>NC_084509.1:565000-1165000 GCF_024500385.1 Phyllopteryx taeniolatus | reverse complement strand
GGAAACATAAAATTTACTACCAAAGGAAAATCATCTTTATCTGTTGAAAACATTAATAAGTGTTCATGTGGGTTTTCTATTAATCTTAAAATCCCAAAGCAGCTCAGATTGCAGCAGTCTAATCCCACGCATCACATACTGTAGTTTCACAAACCTTCAAAGAGATTTGGAAGGCTTTTTGGAACATGATGAACTGAACAAGCACTTTCATTAGAGTCCTGAATTCCTCTCAGTCTCTTGCGGACCTATCCAATTAGGGCATTGAGTGTTGATAGAGTGTGACTTGTAAATAAATGCTATTGTGGTTTGATTGAGCAACAAAGTGGCAGCGTGCAGCATCTGTATGACTGGTGGTAAGAATTAACGTCGGGCTAAATTACAGACAGAGACCACCGTAAAGTACTGTAGCTTGTAATTCAATGATTACACCAGTATGTAGTAGTTGTCTTTCACCATAGATTGTTTAGTACATAGTATTGTGAGTAAACTTATAGCAGTAGGAAAAGCAGTTGCTGTGCTGTTTAATGACTTTTTTCAGCAATCCGTTGGACATAGTAACACAGTACATAAAAGGATTCTCCATAAAATATGAAATTGATTTCATTTTGGTAAGGATCTGGATAAATGTGTGGATATTTTACAATGACTTCAATGGAAGAGTCCACCCCCAGAACCATCATGGAGCTGTCATTCTCCATAAATCAGGATGTGCAGTAAGTAGCCTGCTAACTAACGAGCAGATTTTTGCCAAAAGTTTGACCTTGGTCTTTGCTTTACATGCATTCACTCTAGGGCTGGATTTGCATTGCATGGTTCATCTGTTGTGCAATAAACCTCCGTCCTCTTACCCTTATTGTTCATTATTGTTTCTGCACTCTCCAGATTCAGCTCTCAGATCTGTTCCCTGACCAGCATCGACCCTTCCACCACCTGTTGTCCAATATCGTTGCTGCACTCGGGTCCTCCCCATGATTGCGTGGGTGGTGATACTCTTGTTTCCTCTGCCATTCCAAAAACATGCAGGAAAAAAAAGCATATGGAAGGAGATATCGTATCCTAACATTCAAATAAGGCCTCTTCCATATGTGGATACAAATCCAATACTGTGTGTATTGTGTATCTGCAGAAGCAAATGGAGTGTAAATGGATAGATCAGATAAACCCTGTCAATGCCAATTTGACATCATTGAAACACACCCCTTCTGTAATGTATACATACTTGTCTGTCCAAACAACTCAAAAGACATTTAAAAAACACCTACTGTAAGCCATATTGGATGTGTGTCACTTGAATGGTACTGTACATGTAAAAGGACTGTAAAAAATCATAAATGCATTTAAATTGCAATTGGACACTTGGATCTGCAGTGGTCATTATATCATATATCATAACAAAAAAATTCTAATGGTGACCGAAGATTAGACCACCGGACAGAAAAAATCCATGTAGTTAATCAAAGTTTAATTAAAACTGAGTTTTTTTGAAGCAGCTATCTTGATGCAGATTGTGCACGACAGGTGTTCCTAATGAAGTGTCCTCTCACTGACAGTTTGCATTTAGATTCCTCCTCATCATCATTCATATGGCAAGCCTAAAATCTATCATCTTGGACTCAAGCATTGACAAAAGGAAAAAATAATATTTCATATGATAAAAAACATCTATTCGTAGTTCATGAGGTTACTATCTTCTTTCCCCTTTTTAAATCACCTCGTACTGGAGCATTTTGATGCAGTGCTTGCATTTATTTTGAAAGGTGACTTTCACACTTAATGTACTTGTGAGTCAGCAAATAAAAATGCATTAGTGTTCATTGTAACAAAGCGCACACATCGTGTTCTTTTATACACAATGCAATACACGCTGTAATACAAGGAGCTCAAGGACTTACACAAACAAAATAGGACACTTTCACACATTTTGGGAACTCATTCTATTCCTCAAAGACAAAACCTTTGAATTAACCCTGAGCCACAATTTTGGCACAAATAACCTTCAAAGTTGTTGTGAATGAGTCCGACTACACCCTGCACAATGTTAAGAACCTCGAGGGTGGCTTTGATTTATGATGGTTGGCGTGAAAACATGGACATGCTGTAATAGACTCCATTAAATACTTCCTGTCCACACACGTGCACATGTTTATTAGTTAGAAAAAGCAGACATCTGGATCTCCCCTATGTTGGGTATTCATGAACACCTGCCTGCTTCAAACATATCTCTACCACAGGTCTATATATCTCGCTATGTTGTTATACTTATGTGTGCAATAAATGTAATAATAGTATTGGATGAATGCAATTTTTTAAAATTATTCAGATGAGTGTACAGTATGACTTGACAAATGGTCGCTTTAAACCACTGGTTTCCAATTGTCACATTCTCCAAATGTCGCAAAGTTGTAACCCACTTTAATAGATGTTAACAACAACAAAAATAATGTATTGTTCAAAAATAGCCTTTAAAAACATGTATATCATATTTTAATTACACTTTCTTACATGTTCTGAGTACCTTTCAGAGGCACTGATGATACAAATACGACAACTACATGAACAAAAAGGAATATCTTGGCACTGATCTCTCTCTCTTTTTTTTTTAAGGAAAGTGCGACATCAATACTTTGTCTTCTTTTTAGGAAACAAAGGATGCAAACCAAACCGACCATAACAGTTTTAACACTCTGGGTTATTATGCTATAAAGTCAGCTGGCAGCTTTTATTAAGAGGCTATTTGTGTAAGTCGTGTTTACACCCAAAGTAATAGCTGTAAAAGCAAATGCTGGTGCATGCCTGTCAATATAATGTTATTTTCCAAATAAAAAGCAACTCCAACCTAGGATGCACATTAAATATTTCACTGCTTCATTAACCAAAACTCTACTACTCAACTAACTACTCTTCAATTAACCTGGGATGCATGTTTTTGGATTGTGGGAGGAAACCACAGTACTCTGAGAAAACCCACTCAGGCGTGGTGAGAACAAATGCAAACTCCACACAGGAAGGCCAGAGCCTGCATTTGAACCCACAACCTCAGAACTGTGAAGCGGATGTGATTACCAGTTGCTCACTGTGCTGCCTCAAAAGTATATGTCAATGTAAAATGTAAATACCCAGAAATAAGCACTTCGTCGGCCACAGTGCTGCCACCAGCAGTGCACCAACAACTATGATTGACCTCATTTGCGTCAATGGTGACCCTTGATGATTTTATGGAGCTGAAACATATGCCCTGCTATCATTATTTAAGACAATTCTAGATAATTACAAATGTTCTCATATTCAAAGATGGCCAAGTTTTATCGGTGTCACAGAAAAAAAAAAGCCAAGGGCCTGAATCGTCAATTAAATGATTACATGTGCATAATATGCTGCATTTATGGGTTTATTCACATACAGTGTACATATTCTGAAATGATTGTGTCTCATTGGCCCGGTTTTCATTAGTTATCAACACACCTGACCACCGCCACCTACACCACCTTGATAGACTGCCAATTCAGGTGCTCTGCAATAATTTAGATGGTTGACTGTCAAATACATTTTTAAAATGTAAAAATGTTTCAAGCACAATTTTATGTAACCTAGGCAGGAGTTTAAGAGCATCCATCATCATTTGTTAATTATGGTATCCCATTGATATCAATATAGTCTAATGTTGGTATTGATGTAAGAAAAAGAATCGATATCTAGAAGCGCTAGGGTACAAATTTACACAACTTTAAATGTTTATACATTGCAACTTAAAATGTAGCAATAATAAAATTAATAACATTATCACAAATTAATATAAATCTAAACTTGTTTCAGATTTTTTCAAATGTTTCAGATTTGATAAAAAAAAAATTTTTTTAACCCCTGACAATATTAACAAAAAATTATTAACTGGGTTCTAAATATCTGGAAATCTCAGCATATTAATTACTATCACAACAGCAATCTAAATCCATTCATCCATCTTCTCCTCATTCGGGTCACAGGAGCGCTGGAACCTATCTCGGGCTGATTTCGGGTGTGAGGCAGGGTACACCCTGGCCTGATCGCCAGCCAATTGTAGACAACAGTCAAAATGTTCTGGTGAAATTGTTTTGACTTGTCATTGTCAAACTTCATCTTCTGTTTGTTGGATTTCTTGACACAGCTCATCAGTTTGGCCCAGCTTGTAACAATAAATAGAAAGCACGCAACAAATACAAGTACGTTTGACAGACATGTCCATCTATCAACGGAGATACTTAATGAAAACAGTTGGTGTTAGATATTATAACGCAAAATGTTTTTTTGCTGCAAAATGTTAATCAAACTTGAGGGCGAATGCATCATATTGGACAGCTACAATATCAGTCTGTTGTACTGTATAATGTGAAAGATAATGATATATATCGCAATATTGGTCTTTTTGTTACCATCCAGAGACCTTTCAATGACAAAAGCAAACTTGAGTTGTGTGGGAGAGAGACCATATGATTGTCACAATATTAAAGAGCGGGGGGGACGTCGACAGAAAGAGGGATCCAGGCAGAGGTCTGTGCTTGTCCCCTTCCAGCACCATTAGTATATCATTACCAAACATCTGAGCTCACAGATGTTGGACTCTGCCTGGCAGGCTTGCTGAGAAGCTGACACAAAAACAGAGCAGAGCGTTTGTTCAGGCAATCCCTGATCTCAAGCCTGCTTTTCCTAAACCAAAGTCAGTCAGCTGATGACCCAAATGATCCCTTCCAGAGGATCATGATGCGTATGCTGTACCTTTTCAGACACCTTAACTGGCAAATATCATCCAGGGTACCTGTGATTGGCTGGTGACCAGTACAGGGTGTACCCCGCCTCTTGGCCAAAGTCAGCTGGGTCAGGCTCAAGCTCACCTTTAACCCTGATGGATGGATGTCATAATCTTCCTGCTTGAAAACCACAGAGTAACCCACCTCCACCCCATGACATTGTTGGATGTTAGGTAAGCATAGAGTGTGTGTGTGTGTGTGCATGTGCCCATTAGCCTTATGTTATCAAGGCAGCGCACAGCCATCTGCTAGCCTGTGGAGATGCTGCTGTCTACGATTTGTCAAACAGTCTGAACTAAGTGTACATTGCTGGAGCCCAGGCTGAGTGTTTAGCCAACGTGCCAAGGTGGAAGCACCGTATAACAGTGTAATCATTATCCAGCGGGGAACCAGGGTGGCATCGAATCATTTTGGCAACCAGCCCATTTCAGTCATTATTTGCCTGCAGGGTCACTACATTCTCTACATGGGATCACGTCAAAGAAGTTCATTGGGGACAACTAGAAATACATGCAGATTTTAATACAGCAATTGCAGGCAGAGAGGTTCCGCAATACATTTGATTCAGATATAATTGGTCTAAATCATATGAGTAGTGTCCAATGATTTTCTCTTACATCTACTTTGGGATTTTGGCTTTTTTAACATAGGAGTCGCTGTGTTCTCCTGCATGTACTTTTTACAGTGTGTGGTTAAAAATACGTACGTGTTTTTAAATTCCATGCTTATGCGTGACGCCATTTCGTGTTAGAACACATACTTCTGCCTCAGACCGCACTTCCCTCATCCACTTAAAGATAAACAGAAGCTCACAACAAAGTCAAGACAAGAGCTGCTTTCTCTTTTTGTTTAATAAACCTAGTGTTGACAACCTTCGCTTCTGAATATGTTTTGAGCTAAGTTGTTCAATAAATAAATAACAATTTTGATTGAAAATATCAATAGAATATTTTGAGGACATGATGTTATCTTTGTGAGAGTAATTTATTGGTTAATAATCCTTGTTGCTGAATTGATGTGAAATACTTCACTGTAAAACAGTGTTTATTTTTGGGGGGGAGAAACATGTGACGTGTGAAATGTGATATACTGCAGGCATTTCCCATCAAATAGCGGTGAAATTATTTATATATATAACATACACAATCTGCAGCAGCTAGAACAAATGACATTTTCTAGCTTGCTGCTACAGCCTTACACTTTATCTTCACTACAATTTCAACATTTTTATACTCGTCGAGAACAATGACATACAGTAAATACTCCACAAATGTGTGAATGTGAAGAGAAAATATTGCAATGCTATTGTGTGTCCACTTTCTTTTTTTCATAATCAGGATGATGATAATGATGTTGGCCATACAAAATATGATTTTCTTTTTTCTCCTTTTATTGTTCTTCCACTCACTTTTATCAAGCTTCATAGGAGCATGTAAGAGTATCCTCAACGGATGCAAAGTCAATCAAAGAACAAATGTAGCCAAATCCTAAATATGAGAATTGTTATGTAAGCATGGTACCATTGAGAAAAAAGCAATATAGAAAGAATGTCCTGGCAACGCCTAATAAAGAAATCAATGAAAACAATAAATAAATGATAATATATAATAAAATACAAAATAATATACAATAATAAAATATGATATAATAATGTGTGTTTCTTCTTTGTTTATAAATGCATTTAATCATGTAAAGCACATTGAGTTACTGTGTCTATGAAATGCGCTATTTAAATACATTTGCTTTGCTTTGCTTTAATCACAACCTTTTTTTCTTATTTTTTTTTAATCATCATTATAACGAAGCGGTTGTTTGTTGCCCTGGAGCAAACTATGTCGCAGAGTAATTTGAAATGTTTTATTTGTCTTATTTGTTTCATAACCTCTGCAGCCAGTCAAAGTAGACCCACTCCTGTGTTTTATTTGTTATTATTTGAATTTAGTACAAATGTAACAGGGGTGTTGTTCTCCATTCCGTTCCTATTAGAAGACTGTTTATGAGTTTGGTGATGTGATATCAAATCCTCATCAAAGCATTCAGGTGAGGAGTGAGATCATTATCCACAATCTATCTATCGCTATACAGTATCCCTCCATCCATTTTCTGAGCCGCTTATACTCACAAGGGTCGCGGGAGTGCTGGAGCCTATCCCTGCTATCTTCGGGCAGGAGGCGGGGTACACCCTGAACTGGTTGCCAGCCAATCGCAGGGCACACATAAACAAACATTCGCACTCACATTCACACCTACGGGCAATTCAGAGTCTTCAATGAACCTAGCGTGCATGTTTTTGGGATGTGGGAGGAAACCCGGAGAAAAGCCACACAGGCACGGGGAGAACATGCAAACTCCACACAGGTGGGGCCGGGAAACGAACCCCGGTCCTCAGAACTGTGAGGCAGACGCTCTAACCAGTCGGCCGCCGTGTGTGTGTGTGTATGTATGTATGTATGTATGTATGTATGTATATATATATATGTATATATATATATATATATACATATATACATGTGTATATATACATATATATGTGTATATATGTATGTTTAGTTTCTTTACCTCATTAAGATAGAAGTGCAACCATATCCAACTGTGCTTAATTAGATCTAGCGGGGAGCTAAATGCCAAACATCAGTCAGTGGTCCACTTCCACTCTCTTCACATCCTCCCACCTCCACTCTCGTCTCATTATTAATTTTTTTTTATCTTACCTGAATCCTCTTTTTGTTGAACTCTCTCTCACGTTAACACAATTTCTTCTTTTCTTACAGAATCACTCGCCATGCATCTTCATTTCTGACATTTCAATCATCTCGGCTTCTCAATCGCTCTAACTGAGCGACGACTGTGAGCTGTGGGAGACGTCACTAATCTTTCCTGACCTTTGCTAGCAGCACTATGTGTGGGGGCATATGAATGAATGATGCACCTATTTATCCTCATAAATAAATCAGACAAACAGGAAATGGCCCATACCAATTTTAGATTAGTTTAGAGGTAAGACCTCCTGTGTATTTCATTGTATCACGTTAAAGGAAATACTTTTCTTTAATCTGAAAAAAAAAACAATTGGCATATTTCTGGTAGCTTTATTTATATATATATTTTACATATCTACTGTATATAAAATTCATTGATAGTGTAGTTGTTCATTCACCTGACTGTCATGCAGGCAGCATGGGTTAGAAAAAAGGTGAAAATGCCACTGTGAATGGTTATCCCTCTATAGGCGATATGCAAAGTTTACACACCGCTTTTCCAATTCCAGGTTTTTGTGATATAAAAAAATGAGCCCAAGATAATTAATTTCAAAACATTTTCCATCACTAACGTGACCTATAGTTTGACAACTCAACTGAAATGGATTTCATCTTTTCGAGAAGTAAAAATAAACAACTGAAATGTAGGGGTTGCACAAGTGTGCAGACCCTCTTATACTGTCACTGCAGATGTGGCTGTGTTCAGAATGAACAATTCACATTCAAACTCATGTTAAATGGGAGTCAGTACACACCTACCACCATTTAAAGTGCCTCTGACCCACCCACCCCAAACACTTCAGTCGTTCTAGTAGGATTTTCTGACTTTTTTTTTTTTTTGCTTTCTAGCAGAAGAAGGAAGGTTTTGTGCTAACACTGACTGCTATTTTGGAACTGTTAATAATTCCCTCCACGTTGACTAAAACCCTAGTTACAGCTGAAAAGAAAAATCCCCAAAGCATGATGCTTCACAGTAGGTATGGTGTTCTTTTGGTAATAAGCAGTGTTGTGTTTCTGCCAAACACAACTTTTGGAATTATGGCCAAGGTTCAACCTTGGGTTCATCAGGCCAAAACACATTTTCACACATGTTTGGGAGATTTAATTATGGTTATGAAGGGTTTATCCCAGTTTTTTATTTGTACTTTTCTTGAAAATATTTTTTAAAATTATTATTCAATGGAGTTGTACATAAAAAATATTGATACTGTGCACACACAGTATTATATGAAAAGGTGTATTAGGTGCACACATGAATTGAATAGTACGCACATGTTGAAAGCAGAGCTGAAAGAGTGCCTTTGAAATGCTTAATATGGTTGAGTGAGCTCCTGTTTCTCACTCACTCTCCAGATTCAGGCTGACGGTGGTTCCGGCCCGTTAGATCAGTTTATTGATCCTGCTGGCACTGATGTGGCTCCCCCAGCACACCACAGCTGGGCCTGTCACAAGACAAATGACTTGCTGTTTAATCCTTGGCATCTCGAGAGCTGGGCGGCAAAGGCCCCATTTGCATCACGGCCGAGGACTCGGTCTTCCAACGAAGTTCGCGTCTGAATTAATGTTACAATCGATCTTGGCCCCTTTGGCCGTGCCACAACTGATCTCTCCCTGCAGGATCAGCAAGGAGTAGTTGGTGAGGGGCAACCATGTGACAAAAGTGGCTGCTCTCATGATGCTTTTGCCCTGGCACAATTTCCAGCCCTAAAGCTCTGGGGAGCATTTTCTGAAAAGACAAATGGGCCAGATGTCTTGCTGAAAAATGACATTTTTAAGGGGCTCTGAATGAAAGAGTTTGATGAAATGGGGTTATCCCAGTTTTTTTAACATCGCTTCACTCCAATTTGTACATTTTCAAAAGCCTTTGTTCTTCACTTGAGTATTTAATTGTTGTTAAATGAACATGTTGTCCATCGGGAATAAACTAAAGGATGTGCTGTACTGGAGGCAAGCCAGTGGAGCTCCAAGCAAGCTCTGGAATCGAATAAACACAGTTTTAGTCTCTCACAATTCACACCTCTTTATTTCATGGAGTATTTTCTGTCCTTGTTTTGACAGATAGTGACTTACAAAAGGCAAAAAATACCTAGAATGGACAAAAGAATAATAATAATTAAATGATGACCACAGTGACTATTTTCAGTAAGGTTTTTTTTTGTTTGTTTTTGTTTTTGCGGACTACAGCTACAGGTATGCTGCGCATGCACATTTATAAAGCAGGGCACACACATAGATTATTATTATTATGTTTTCACATAATAGTCTTTTAAAATGTGAGCGAAATCGGCATGTGTTCATAGTGCTTTCATGGTGTGTGGTGTACTCAAGATGACCAACAAAGCACACCGCGCGCATAGCGATATCTCCAGCAACAATCGTGAGTCTCCTCCCCCAACAGATATCAGGCATAGTACCAAGACTGACCTGTTGGAGGCAGCATGGTGTCTGAATATACAAAGAAGAAGAAAGATTAGTAGAAGACAGAATAGAAGAAGCTAAGCAAAATTTTCATTTGGCATGAATTCTTAGTGAGTTAATGTGTTCTCTTGTTTCTCTCTAAGCTATGACTTCTCCCATGGTCTTTAAAATTATTATTTTTTTAAACAGTTGTTGGTGGATCTCCATGTCAATCCTTACTCAAAGAAGTATGCCATAACGCAAATGTGAAATCATGGATGAACGGAGCAGTAAGTAAGTAGCAGTGTGGTTTTGTTGTTATTTATTTATGGCAAGTGGCTTTTTGTCATTCTAATTAGTGGCCAGAAAAATAAATTGTTATTGATTGGTTCAATTGAGTGTAGCTTGATTAAAATTACTTCCTTACTTTAATTTATTTCTTTTTGTCTTGTTTAAGGCTATGAATCAATTGTATTTAATTAATAGGCTTCTTTTTTTTTTTACTTGTTATGGGGTAAGTTTAAGTGTCCTTTCCCAATTTATGCCCACCTACCAACAGTGGATCATTCGCAAACAACAGTTATCATAGAAAGAGGGAAAAAAGTGTGTTGGGGGATGGGGGGGGGGGGGTTACATATTGTAAATACCTGTATGTCTAAATATAGCCTGTCCATTTTGCCCTCCTATGTCCTTCAACCATTTATTTCTGTCTATTATCCTACAATGCCCTGAGGAGCGATTCACTTCCAAATTTCATGTGTTTTTACTCTAATCCATCGATCAGATCAAGTGTTTTTTTATTTTTTTTTAGTCCAAGATAGAAGCTGGTGTGTTTTTTTGTTTATTTCTTGTGCTGGCACACAGTGAGAAAGTAATTGTTTGTGTGCTGGGAAAATATGCGATTCAGCCAAGATTTGCAGTGGTCGCTGCTTCATTACATTTACTGTAGGCCTAGCCTGTATAGCTTGCTGAAGGGCTGTGCTTGTTTTCATACTCTTGTTTTGTGAACCAGGTAAATGAGACATGAGATGCTGCTGTGTACCACAGTATATATGTGCCAACTCGGAGGGGGAGAGAGAGAGAGAGAGAGAGAGAGACGAAGAAGAGCATGGGAATGCATTGAATGAGAGAATTTTTTTTTCTTCAAAGGAACTCAGCCTGTGGCGATGTTGCATCGCTTTTTTTCCCTCCTCGTTTAATTAAGAAAGCAATCCCTCCTTCCCCTGAGCGCACTCCTTAGTCTCACTCGTTCTGGCGGAAGCCACATTTAATAAATGATCACGGTGATAATGCAGGGTGATAAGGAGTAGCGTGTGGATGTATGCTGTCTGGATTTACATGCTTGCGTGAGTGTGTGTGTATACTCAGTTTATCAACACCACATGAACACATTCCCCAGCCTTGTTACAGTAACACACAAGATTTTACACATGACACCATAAATTAATGATGGTGAATACCACAAAATACAATGTGCAGCGACTGTGGAAATTCTTTAAATTCATTTAAATGCTATAAGACTTGTCACTTTTGTTGCGCAGCCAACCTACCAGCAGTACAACAGTTTGTCTTTCAAAGATTAACACTGAAGCAGTGGAGGACTGTGTAATATTGGTGTTACACTCCTGGTTCATCTTGGCTAAAGTTGAATCCATCACAGCATGTCAGGATTGTTCATTTCACGTGATTACAACATTGAAATGCATTAAAGGGCCAAGATTTTTCACACTGAGGAATTTATGTGAAGCCACAACCCAAATGTTTTCTTTCCAAGCTCACTGTCCAAACTACATGATGAGCGCCCAGTCCATTCGATGGGAGGAGAATGTCACACTTAATGGAGGTCAGTTGGGTGATTCCCTTTTGTAAGTAGAACTGAACAATGAGAATTATTTGCGGTGTCCATATGAAAAATGCACAGAAGCATTGCCATGACAGCATATCACAATAGGTGTAATGCATTCTCAGAAGGACTACTTTTTTGGGGGGAATATTTTCCTTTTTTTTTTATGCAACGAAACCTTATTGGACTCATGAAATTTCACCCCAGAAAGCTATTGATGTACATAATGTTTCATTTTGTTAAATCACATTTTGGTAGAGGACTATAAGGGCCAACTTATACTTAACAATATACAATACATGGAAGTGACAGGTGACCAATTCAAGGTGTACTTATTTTTTTGAAATGTACAAGTAATTATATTTGTTATTTTATTTGTACAGTGTCTTTGAGTACCCTTTAAAAGTTGTCTATAATATAAATGTTTTTTAATTATTATTATTATTATTACTCCACCTTATGCCTGAAGTCAACTGGGTTAGACTCCAGTTACCTGTGACCCAAATGAAGTCAGTTGGTTTGGAAAATTGATGGATGGGTCCAATTATCCAATCTTAATTGGAGCAGAAAAAAAAAATTAGCATCAATAGAGCCGTAGTATTATGAGCATAAACCTGTTTTGAGGATTATTACTGATATATTCTATAAGTGGTAGTCTAAATTTCACACACAATGAAAGTGTCAATATTTATTCAGTAATTTAATGTGCAAAGCACTACACAGACCGAAATCACCTCTTTCCTGGGATTGTTAAATTTAACCAGACATGTTAGAATCAAACAATTATATTTTGCCACTGAATAGATTTAAGCTCTCTACCTTAAGTTTGTGTGGTCAATTTTTGCATTCACGATAAAACTAGACTTGTTGCAAGACTCCAACTTTTTTTCCCCCTGGAAAACATGACAAACTTTACCTTTTTTTCCTCATAATCTTATCACTGAAATGCTTCTCCATTACAACTGTCCCCCTTTTTTATGTTATTTGTAAAATATTTTTATAATTATAAATACATATTAAATTGAAACCTTTAGTGACACGATTGTAGTACCTTATATTTAAGCATGTGCCATCCATTTTGGCTTATGTTACCTAATATGGACCCTTGCCCTTTATAAGGCTACCCTCAGTGAGTAAAGCATGATGTTATGTTTAATAATGCAGCGCAGTATTAAAACATCAAAGTGAATGGAGAGCCAAGTAATCCAGGGTGACCTTTGTGGGGTGGGTGGAGTCATGGTAGTTGTGGTAAAAGGCAAGGGACGAGATACAAAACAAAAATCTATTTATACAAATGAGGATGGAAGCAAGCAAATGGAAAAGAAAGAAATTATAGTACAGAGAAGAAGAGCTGTCGCAATGAGACCAACATTGTAAATGAGGGAATGAAACAGACAAAATGTGATCTGAATAAAAATAATGTCTTAAGGAGGCGGAAGACCGTTGAGGAGAAAAAATATATATAATAGAAAGACAGAATGTAGAGAACAAAACAATGGAGCACAATGTTGAAGAGGGAGTTTTGAAGGTAGAGAATGGTTACTTCCAGAACTGTAGAAAGGAATGTGATGAAAAGAAACGAATAAATTGGACGAAAAGGGAACTATTAAACTACATCTGTACCCAAATCCAGATTACCTGTACCTCAAAACAATAGAACAGCCTTTGCCAAACTTAATGTTGGAGCCCAAAAGTCTTCCATGTTCAGTTTCTATTGGGTCGCCGACTGCCAAAGTAAAGAGCTGGAAGCTGTTTTAGTGTCCATTTCTTGTTTATAGTAGTGAAATTAATATAAATTGTGCACTTCTTTAATTTACATGTATGTAAATGTTAATGTTATGGCAATACATGATTGGTTTGTGTAAATTTCAGGCTTGAATTTAAACTCTGCATGAACTATTTCGATTCAATCCAAATTTTGTCAGGTTTGGCATAAATGCATCATCTTTGACCCCAAAGCAGACTCAGCAAAATTGAAGAAGTCAAACAGGATTTATTAAACCAAGGGAGCAAAATAAAGGTGAGGAACAATACTAACAAGTTCAGTTCACAGAAAATAACAACAATAGGTGAAAGTGAAAAAACAACTAATAGAATACAAAATGAAATGCGAGAAGTGGACAGAAACACTGCAGAGAGAAGATTCTAATAGCAGACGTATATTCACAGAATCCAAACTACACAAAAATAGAAACACTAGAAAGCATGACAGAAGTACTTACATTCATCAACAGGTGAACAAACAGTACAGATACAAGACTCACAACACACGATGAACAAACAATAACACACAACTATTATGAGATAGATAATGGTGAAAAACAATCCAATAATCCGACGGTTTGTTTCCGCATCTGCTGCACCAAAAAAGTCAGCTGATTATCATTGTCAGCAGTTATCGCACAAGGATCTCCGCCCATTAACACTCACCAAGGAGACTGGGGTAACAGAAACAAAACGGCAGACATACATGGAGATCAACAGGAGCATGACGCTTTGGACTCTGGTGTCGCGAAATGCTATGTTTGGCTAGCCAGTTGCGAGTGTACCGCGCCTCTCGCCCAAAGTCACCTGCGACCCAAGTGAGGATAAGCGGCACAGCAAATGGATAGAGCGATGTAGCTGAATGAGTAAGCCAAAATAGTAGAAACACCTCTCAGAACGCACGACTGTGCTCTTAACTGCCATGCAGTGACAATAATAAATATAACGATAAATTCATTTGTTTCTGATTGTGTCAATAAAAACTGAGTATTATTATCTTTGAAGAAGCAGTTTTGTTTTGTTTAGATACAGGTTTACTTATAATTGTGACTGGTGAGTGAAGAGTTATAATAATAATAATTTTTAAAAAACGCTGGTTAGTACTTTGAAAAGGAAGCGTAGAACCTTCATCAACTGTGGCCTTGTAGCGTTAGCGTTGAACATTGTCACTTTCTGTAAGTCGAGGAAGAACCCGAGCAGGGCCAGATCAGCTGAAAAGGAAAATCAATAAGGATACAGTGTGTATATATATATATATATATATATATATATATATATATATATATATATATATATACATATATATATATATATATATTCTGTACATACTTGGCAACATCACTGTGAGAAATTATCGTATTGTGGCAAAGAGCACTCCTACAAATCATCAAACAGTAAAAGTCCCAGCATGAAGGAAATCAGAGCGAGCGAAAGAGAGATCGATTGAGAGAAAGAGCAAAAATGACAGATGTCCCTCGATCTTTGTGAGGACTGCTTCCTCTGCACACCTATATTTAATTCATCCAATCTATGACCTCCCCCCTCCTGTGCTCTCTTTCTCCCCAACTGTTATTGGTCCCAGGGTTGCTTGCAGGGTCAGGGGCGACTTCATTTTGTCCTCTATAATGTCCTTTTCACTCTTAGTAACCCATCCTAAGCCATTGTATTTCGTTGTTGCCCCTTCACTCACTTTGCAGCCACTCACTGCTGCCTCTTTCAAGAGAGTTCATGGAAACGAGCCGCATTAGAGGGTGTAACAGAAGAGCCACCACCATTGATTTTTAAAGGAAGAATTGTGAAGGCAGAATATTGTGTGTGCTTTTACGTAGTGACACATCATCCCACGTGCAAATCATTTGAAATGCGTGAATAGACTCTAATAGACAAAAGTCCTGGTGAAAAAAATGAAAACGATTTCATTAAAAAAAACTAATAACACCAGCAGCACAAAGCAGTAGTGGTTTGCACATCTGCCAGTTTTGCCCTCAGACCCTAGTTTGTCATTCTGTCTAGTGGATGTCACTGGCACATGTGCATTTTTTTTTTAGGCAAAATGCAACAAGTGGTCAAGCAAATATGTGGCATGACAAAAAACATTAAAACGTACTTGAGCAGCTATGTTTTCCTCCTAGATAATTGAAATTGTATTTATTTACTTATAACACAACAATAATGTTGAAAGACAATTTGGACAGAAACGTGCCCTGGCAGTAGTACAATAGACTAGTGGTTAGCACATCTGCCTCACTGAGTATAAAAAAATCTCGTCTCTGGTCTACCTGTGTGGCGTTTGCATATCTTCCCTGTTCTTGTGTGAGTTTTCTCCGGGTACCTTGTCTTCCAAAAGTAATTGAAGACTCTAAATGACATGTCGGTGTGAATGTCAATGAGTGTAAATGGTTGTTTGTCCAACCAGTCTAGGGTGTAACAACACCTCTCACCCAAAGCCAGCAGGGATCAGGCTCCAGCTCACACCGGGCGGTAAAGAAAATGGATGGATTGATGGAAATAAAATACCATACTGTACCATAAGGTACTGAAAAACTGCAATTCGTTGAATCATTCTTTGACAAACAGCATTACTGCCAAGTAACTAGGACAAATCTAGACTTGAGATGATTATATGCAATGTGGGCCAATGTGAGGTTAGCCACATCTGTGCACAACTACTTTAGACACTCCAAAAGATATGACTTGCTCACTTATAAAAGCAAGTGAGGTGGAAATGAAAGACTGTTATCCTTGAAGAGGCATCTTCCTGGAAGGGGACCAGTCAGCACTGTATGTAGACTAGAGGCAGTCCATCTCTTTTTTTACAAGTACATTAGCGCCAAGTGTGACCAATAGTAGAACAGACTAAAAGCTCAAGTACTTTTCCAAAAATAATCTTTTGCTAGTAACTGAAACAACTGCGAGAAGTTAGTCGTTAGTCATTTATTTATCTTTGATTTGGACTGTGTAACAATCTAACCAAGACAAATGTGCCTGTTATTGGGCTTGTGGTCTGGTGCTGATCATGTAGCTAGGCAAAAGGACTTTTAAAATACACAGGCAAAGAGACATAACAGTGACTTGAATGACAATCAGATACTAACCGGAAGCTTCAATTAATCGATAATTTGACTAAATTATTCAAAGCTCGGCGCTCCTTCTCAGTCAAGTACAAACGCGCCCTGTGGGCTTCCTGTGTTGACAGGAAGAGAGCGGCTTTTCACAGCCGGCCAAGATGCACAGCTGAGCGGAAGATGACCCCCCCCATTTGGAAATCGTCTTTTCGCAGCCGTATCCTCCGCTCCTTCCCTGTCTCTTGCTTGATCCCACTAAACTTCATTTGTGCCCTGTCTGGACTCTTTCAATAAGCTCACATGCCAACTGATCTTTATATTTACTTCTCCCCCCCCCCCCCCCCCCCCCCCCCCCAAGTTTGAGCTTTAAATGTTCGTTATTTTTCAGGCAGACAACACACAGTCTATCTCTTTAGCACACCAAAAATGATTTCCACCAAAATTCCTTTGTGGACTATTCCTTTTTATCCCATGTGAGTGAACGTAGAGTTTCTGCTCATTCTGTCTCCTCTATGTGCCCATTCCTCCACCTGACTGTTCTCTCAGGTGAATCTAACTTTTTTTTTTTTTTTCAATTTAATGTCGTGTTCTTCACACATAAATCCGCAGTCTTTAGAGACTTAATAAGAGGTGGAGGAAAATGTGCCGGCCGTTGTCGTGGAGTGTGGCAATGTGTACAAACAATTGTTGTCTTTATCGTGTTCAAACCTGAACAACACTAACTCACAGTAAGCTCGTAAATCGAATGACCATTAAAACAAACACTTTAAAATCTTGCTGACCTTAGTAACATTTTATAAAAGGTTACTACATTGTCCATCCATCCATCCATTTTCTGAGCCGCTTCTCCTCACTAGGGTCGCGGGGTTACTACATTGTATATTGCTTATTTCATTACCCTTTCTTAAGACTTATTAAACCACTAGAAGTTAGTGGAAAAGCAAACGTGATCCATCACTTGTCAAACATTGAGCCCACGTTCATCTCTACTGCTTTTGTTAGAAATATGTAAAGGGTGATACAATAATTTCTTGTACAATGTAAAATAAGGCTCTCTTTTGCTTGTTAAAAATGATACAAGACCTAAACCCAAAACATGAGCCAACACAGACGGTTGTGCCTTTGTGGCTCGTTATTTTATTACAGCCTAACAAGATTTATTGTCTTGAATCTAGTCAAATTTTCTTTTCCATTTTGTTTTGCATGTTAAATACAAATTAACAGATTCCTGTGTAAGATTAATACCTTTATTTTAAATAAATATCACTTTTTGTTCTGATTTAGTACATATATCTAACTTGGTCATTTTACACTTCTCTCAAGCAAAAAAGGTTTTCAGTTAGTTAGTAACAATATCCTTTCTTAAGTTAAGATTTCTGATACATTTATTTCCCCCCCTTAAAATAAGAAAAGTCACTCCCGTATGATTTGAACAAATTAGAATAATTAAAACAGTTCAGCTCGAACTTCCAAAAAGAATGGACATCTGATATTTAAACGTATAATTATTTCTGTTAACACAATCAACACAGTCAGTAATACACCAGTTACTAGAGGAGGTGAGGGGAAGCTCCAGTGGAGAGAAAGTCTACACACCCCTGTTCAAATGGCAGGTTTATGTGATATACAAAGATGATATCAAGATAAATGATTTAAAACTTTTTTTCCACAATTATTTAACCTATAAGTTGTTCCTGTAACTCAACTGAAAAAAAAAAACCTTTCAGAGAGGGTGAGTCAAAAATAAACAATTGAGAACGTGGTTGGAAGTGCAGATGTCAAAATTAAGCAATTACCTACATTCAGTCATTTTCACCATGTCTCACAGGTTTTACACTTTGTGTAATACTTGAATGCACCTTTATGATGCTCTCCTCTCTTTTAACATGCTGTCATCCTCCTCTGTTCCCATGTAGTATTGGAGCGGATAAGACCGTGTAAAGTGCATTCAGAGAGCAGTTATCTTCCTAGCTATGCCCACAACCCGAAAAATGTGTCTTCCCTGGATGCCACCATTTACAGAACAGCTTGGTGTCGTTGTTCAAATTCATATTTGAATATGTTACATATTTTGTGTTATTTGGACTACCGTAATATGTTGCAACACAAAGCATTGTGGGTTTATAACTATCAGGGAGTATATACACAACTGTCTGTAGTGTGAGCCACAGGCTCAATAATGTGTACTGCTGTGTTTAATAAATGGTTAACTTTCCCTGAAGTGTCTCTGTTATGTGGACCAACACACCGAGCAAGGTGGTCCACGAAGCCCATGAGCTAGTCACAGGCTAACAGCTCTCAGCTCTCGTAGTGGCATGGAAAAGCCTGGCGACGACTCGGTGGGATATATTTCGGCCACCGGCGCCTCGAAGCAGATATATTTTTACGGCTCGAACATGCAAGAATGTTCAGGCATATGTGTACGTACGAACGTTTATGTGTGACAGGTGAAGGTCGAGCGGGGGCGTGATTTCAGTGCATTCGGCGGACACGCCCACAACATGCAACAGCTGGGAGGACGCCTCTATTGTTCATGATTTTGGAGCCTCATTTTATATAATTGGTGATTTTTTTGAATTCATTTAAATTTGGCCGGCGTGTTAACAACAATCTTCTCTTTGGTGTGTCAAAAATGTATAAGACATATTTTCACTTTCCAGGGAAAATTTCAAACATTTGTTACACTAAGGAATACATTCATGGAAAAGAATAGAATAGTTAGTGGTGCAAAATTAAAGGGGTAATCCAATTTGCTTTGTGAGGCACTTGGCCAGTCCACATTTGGACAATCCCATCCATCCATTTCTACACTGCTTATCCTCACTAGGGCCAGGTGTGTGTTGCAGCCTAAACCAGCTGACTTCAGACAAGAGGCAGGGTCCACGCTGAACTGGTTGCCAGCTAATCACAGTGGACAATTCCTGAATTGCTGAATAGGCTTGTGAATATTCTTTGCCTCATCCTTTCATTTAAGATAGATAGCAATGTTACAGTTAGTGTCTGTCCGGTGTTGGCATGGGGGCAGCATGCCTTGGGTGGTGTGGTGGTTGTGTGTTCCATTCCCAGCACCCCTGTGACCACATCAAATATTCTAGAGAAATTTACTGAATCTCCAAAGGAGCTGGTGCTGCAACATCAGTGTGTAAGTATGACTGTACAGTATATGGTAGGAGATCTAGCATATCATTATAGTTAGGTTGCCACTTCAAAGTAACACTCTGCTGTTTTGAGCAACAATTGTTTGTGTGAAAAGAATGCGTCAATCATCTCCTTGAATGTTCTTGACATGAAGCACAAGCTGCAGACAAGGCGATGACACCAATCTCCAGCACAAGCCTCAGTAGATCGTAATGTAATTTGGCCACAAAGAGTGATAAGAGCGACGGGTGAATCATATGAATAGATCAACACACCCAGTGTTCACACATTGTATAGCTCCTGATGGGCCTTCACTTCAGTTCATCAAAACATGCCAGACATCTGATTCAATTCCTTCTGTCAAATTGAAAAGAATCAACTGAACATTTGACAGCATTATATGAAATGTACTGTATAGGTTCACCATGTATTCCTATCAATCATGGCATTTGAAGTCTCGGTGCCCTTTGCACAATGGTCATTGCTATATTAGTCATTCAAACTGCTCTAATTACAAGTCGACTCAGCATCTTTTTGCAGAATTGTCAAAAAAACAACAACATTGTACCGGCATTACCAGATTACTAGCAACCTTTTATTGCTCAGCGACTGTTTTTCTCAATGTCTTTATGTCTCAAAAGTATTCTCTGTCAATTGAGCGTCTGTCTGTTGTCGTACTCGAGCAGCTCCAACTACCGGAGACAAATTCCCTGTGTGTTTTTTTGGACATACTTGGCAAAATAAAGATGATTCTGATTCTGATTTTGTTGGTAAACAAAGAATTATGGCATTTAAATATAAATATTTAGGCCAATGTTTTTCATTGTTTACCAAAGATATTAGGCCTGTTCAATCGGTACACCTACATATTTTAATGAGATCAACAACAAACACACACAAAAAAATCACTAGAATTTAGTTTCACAAAGGTTGTACTTATCAATTCGATTGATACGACTATGCAAGTACAACCACCAAAAAATACCTAAAGAAATGATGTGTCAAGTCAAAACTAAGAAATAATATCACAGATACTACAGTTCTTGGGGGTTCTTTGGATTAAGTTTTTTATTCATGTAGTACAGACACTCAAAGGCAAAATTGTTCCTGGTTTATTATAATGACAAATGGATCAACTGTACATTTGTTAGAATTTCACAACGCAAATACCGTAGTCCACAAAATATAAATTATTACTATGCTGCAAAATATATTTGGGGCATGACAGATGTCACCAGGAGCACAAGAGATCATGAGAAGTTGCACAAAAGCACATGAGCAGGTCCTAGGAGACACACACAGCTAACTATTAGCATCATGGTGAATGGAGGGAGCAGAAATTACAGCGATTGAGAGGGCGACTGTGATGGAAGAGAGGGATGGGAATAGAAAAGAGTTAGATTTGAGCCACGGGAAATAAGAAGGGCCGGGAGGGTTATTATTATTTCATTTCAACGTAATTGAGAATGCGCTCATTCTGGTGTCAAAGACCCGTTTTCGAATTCGAATGAAAGTTCATTTTCATTCAAGAGTGCCAGGTTTTGTTAGGGACTTCCAGGACAAACCCGTCTGAACGCGACATACGAGCCTTCAGATGTCGGCAGATAAACGCTGTATTTGGCAACCGATTCAGTGCGCCCATGGGAAGATTATTATTTATATCAGAATGCTTGAGATGAAACTCTGTACAATCACACTGTCATGATATGGAATTTATTTTGTTTTGTAATATAAGAATAGATACAATGAAATATTTTGTTAATTTAGTTAGCCAGCTCTGCGAGGAATGCAAAGTTATCAATGTCCTTTCGCAATCGTTCCTGTCATACTGTGTTACATGTTTTTGTTTGCACATTCAGGACAAAAGTCCTGTTGTTGTTTTAATTCGTCATTTTAAAAAAGACCAAACAACACATTTTTCCTCATGTATTTGAGATTTTAGGGTGCAAGCTGCAGCTGGCTACAAGTGCGGACTGAATGGGTGGCAACAATGGGAAACTGAAATGCAAGTATTTTAAGGGGAATAGCCCATCAGCAACATAACATGACATTAAGAAAAAAAAAAGACTATGAACTAGTTCATTTTTGGAATGGTGAACTTTGCACAAAATTTTGACTTATGAACTATGGACTGAACTAGTTCATTTGTGGAAGGGTGAATTGAACTTTGAACTAGTTTGTGTAGAAAATGAACTTTCCCAACACTGATGGTACACGTGTATGAGGGGCAGTGATGGGAAATGTCACAAACGACACGACAGACATAGGAAGTGGAGTCTTGGAAGAGTGGGAAAGACGTTGTGCAATATGGGAATTTGAGGGGGGAGGGAAAGGGAGGAAAAAAAGGTTACATATTTTTTTAAATTCATTCAGACAAAATAGCGTCTGAATGAATCTCTTGAGACTTAGTCACAGGAATGCACGCACGCACACACATTCTGGATGTTTCCTGGCTTCCATTTGCAAGATTACATCTTTCAATTAAGACTGAGATGGTTGTCTCTTGCTTCCTGTGAACATCAGGATGTGTGTCCAGGATTATACATTTCCAAGGCTTCCTCCATAAAGTCACATTTACAGGAAAGCAAAACAAACAAAACAAAACAAAAAGAAAAATATTTGAAAATAGGTCCAGTTCATCAAACAAGACAACACTGAATCAAGTAAGAATATGTAGTTTACAGACACAAGGAAACACTGCAAAGGTCAGTACTGCATATTAATAGGGGTGTCATTTCAGTCATACTGTATGTGTCTAATTGTGCTACCTGTGGTTTAACTAGCAGAGTTACGCACATAACGCTCGTAAGTGTGAAGTAAGCAGCAGTTTTCCCATTTTATATGAATTAAAGCTGGCATTCAATCATAAAATTACTATTTTGAGGTAATTCCCTTTAGTATGTGTTTGTCGGACTTCCTTTTCCTGCCAACTCTCTGTACAGGGGGACAGTGTCATCAGCCCCGAGTTTGTCATTCAGTCTAGCGTAATAGACACTGTGACATAACTGCCATTTGACAATGTTTTTCATTTTCCTATGTGGCAAAATGCAATAAGTGGTCAAGCAAAAATGTGGCATGACCACAAAAAAATTTCAATTGGCTGGCAACCAATGTAGGGTACATCCGGCCTTTCAACTGTTATCAGCTGGGATACCTGCAATCCTAATGAGGATAAACGGTATAAAAAATCGATTGATGGATGGCCCATTAAAAAATATTAGATTAATTAGTTTTTGCTATATAAGAGAAATTTTATTGCAGCTGTGAAGTGCAATAATGAATTATATTTTTCGTTTCCTGTACTATTCACAACATTGATATTGTTAAGATAATTTGGACAGTCTACTCTATTTTGCTCATGTTAAAAAACAAAAACAAAAAAACTGATTGGTTACAATGCTTATCAGTGTGAAACATCACTGTCACAATCATAACTGATTATAACTACTGTATAGCTACATTTAGAATGCTTATAGTTTTGGAATTGGAAAATTACAATAATATAATGGCAGGACTAGTTGTTGTGATGCTGTTCCACTTGTGGGATAAAGGATCATATTCAGCAATATAATTTTTGGGTCACTTGTTTTTTGTTTGTAGTATACAAGATCTTAGGGAGTGAGATGAGATTCCTTTTTTTTTTTCTTTCATCCAAAACTAGTGCAGGGGGTGTTCTTCTAAGTCAATGCTGCTAAAGACTGCCGTTGGAAATACAATTGCAGAGTTCAGCTGAAGGTTTCAAATCAGAATGTATTAATGCGCTGTTGAAAACAAGAAAAAAGGCAACACATTTAAATACTAATGAGGAAAATTGGAATACAAAAACAAGTTGTTTCTTAAAAGAGCATGAGTTTAAAGCCTTCATGGATCAATTTCCTATTGTCACATAAATCCTGTGACCAAAACAATGCCCAGAAGTAACTGTGCTGATATGCAAATTTAATGAATACATAAATAAAGAATAAAATATTTAAAATCTACTTCCCAACACTGTTCAGGATTTATGTCAGTGGGATTGTGTAAACATAGATAGCATTGAAATTGAAGCAGTTTGAATAATCTAGATTAGATGATGCTAAACCTTACACAACTATTCCCACCTTTCACTCACTTTATTTTAACCAATCCAATCCCGGCCAAATTTTTCTACAAACAACCTGCAACCATATACGGACTTTAAGAAAGGACAATGCCGATTTACACTGACATACTCATTGTCTTAAATGTTAGATGACAATACAACTAATAATGTACACTCACATATCAATTGTTGAGCAATACATTTTAAACTTGAAACTAGCCAGTGGACGGTGTAGTGTTGTTCGTTCGTGGCTTTATTTTTTTTTCTTTTACTAATTGATTATTATATATAGAAACATTCTACCATAGGTGTTATGAAATGCTCTTTTGATGCAATCACAGTACATATCATAACTGTGTCAGTTACATTGGCCACTTGTCCCTTATGATCATGCAAACAGACGCAATGAAAGTGTTGTTGCTGTTAAATGTCAAAGGGAAATGATATAGCTTTATGGGTATTTTGTGATACTGTATTTGCAGTAGCATGTGTTATCAGATGCCAGCGAGTTATTAGCAATTAGAGGTTGTTATGTTACAGTATTTGCTGTGTAAACAAACTAGACAATATGAGATTGCTCCCACACAAGGGCGGGTGTTGTCAATACAATTCATCTATCTTAAACAAGCAGTCTTTTTTTTCTATGTTCTTTGCCAACACATAGAGTAATAATTCAGTCCGGATCAGAACAAATGGAGCATAAGTTAATTGTAGTTATTTGAATCCTGTCACATAATGCAGCCCTATGGGGGGCACAAGTCAGTGCAAACTGTAGGCCGGTCCTAAGCCCGGATAAATGCAGAGGGTTGCGTCAGGAAGGGCATCCGGCTTAAAACCTTGCCAAACAAATATGAGCGTTCATCCAAAGAATTCCATAACGGATCGGTCGTGGCCCGGGTTAACAACGTCCGCCACCGGCGCCGTCAACCTGCAGGGCGCTGTTGGAAATTCAGCTACTGTGGGTCGAAGTCAAAGAAGAAGAAGAAGAGGTGGAAAGCGGGTTCTTCGGCAGAAAGAGAAGAGGAAAACACAGAGCCTAGAACTGAATGTGGGGACTTTGAATGTTGGGACTATGACAGGAAAATCTCGGGAGTTGGTTGACATGATGATTAGGAGAAAGGTTGATATATTGTGTGTCCAGGAGACCAGGTGGAAAGGCAGTAAGGCTAGAAGTTTAGGGGCAGGGTTTAAATTATTTTACCATGGTGTAGATGGGAAGAGAAATGGAGTCGGGGTTATTTTAAAAGAAGAGTTGGCTAAGAATGTCTTGGAGGTGAAAAGAGTATCAGATCGAGTGATGAGGCTGAAATTTGAAATTGAGGGTGTTATGTGTAATGTGATTAGTGGCTATGCCCCACAGGTAGGATGTGACATAGAGGTGAAAGAGAAATTCTGGAAGGAGCTAGATGATGTAGTTCTGAGCATCTCAGACAGAGAGAGAGTCGTAATTGGTGCAGATTGTAATGCACATGTTGGTGAAGGTAATAAGGGTGATGAAGAAGTGATGGGTAAGTACGGTATCCAGGAAAGGAACTTGGAGGGACAGATGGTGGTAGACTTTGCAACAAGGATGCAAATGGCTGTAGTGAACACTTTTTTCCAGAAGAGGCACGAACATAGGGTGACCTACAAGAGCGGAGGTAGAAGCACACAGGTGGATTACATCTTGTGCAGACGATGTAATCTGAAGGAGGTTACCAACTGTAAGGTAGTGGTAGGGGAGAGTGTGGCTAGACAGCATAGGATGGTGGTGTGTAAGATGACTCTGGTGGTGGGGAGGAAAATTAGGAAGACAAAGGCAGAGAAGAGAACCATGTGGTGGAAGCTGAGACAGGACGAGTGTTGTGCAGCTTTTCGGGAAGAGGTGATACAGGCTCTCGGTGGACGGGAAGAGCTTCCAGAAGACTGGACCACTGCAGCCAAGGTGATCAGAGAAGCAGGCAGGAGAGTACTTGGTGTATCTTCTGGCAGGAAAGGAGAGAAGGAGACTTGGTGGTGGAACCTCACAGTACAGGAAATCATACAAGGAAAACGGTTAGCTAAGAAGAAGTGGGACACTGAGAGGACCGAGGAGAGGCGAAAGGAATACATTGAGATGCGACACAGGGCAAAGGTAGAGGTGGCAAAGGCAAAACAAGAGGCATATGATGGCATGTATGGCAGGTTGGACACTAAAGAAGGAGAAAAGGATCTATACAGGCTGGCCAGACAGAGGGATAGAGATGGGAAGGATGTGCAGCAGGTTAGGGTGATAAAAGTACAGAGAAGGTCAGAAGGAGCTACATTGTGTCTTTGTAGATCTAGAGAAAGCCTATGACAGAGTACCCAGAGAGGAATTGTGGTACTGCATGCGGAAGTCTGGAGTGGCAGAGAAGTATATGAGAATAATACAGGACATGTACGAGGGCAGCAGAACAGCGGTGAGGTGTGCTGTCGGTGTGACAGAAGAATTTACGGTGGACGTGGGACTGCATCAGGGATCAGCCCTGAGCCCCTTCCTTTTTGCAGTGGTGATGGATAGGCTGACAGATGAGGTTAGACTGGAATCCCCGTGGACCATGATGTTTGCAGATGACATTGTGATCTGCAGTGAAAGCAGGGAGCAGCTGGAGGAACAGTTAGAAAGATGGAGGCATGCACTGGAAAGAAGAGGAATGAAGATTAGCCGAAGTAAAACAGAATATATGTGCATGAATGAGAGGGGTGGTGGGGGAAGAGTGAGGCTACAGGGAGAAGAGATAGCAAGGGTAGAGGACTTTAAATACTTGGGGTCAACCGTCCAGAGCAATGGTGAGTGTGGTCAGGAAGTGAAGAAGCAGGGTCCAAGCAGGTTGGAACGGGTGGAGGAAGGTGTCAGGTGTGTTATGTGACAGAAGAGTCTCTGCTAGGATGAAGGGCAAAGTTTATAAAACAGTGGTGAGGCCAGCCATGATGTACGGATTAGAGACAGTGGCACTGAAGAGAAAACAGGAAGCAGAGCTGGAGGTGGCGGAAATGAAGATGTTGAGGTTCGCTCTCGGAGTGACCAGGTTGGATAAAATTAGAAATGAGCTCATCAGAGGGACAGCCAAGGTTCGATGTTTTGGAGACAAAGTTAGAGAGAGCAGACTTCAATGGTTTGGACACGTATATTGGTAGAAGGATGATGAGGATGGAGCTGCCAGGCAAGAGAGCTAGAGGAAGACCAAAGAGAAGGTTGATGGATGTCGTGAGGGAAGACATGAGGGCAGTTGGTGTTCGAGAGGAGGATGCAGGAGATAGGCTCTCATGGAAAAGGATGACGCGCTGTGGCGACCCCTAACGGGACAAGCCGAAAGGAAAAGAAGAAGATTTGAATCCTGTCACATATGAAAATGTCCCATCACTAAAAGTGAACATTGCCATATAAATATGATGCATGTTCTCGACAATATGTGTATGCTACTCTTGAACAGACAATATTATAGGACACGCTTCAATAATGTACTAAGATTTGAAAATGCTTTAAGTTTCTTTTATCTATATGTGTAACATTATCATTTCATTTTAGGTTTGTTGCTTGCCCTTCCGTCTTGACTTTTGTCCCATTCATATTTGTACTGTCATAGCTTGATCAGTCAGACATCTAACTACAACTACAGTTGTGGAAACACACACAAGTGCATATCTAAAATATACACTCATTACTGAACTCAAGATACAGTATTTGACATGCATTATCTGACTTTTGATATGTTATTCCAATAATAATAACAATATAATTTGTGAATTTAACACTGGATCCAGAACATAAACAATGTATTTATTTAATAATAATAATTATTATTAAATGTATTTATTTACTAATAATAATTCATTTATTCAAGCAAACTTGGACACAAAATGATATGGTAGCTGTGTTTAGAGGTTAGTAAAGTGTGCAAAGAAAGGCATCTGTAGTGAGAACTTCTGTGCATTGCATATCCACTTTCTGTACTGCTAAACATAGACATTGTCATGGGTTGGCGCTCTAATGCATTAACCATGTTCTTTGTATTTCAAGGTGATTCTTGCATATTTAATCCTATCAGCACTAGAGCCAACTAGACTAGACTAAATCCCAGAACACAGAAATTCCATTTTAAATGGGTGAGAGTGGACATGTACAGTATATATAAAAAAGTATTAATATTCTGGTTTCTTCTTTTTTTTTAAGGCACACTGTGTATGTTAGTAGGGCCAATCGCAGATATGTGATATAATATTCATAAGCCTTTACATTAGTATGTAACCACCTGGAAGGAATGGTTCTATTTATCTGCGAATATGTCCTATACTTCTATTCCCATCCTTTAATTTTTAACGTAAGGGTGGGTGATCATTTCACATTTAGCTAGTGAATTAACAGGAATGGCTCACTATGGATACAAATAATATTGTAGGTGTTTTTATGTTGATGTTGATAATCCCAGAGTTGGGATTCCAACTTGATCGCTTATCTGTGAAAACGAGGCTCAAAATTTTATCAGTGGGCATGTGCAGCACACGACCACACGCATGGCACGCACACACACACTGCTGCAGGGAGCTTGATTACATTCATTATCAATGTGACAGCAGTGTCAGAGTAAATTGTATCTGTGTAATGTACAGAAGAGAGGCGTGTGAGGAGTTATTAATGCTAAAATTCCTGAACATTCATGGTCTAATCGATAGATGCTGTTGAAAAGCTTCTTCACATCACTTGTTCATCGACCAAATATTGCAAGCGTGTGTCTCTATCACTATGTAGCATATGTTAACTTGTTTTACAGTGTTTGACATCATACAAGACTCGTCAGCAATTAGCATGAGCTACACCTGCACACGACGAGTTGTTTCTTACGATCTGCCATTACAAAGAGATACATACTGTATGTTTCCACCGATCTCACTAGCTTTGAGCCCTGGCTGAAAAAGTGACCCGTTTGGTGTCTCAAACAAAGTGGAGGAACTCAATCTTTAGCTACTATCCAGTCGCTAATTTAGTCATAGCAGAAAGCTTTGAATAGCACAGCAACATGTCAGATGACAAAAATTAAAGCAGTAAGACCCACAAACAAGGTGAAGGCAGCTCCAGTAAAGCCCTGGTAAACCCTTAAGGAGACATATTATGAACACCTGACTTTTTAATTGTTTCATTTTTGTTTATTATTCAGTACAGTATATTCAATCTAATATTTGTACACGCTATTATTTCTTGTGAGCTGTCTATTTCTGAAAATGTGTCTGAAAGCAACCATTTGGATCATGGTCCAGCTCTTAGATCACATTAATTGTGTTGGTCAATGTGTCTGCTGCATGCGCCACATGCACAGATCTGCACATCACGTAATTTGGGTGTGATGAAGCTGTGCCTCCATGAATGAAATTCCAATCGATGTATTTACTGTCTTTACAAGTGTGCTTCTCACTATATGTTTTTATTCCAAAGTAAAATATTGATACAAGGCTAGAAACAGCTCCGCCACGGGTCGTTACGGCAATGCAAAGCTGCAATGGCACTGGCACAGCCCACAGTCGAAGTAAAGCAAGGTGAGCGGTGCTCATTTGCATGACACAGGACAGCCATCCAATAGTGATTTGAAGTGCTGTTAGGACAGAGTGGTACATGTTCTTCATTCTTTATTCCTCGGGAAGCATGTCACAGACATTAGTTATTAATTGTGGGAAGAAATTGCATAATGTGTCTCTTTTCTTGCTTTTTCTACACCAGATACGATGTTTTGATGAGAAAAGACAAAACCATAAAACCTCAGTCACTGTTTAAATGCTACTGGACCTAACTGTACATATGTATTTTTGAACTGTGGGGGGAACCTAGAGGACATTCATAGAACATCCACACAGAAAGGCTTGTTTCCAGATTCAAACTTGCAACCCTCTTGGTGTGAGGCAGCAGTGCTGACCACTCTTTCACTGTACTGCCTCATATTGATTGTAGTGAATACATTTCAATCATGTAATTGAAAGTTGGCAGGCACATACTGATTCCAACTTTTCACCAACAGCAAGGGTATCTGTTTTGTGGGGAAATGGTCTGCATTGACAAGATTAATTATGCCTGTCACACTGGTGAAATTGAAACTGAAATTGTGTCCCGTGAATGACATATAAAATACATCCCCTCTCTGCCTTGTCATTTTGGATGAGACTCAAATAGTTTACTCTGCAATAGTACAGACTGTTCCACAACTGCTCCACTTCTAATGTGTTTTTAGCCTGAGGGCACGCACATGCAAGCCAGACATGTTGATGGGCTACAATCGTAGAATGCAGATTGCATCACATTGACTCTATTTCTTGTGTGTTGGCCGTGTTCACTGTGATGGGTAAAATGCAGAGAGCAAATTTTGTGACCATGTATGCATGTTCATGACGATAAAGATGATGATTCTTCATCTTCTTCTGCTGATAAGTGTTTTCTTCAATAGTAACATTCATAACTACATCTCTTACATCCTTTTAATCCTCAAAATAGTGTCTTCTCTGCATCTCTGATCTGCCATTTCCAAATTTCTATCAACTAGCTACGATCATTGTGTGTATTCTTCTCTGAGATTATAATTTATAAAAAGCTCCAACTTCCATTCATTTGTGGAGAAGGAATTTAAGGTAGCCAAGTGAAAAGTTGTCACGACATACAGAGACAGACATTTAGGCATCGCCACAAGATCAGGACATGACACAAATTGACAGCTGACGCATCTGTTGCACGGGCAGAAATCAGATTGAAGCTACTATATGTGACATAATTGGAGTTCCATACACAGAGAAGCATGGTCTTTGAAACTCCCATTTCTAACTGTGGGGAAAGCAGGAGTCAACGACGGAGAAAGAGCCAAGGTCAAAGAAGAGGTACGGAACCCAGAGAAAGAAGACAAAGGGCAAGGGAATGGAATTAACGACCCAGGGAGCTTGGACAAAATGAGACCTCCCACAAGGAAGATCACATGGGGAGCGCGATAGAGAGCAAAACCTATCCACATCTCCTTTTTGCTCAGTGTATGACCGAATACCAATTCCAACAACCTTGCACAAGTGGGGCTTGAAAGAGGATCCATTGTGCAAGCTTTGTGGCAAGAGAGTCATCAAGGTAGACATCCTATCAGGATGGAAAAGCGCAAACCCAAAAAAGCAAAGGTGACGCCACGTGAAGTGGCCCAAGACACTCGCCAACAACATGAACATACGAGTGCAAAAAATGCCACTCGCACAAGAAAATAACACCATTGATTACATTTGTAAGAGAAGGACAAGGCAATCACTGCAACGAAACGGCGCAACGTGCTACCACATGAAGGTAGAATGGGTGGAAGAATGCAGTTTCCCCCGGTCAGGGCCGACTCGCCCATTAGTCGAGATAAGCACACGCTAATCTACATGCAGCATGGACTCTAAGGGGTCCCCAAAAATTGGGTGAAAACACACCTTCAATAGAATTATTGAATTAATTACTCAATTGCAAGTCAATATGTTTCTACTGTAAGGAACGGAAAAAAGAGTAAATTAATGTACACCCAGAAGAGGAGCAAGTTGAACGACATACTTTGAAATCAGCATTCCTGCCCGGGGCATGAAAAGTGACATACCCATTCACAGCTGAAAGCAAACGGGAAGTAAACAAACAACACTATGAGTTCAGACTGGGACAAAGATGCTTTTATAAAGGTACTGCTGCAACGGAACACATAATGCAGGACTAAATAATCTACACAAGCCCGAAGTAAGACACTTCCGCACTGTGCGTCGCCTGTATTGAACTAACACTTGCGTGCCCGGGTTGGTTGCTGTCTACTGTATTTTTACATTTATGATGGTGGGAGTTACAATAAATGGTATGTGAAAATAAATTTTTTCCATGGTTGAGTAATAGATGAGAAATAATCAAATATTTTTGCAAAATATTACAAGAACATGTACATAAATTAATTGTTTAACACATTCACTGCCATTGACGGCTTTAGAAGTCAAATATCCATGTTAACTGGGAAGGCTGGCAGTGAATGAGTTAATGTTAAACTTAAAAGTCAAAACAACTTTGACAGCCACATTTGTTGTGGATGAATGTGTAACATGAATAAATCTAGAATCTGGAGTTTTATACTATAGAATTACAAATTTGTGTATTATCTTTCTCTTACTACTTTGTCCTACTACTTACAATAACATTTTCTGTCATTTTTGTGGATTTTTCTCAAAATCCGAAATCCAATTCAAATGCAAATGAAAATGCACTTAAAGCACCTCATTGCTTGAGACAAATGTAAGGAATGAAAGTTCTTGATGTACTGCCAAACTATCCATCCATCCATCCATTTTCTGAGCCGCTTCTCCTCACTAGGGTCGCGGACGTGCTGGAACCTATCCCAGCTATCATCGGGCAGGAGGCGGGGTACACCCTGAACTAGTTGCCAGCCAATCGCAGGGCACATACAAACAAACAACCATTTGCACTCGCAGTAACACCTACGGGCAAGTTAGAGTCTCCAATTAATGCATGTTTTTGGGATGTGGGAGGAAACCGGAGTGCCTGGAGAAAACCCACGCAGGCACGGGGAGAACATGCAAACTCCACACAGGTGGGGCCGGGGATTGAACCCGGGTCCTTAGAACTGTGAGGCTGACGCTCTAACCAGTTGGCCACCGTGCCGCCACTGCCAAACTACTGAATGCTAAAATAAAATGTGACCAAAGGAAACTGTTGGTCATTGAATAAAATCCAAATGAAATCGTCTGTCAATGAATCAGTCTCTTTCAAGACGCATATATTTGAAGATGCATATATTTTGCAATAACTTGACAGCTAAGCGGAATGTGCTTCTGGTTATGGACCATCAAAGAGGAGTTAAGATGGAAAACAGAGGAGGAGATGGGCTTTGATTTCGCTACTGCTGCCGATCCACATAAAGCAGTTAAGGGTCGAAAACACTTAATGAACAACGGGTACCACTAGACAAAACTAACCCCTGGCCAAGGCTACATTTATCAAAGTGAATTAAGGACAAAGTATTCTCTATATGTAATTATAAGCATACAGTAGCTAACATGCATCCCTCACTAACGTTTTGAGCTGAAATGGACGTTTTGTTTTTTTGTTGTTATGGCATTTTGCTTTCTGTAGCGGGGTGTAAAGGCCGAATGTTGCCGCCCAAAGCTGACTTGACAAAAATTGAGCAATCAAACTAAAGTTATTAAACCAAGGTAGCATGTCACAACAACAACAACAAAATGTTGACGAGAAATAACTTTTTAAATTATTCCACAGTGGAAGGACGATGCCAAGAAGAGAAATAAGTATACACAAGATTAGAGAACAAATGTCATAGAAATACTTTGCATTTCCAAGATGATGAACAAACAATAAATACAACCAGATTAACAGAAGACATAGGTAGAGAACACTTTATTTCAGTTCAGTTCAGTTCAGTTTATTTTTGAAAGGGGACAATGCAATTTCATAAAACACATGAAGTACACATGGTTAAAAAAGCCAGAATTAGCCAGAAGGCTAGTTTTCATCTGTAGTCCCCTGGCCATGATGTAAAAAAGCAGTAAAATACATCTACAAGACAATATAATACAGGATACATAATCAAACTATACTATTAAGAGAGAATAAAACCATAATTTTTTTGATCATAACAAAAAGACAACATAACATACTTGTCTTTTAGTGTTGGCAGCTATAGGTGTTAACTAGCCACATTTTCAGTTTTTTTGTGAAGGCCTTGTATGTTGTAAGCAGTTTAACCTCCTTAGGTACTGAGTTCCACTCACCAGCGCTCCTCACTGACCAGGCTGACTTACTGAAAGTGCTCCTGCGCAGAGGAATGAGACAGTCACCTCTGACAGAGCCTCGAGTGACACGCTCAGAGCTGTTTCTTTGGCTGATGAACTCAGCCAGAGGAGCTGGGGCCAAATCATGCAGTACTTTATAAATCAAATTTAAATCTGCAAATATGTGAAGACGGTCCCAGTTTAAAAGACTGTATTTTTTTAAAATTGCACAGTGATGATAGTGCCTTGGTTTTTTATCCATCACTTTAATTACTTGTTTGTACAAAACTTCCAATGTTTTTTTTGCATTCTGACCAGCCTGGGACCAACTGGTTATGCAATAGTTAAAGTGACTAAGAATCATCGAATGCAGGTAAATTTTTGCAGCTTCAGTTGACATTTCATTCCGAATTGCACGAAAATTTGCGAGGTTTAATTTGATATTTTTACACAATTTGTCAATATGGGCTTTAAAGGAAAGCTGTGAATCAATTATTAACCCAAGATATTTGTATTGGCTGACAATTTGCATTTTTTCTCCATTAACAAGTATGTCGGGGTCAGGTGATACTCTATTTGTTTTAGTGAGATACATGCCTACAGTTTTAGAAACGTTTAGCTGTAGACAGCACTCCTGCAACCAAGTTGTGACACAGGACATTGTATTAGTGAGTTTAGCAGCAACAGTATCTTTGGAGCGACCATGAACAAAGAAAACTGTGTCGTCTGCATACATTACGCACTCTGCTTCAGCGCAAACAGTGGGCAAATCGTTGATATAAAGACTAAATAAAAGGGGGCCCAATATTGATCCCTGAGGGACTCCAGAGGTTAGCCTAAGAGACTCTGATCTGCAGTTGTTAACTGATACAGATTGTGTTCGGTCATGCAGATATGATTCAATCCAGCTCACAGCTTTGCGAGAGAAGTTAAATTTTGAGAGCTTGGTAAGAAGAACAGAGTGATTTACTGTATCAAAAGCTTTCCTGAGGTCCAAGAACACCGCCCCTACAACTCCACCCTTGTCGAGAGAAGATTTTATTTTCTCAATGAAGAGGCATGTAGCCATTTCAGTGGAATGCTTGGATCTGAAACCAAACTGCATGGCGTGGAGAGAGGGGGAGCTGCTGATTAAATAATGGACAATCTGCTCTGACACCCATTTTTCTGCAACTTTGGAAATGGCCGGAAGAATGCTTATAGGTCGGTAGTTATTCAGAGAAGTTGAGTCACCGGATTTAAAGACAGGGGTAACAATAGCAGATTTCCAGGCCTTTGGAAAGTGACCAGATGAAATTGAAAGATTAATGATTGAGGCAATAGGAGGAGCAAGCGTTGAACCTAGATCTTTGAGCATGCTCGTGTCCATTCCAAAAACATCCTTTGCCTTAGATGGTTTGAGTGAATGAATTAAATCGATAACTTTGGTCTCAGTAATATTTGTAATAGTAAAGAACTGCGTTGTAGACAATGCAGGGTATTCCTTCATTTGTTTTACTGCAAACTTAGAAGAGATTTCTGACACAGATTCAAAGAAGTAGTTGTTAAAAGCATCAGCCATCACTAGAGGTTCCGTCAGGATGTTTCCATTTAATTGAATTTGCATTAGTTTTGTTTTGTTATTTTGTGTAACACCCAATAGTTTTTTATTCCAGGTTATTTTTGAATTTCCCTTCGCACTATTCAGAGCAGTAATGAAAAAGTCAGCTTTAGATTTTCTTATTTCTTTCACTACCCTATTTCTCAGTGAGATAAAGTGCTGTCTATTGTATCCTGATTTGACCGACAACTTCAAGGAATGATCGCGTTCTTTCATCAGTTTCAGAATAAATGTGTTTAACCATGGCAGGCCATTCTTTCTAGCTTTTAGTTTAATTATCCGTGTAAATTGTATAATAATTTCTTGTATTTTGTTGGCAAATTTACTTGTTTCCATTCAAACCTTTTGTCACCGTGACTTTTATGACTTGCTCGCTTCCTCCTGTTTTTATTTTTTATTTCTCACATATATTTTTTTAAAGAATACTTCAATTGTCATACTAGTTGATTTTTGTTTTTGTTTTTTTTCCTCATCCCAAATCATTTAGAAAGTCTTATATTTTACGGCATACAGCAGTGGTGTATATCTCACTCAATTCCCTCCCTGTTCCTTGGTAGTCTTAACCTCATCCTCAGAGCACAATGTCCAGTCTTCTCTTTAGCTCTTTCTATTGCAGGCGCTCTTTTTAAATATCCTTTTATGTAACTGCTGCAGTCACTCCCTCTCTCTAAGACATTAACCCCGAGGGGCTCAGGCATTGCAGCAGGGTGGCCATTGAGCAGCTTCTTGCCACACGCAAAATGAGGGTACATACTCTTTATAAAAGAGAAGAAAAAAAGGTCTTAAAAATAAACACACAAAAGAGGAAAGGATGGCGTGGATAGAATATACGTGTGGTGGACTTAAAAAGCTGAATTTACAACAATTTCAGAGCTGAAGGCCATGTGACTTAAAATGTATGGTGTCTTTGTATTATACAGTACTATTTTTGTGTACAATTTTGGAGGTAGAATGGTCGACTAGTGGTTAGCATGTGTGCCTCCGATTTCTGAGGGTCTTGGTTTGAGTTTTGGCTGTCTATCTCTCTGGCTCTGTAGAACTTGCATGTTCTCCCCGTGCTTGCATTGGTTTACTGCGAGTGCTCTGGTTTCCTCCCAAATTCCCAAAACATGCATGTTAGGTTTATTGAATACTCTAAATTGCCCAAAGGTGTAAATTTTAGTGGGAATGGTTGTTTTTCTCTGTGTATAGCATTTGGCTGGCAAACTCTCTGAGAACAAGCGCTAAAAAAAAATTTATGGATATTATTTTTTATTCAAAATGCTCACCCTCCGCCATAGTAAGGACAAGCAGTATAGAAAATTGAAAGATGTTATTTTTTATTGAAAATGTTTGGTTGTTTTTTTTTTTTTTTTGTGTGTGTGTGGTTTTTTTTTAACCTGTACCTTATTACCCTATTCAGTGCGCTACACTAATCTTTGCACTAGTAGCACTGGCACCAGCACATGATTTGGTCGCACCATTTTTTGAGGAGGTACAGCACATGCCATAGTTTAGTATGAAGTAAAGAACAATATGTTTGTCAGCAACAAGCAGTAGCAGACAAAACAAGTCAATTTAAGAAAAAAACAAAAAACAAAGGCGTTACTTTTATTTAATCATTTGTTCGACTCAGAGGGGCCAGTTCTTATAGTGAGGGCTCCTAAACGTCTTCCCCTGGGAAAATCACTTCATTTTGAGCATTACCACAACCGTATGGTTGACATACATTTAAACACGATTGCCTCAGTGTACCACAACTATATAAAAGTACTGTTTATGATAATTCACACTATTTTGCAAAGGATTTACTAGCAAAAAAAAACAAAAAACATTTTACCAATTTCAAAAAGGCGCACCAACTACGGGAGACAAATTCCTTGTGTGTTTTTTTGGACATACTTGGCAGATAAAGATGATTCTGATTCTGATGACTGTTTGTAATGAGCGAAATGAAAACAAGAGACAAATTAAGTAGGCAATTTGTGCAGTTAGCAGTATTAGCCCCCCCTCCCACACACAAAAACAAAAAAAAAAGATAAAATGCAATACCTCAACATTATTGTTTATTAAATATGACAATTTGAAATTTTAGTACAGATTTTACGGACGTTGACACAAATGATTCGCTTTCGCGGGCCACATAAAATGATGTGGCGGATCTAGCTTTGAGTTTAACACAAAGCGCCTGTTCCATCTGTTTTCCTGATTTTCTTTTTCACTCTGTTTCAAGTGTTTGCTCCATACCTTCAACCCGTCCCCTCATCCCCAGTGTCACTTTCGATCTTTCACTCCCTCTCACTAATTGCCTCCCTTATCGTCGCCTGCTCCCACTTGCTTAGTGGAGGTTGTCAAACGAGTTACAGCTTACAGTTTGTGTAGCATTGCATGTTGTAGAAATACACGGTGTTCCTCTGTGACCATCTCATGCTTCTCAGCTCTTACATTTGGGTTCTCAAGCTTTTGCTCCATTTATATTGTGACAGCTAGAGCACATTCTCATTTTCTCTTTTCTCCAAATATTTCATTTCTTTCTCCCAACCTAAACAACTCATAAACGAGTTTCCCAATATGTCACAAACAATATAACGGCTTCAATAATGATTACAACAGTAATTTCATCATACCACGTATCCTCATTTGAGTCATAGGGGAGCTGGAGCCTATCTGTAAGGTAAATATAGATTTTTGCCAAGTTTTACATTAATAAGTCACATTGATTTGTTTCTGTGTGGGGCCATGCAGAGACTGTGTGCGGTCGGTCATGTGACTGCCTGACTTGATTTGATTGGTCAAATGGAGTCAAACATCACTCGTAGTCTCGTCAGGTGTAGTCTAGTCTCGTCTAGTAGTAGTAGTGGGTCTGTTACTTTGAAAAATTATTGACCAATCTAAAGTGTTGAAAAGGGCTTGCTCTCCTTAATGATGCAATTTGAAGGGCTCAACAAACATGGTGTTTTCTAGGTTTCCTTAAAAGGATTGTTTTGGAAATGCGAGGATTCTTCCTGACGTCAGCGATACACAAACTGACCATTTTATTGAATTTTGGTCAAAAAACAAAATTTTTAAAATGATGGTAATAATCTAGAAAGGAAAAAAATACAAAATAATACATTAGTTTCATGTACAGTTTTGTTCACATAACTCTTTCCCATAACTGTGACCCACTGAGTCAGTGGTGGAGTATAGCATGGACTGATCACTAATCAATCGCAGGGTGGAAGGAAACATTAGTAATACTATACAGCGTGTGGATGTAATTTTCAAGGATAAGATGTGAAATTCCAACATTTTTCAAACCTTGAAAACTCACCTTTTTATTTCAAATACAATTTTAAGCCCTTGTGGAAACAATGTTTATGCCAGATGGGACTGTATATGAAAGATCTGCAATTGTAACATTTTCTCCTCATAGTTGGGACAGCTCATAGTTGAGCGTCACTGTGAGTGACAGTGGCTGGCTAACATTTGAACCATTAGAAGAATACAACTCTGACTCCGATGGATGGATTTGTGATCTAACGTTAGCATACCAAGAGCATTTTATGTATTTTGTTTTCCAATGATGTGGGAACAGCAGGAGACCCTATTGTGTTGCAGGATTGCTGTGCCCAATCCATTAAGGAAAGTCCATAAAGCTTGATAAGTTTGGTAAGGAAGAACTTTGACTTCAACCTAATTAAACACCTTAGGGCTGAACTTGAACAAAGCTTGTGAGCGAGAGCGTCTTGTCCAACACCAGTGACTTCTGACCTCACAAATGTCTTTCTGACTGAATCTTCTTAGATGCCTTGGTGTTGGCACGTGGAGGAGGTACAGGTTGGCAGATTGTTGCAATCCCCCCCCCCCCCCCCCCCCACACACACACACACACACACTTAAAGGCTTCTACATTTGGGAGGTGCATTAATTTGATTTCTTTTGAGAATGAATAAAAATAATTGCTTTGAGGCAATTCATAAATAATCCGTCTCCCCTCTCCTCACATTTCTCCTAACATCTACTCCCTACACCACTCAGCGTTGAGGAACCACAATGCTTGTTATTAACTTTCTTATACCATTTATCTCCCTTTCACCAGGACCATTGCCGCCCCTGCTTTCTGTCATCAGCTCCAAGCTGGCCATCTTTCTCCCTTTGTGTCCTTCGCACAGATCATTTGTTTCAGTCTCATCACTCCTGTCTGTCCCACGTTCAGCACCCCCAACCTGACATCATAACTCAATAACTCATTTTAACTCAAGATCATAAGTGCAGTATATAGTACATATTGTATTACTGTGACTGATATCATAGAGCGTTGAAACATAAGACATGATCATTCAAACAGACACTTTGAAATTGGATCACATCAGTGACAAACCTGGACTAAAAATGTCTCTGTCCTTACACACAAAAATACCACAACTTAATCACTAATATAATAAACCTACACTCAGAAACACCTTTCAACAGCTTGCTTCGGTTCTGCAGTTTTTTTAATCATCAGGTAACATCCTCACCGTACACATACACACACACACGTGCACGCTTACACATAGCTGTAGTACAGTGATATATTATTAAAGGAACCCATCCCTTTCCTGGATAAAGGTGCATGTGTGTGTGTCTGTGCGTGCACACACTGCACCACATGAGCAGCTCTGTACGTGATAACCCTTCATTACCTTTCAGCCAACAGGAAAGGAAGTCATGCAAAACATGAGAATGACTGCAGAGGATTAAGAAGAGAAAAGAAAAGTAGGTCACTCCTGCATCCTAATGAATGCTATTGAGTATAATTTAATTATGTGAAAGATTAGATTCATATCTCCATAGTGGGCTAAAAACGTGGAGAAACTGCAATGAGTTGGAAGCTACATGTGCGATGAAGCGAGTGGTATTTTGTAGTTTTACTGCTTGTTTGGATTAGTAGTACTCTTTTGTTTGTGTTCTGATTCTGTTATAATGTGGTTACACACTCATCACCTACAACCTTAGGTAATCTGAAGAGAGCCAACGCAAAGAGCTGTATCAAGAATTCTGCTTTGATACAGAATAATAATGACACTCAGTGGAAGCATAATTTGCACTGATGCTTTGAAGCTAGAAGATTCTAGTGTTAAGTTTGTGCTGACGCAGGACTTTGTGTGTGGAGTTCACATTCTCCCAATCCTTGTGTGAGTTTCTCACAGTGATAGATTTAATCATCTAGATTGTTCATAGGTGTACATGTGAGTGTGAATGGTTGTGTGCTTCTATTTGCCTGATTTACCACTACCCAAATAGCGGGGGCTAAATTGCGTGATCACTCACTCTCACTAATTTTATGCGCTGTTGGCAACAGAATTAAAACTGGTAGAGACTTACATATCAGATTCAGATTTAAAAGAGGGTTTTCATTTTGGGGTAGTGCTGATGTTTTTTCACCATCAAACATTAGGAAGAGCACCACAAGCGTGAAATGAAGATTGAAGCAATGGAATTAGAAGTTGTGGAAGTTGAAGATACAAACATATTACTGAGTTACAGAATAGAAATCACTCGTCCAAAGGACCCATCCTGTGCAGGGTGTTTTCGTTGAGTACTTTCTAAATCTTACTCAACTATGTATTTGGATGGCTACTTTTTACATTTACTTGAGTCATATTATTCTAAAGTAACAGTACTCTTACTTGAGTACAATATTTGGCTTCCTTACATCATCCACTCCTGAAAATGTGATTCAGTCGATCCCCTGGAAACACTTTGTAACGGTTTTACCAGTTGAAAAAAGCTCTGTGTATGTCCGTGCATGTGTGTCATGTGTCTCTCCTTACCTCAGCAGTTTGGTCCCTCTTCGCCTGTTATGCTTCAACCGTCTTTTCCACAGCCAGTGTGTTTCCTGCCATTGTAGCTCACTTTCATTTGTATGCGAATGTATTTGTCCCTATCTTAGGTACAAATAGTTTCCATGACTGGTTCAAGCCATTTTCTCATGGGTTATTGATGCCTTTGTGATAAATCTTCAGAAGGATCTTGTTTTTTGAGTTGTTTCCTGTCTTCATGTGCGCAGAGAAACATGAGTCATGTTAAATGGAAGACCGTCTCCGTATGAAACACAGTACAACATCATTAATGAAGTAATGTTTGATTCTGACAGTTTAAGCTTATTTCTAGGTAGACATGATTCTCAAATAATGGTCTGTTTGTCTTCATCACAACATCAATATAAAGGCATAAACAGAGGTATTAGGCCATCAAAAATAGGGATTGATTCAAACAGCCTTGAAGGGAAAAACATCAGGTTTCTGCTGCATCATGATTGCCTAACACTGAATTTACGAGACATTTCTATGCCCAAAACAGGCGGCACGGTGGCCGACTGGTTAGAGCGTCAGCCTCACAGTTCTGAGGACCCGGGTTCAATCCCTGGCCCCGCCTGTGTGGAGTTTGCATGTTCTCCCCGTGCCTGCGTGGGTTTTCTCCGGGCACTCCGGTTTCCTCCCACATCCCAAAAACATGCATTAATTGGAGACTCTAAATTGCCCGTAGGTGTGACTGTGAGTGCGAATGGTTGTTTGTTTGTATGTGCCCTGCGATTGGCTGGCAACCAGTTCAGGGTGTACCCCGCCTCCTGCCCGATGACAGCTGGGATAGGCTCCAGCATGCCCGCGACCCTAGTGAGGAGAAGCGGCTCAGAAAATGGATGGATGGATGGATTTCTATGCCCAAAACAATCTTGAATGAGTGTTGCTAAAAGTGAGACCAAAAAAAAGCACTCATTTACGCATTTATATTATGCATATAAATTAACTTTTCTGTTCTTTTAATTTTAATTGAAAATCACTAGCCATTGGTCACAATGATATATGGACTAATGGCTTGTCTAATGGATCTGAGGAATATTTTAAAACTGTGGTCCTTGTTCAAAGGAGAACTTTAAGCTGTCCAATTTGTATCAAGTAGTCATTCCCTAATACTATAGATCAAACATTAACCCCAACCATTACTGAATCTTTTTTACATGAGTGTAGCAAAGTGACATACTGTCAGTACTTTCAACCTGGACTTGAATGTCGTTATATTTGTTTATAACTCTGTGAACTGGCCACTTTATCAAAGAGCCAGGCTCATCAAGTTCGCTAGTTGTTGTACAATTGCCACTAGATTGGTCACAGTGACATTAATCCTTTTTTTTTTTAACCACTTATGCTGTTCAGGGTCATGGCACAGACTGCAGCATAACGCAGCTAACTTAAGAATACGAAGAAACTGCCCTCTCAACTTGTCGCCAGTCAATCACATTATTAAAGGCATGTTGAATGGGAATTGATCCCATGTTAACCAGTGCAATGCAATAGCCGTGACATTTGTAATACCTCTAAGTAAACCTTTTGAGAACAAATCAATCTTTCTTTCTTTGTTCAATAAAGTGATAGATGCCCTTTGCAGAGCCATATTCCTGTTAACTTTTACAGTCACAGGGAACAGGAAAGAACAGGAAGTCAGAACAGACTTAAAATGAGGAAATTACTCCAAAAATAGGAGATTGTGAAACAAGTTTATTTTCACAAAATACATCCTAGAACTGAATGTGGGGACTTTGAATGTTGGGACTATGACAGGAAAATCTCAGGAGTTGGTTGACATGATGATTAGGAGAACGGTTGATATATTGTGTGTCCAGGAGACCAGGTGGAAAGGTAGTAAGGCTAGAAGTTTAGGGGCAGGGTTTAAATTATTTTACCATGGTGTAGATGGGGCGGCACGGTGGCCGACTGGTTAGAGCGTCAGCCTCACAGTTCTGAGGTGCGGGGTTCAATCCCCGTCCCCGCCTGTGTGGAGTTTGCATGTTCTCCCCGTGCCTGCGTGGGTTTTCTCCGGGCACTCCGGTTTCCTCCCACATCCCAAAAACATGCATTAATTGGAGACTCTAAATTGCCCGTAGGCATGACTGTGAGTGCGAATGGTTGTTTGTTTCAATGTTCCCTGTGATTGGCTGGCAACCAGTTCAGGGTGTACCCCGCCTCCTGCCCGATGACAGCTGGGATAGGCTCCAGCACGCCCGCGACCCTAGTGAGGAGAAGCGGCTCAGATAATGGATGGATGGATGGTGTAGATGGGAAGAGAAATGGAGTCGGGGTTATTTTAAAAGAAGAGTTGGCTAAGAATGTCTTGGAGGTGAAAAAAGTATCAGATTGAGTGATGAGGCTGAAACTTGAAATTGAGGGTGTTATGTATAATGTGATTAGTGGCTATGCCCCATAGGTAGGATGTGACCTAGAGGTGAAAGATAAATTCTGGAAGGAGATAGACGAAGTAGTTCTGAGCATCCCAGACAGAGAGAGAATCGTGATTGGTGCAGATTGTAATGGACATGTTGGAGAAGGAAATAGGGGTGATGAAGAAGTGATGGGTAAGTACGGGATCCAGGAAAGGAACTTGGAGGGACAGATGGTGGTAGACTTTGCAAAAAAGATGCAAATGGCTGTAGTGAACACTTTTTTCCAGAAGAGGCAGGAACATAGGGTGACCTACAAGAGCGACGATAGAAGCACGCAGGTTGATTACATCTTGCGCAGATGATGCAATCTGAAGGAGGTTACCGACTGTAATGTAGTGGTAGGGGAGAGTGTGGCTAGACAGCATAGGATGGTGCTGTGTAAGATGACTCTGGTGGTGGGGAGGAAGATAAGGAAGACAAAGGCAGAGCAGAGAACCATGTGGTGGAAGCTGAGACAGGACGAGTGTTGTGCAGTTTTTCGAGAAGAGGTTAAACAGGCTCTCGGTGGACAGGAGGGGCTTCCAGAAGACTGAACCACTGCAGCCAAGGTGATCAGAGAGGCAGGCAGGAGAGTACTTGGTGTATCTTCTGGCAGGAAAGGAGAGAAGGAGACTTGGTGGCGGAACCTCACAGTACAGGAAATCATACAAGGAAAAAGGTTAGCTAAGAAGAAGTGGGACACTGAGAGGACCGAGGAGAGGCGAAAGGAATACATTGAGATGCGACACAAGGCAAAGGTAGAGGTGGCAAAGTCCAAACAAGAGGCATATGATGACATGTATGCCAGGTTGGACACTAAAGAAGGAGAACATGATCTATATAGGTTGGCCAGACAGAGGGATAGAGATGGGAAGGATGTGCAGCAGGTTAGGGTGATTAAGGATAGAGACGGAAATATGTTGACTGGTGCCAGTAGTGTGCTAGATGGAAAGAATACTTCGAGGAGTTGATGAATGAGGAAAATGAGAGGACTTTAAAATACTTGGGGTCAACAGTCCAGAGCAATGGTGAGTGTGGTCGGGAAGTGAAGAAACGGGTCCAAACAGGTTGGAACGGGTGGAGGACGGTGTCAGGTCTGTTATGTGACAGAAGAGTCTCTGCTAGGATGAAGGGCAAAGTTTATAAAACAGTGGTGAGGCCAGCCATGATGTACAGATTAGAGACAGTGGCACTGAAGAGACAACAGGAAGCAGAGCTCGAGGTGGCGGAAATGAAGATGTTGAGGTTCTCTCTTGGAGTGACCAGGTTGGATAAAATTAGAAATGAGCTCATCAGAGGGACATCCAAGGTTCAATGTTTTGGAAACAAAGTTAGAGAGATTATTATTTATTTAGATTTATTATTATTTTCAAACAGGCGGCACGGTGGCCGACTGGTTAGAGCGTCAGCCTCACAGTTCTGAGGAGCGGGGTTCAGTCCCCGGTCCCGCCTGTGTGGAGTTTGCATGTTCTCCCCGTGCCCGTTTTCTCCGGGCACTCCGGTTTCCTCCCACATCCCAAAAAACATCCCATTAATTGGGGACTCTAAATTGCCCGTAGGTGTGGATGTGAGAGTGAATGTTGTTTGTTTGTATGTGCCCTGCGATTGGCTGGCAACCAGTTCAGGGTGTACCCCGCCTCCTGCCCGATGATAGCTGGGATAGGCTCCAGCACGCCCGCGACCCTAGTGAGGAGAAGCGGCTCAGAAAATGGATGGATGGATTATTTTCAAACAATAAATGTAATATCTTTCTACTGATCGACTGATTGATAGTGAACATGGCATGCACACACCACCCAGTATTCAGTAGGCAGCTTTCCAGCACCTGCAGGTGTTACTTGACATGCTCAAAGGCAGCTTAGAATTAAATGCAGTGGATATGGGTTTGGAGTTGTTCTTTTCCTCCCCTACCCATATCACCATGCAGGTCTGGGGAATCAAACCCAGGGCCTTTCAATCACAGGTTGCGAGAAACGTTATGAATTAGCATCTTTATTATACAGTGTGTAAGCATTATATAATGCTAATTCTGGAGCAAGGTCACTCTTTGCTGGTCAAATATTCATAATTCCGCAAACCATTATGCTTTGTTTGACCTCCGAACTGTCAATAGATGGATGTGTCTCATGCACAAAAATGCATGATAACGACCTCTTTGACCATCTGTACCAAGAATGATCATCTTTTCCAAGACTGGTTATTGGTTTCTGCAGGAACGTCAACAAGCTAAAGCTGCTCCATCTCCTACGTGCCACACTAAAATGCACAAGCAGCATCAGACACTAAGCACTGAATCAGCATCATCAAGCATAATGGCACCAGGCCTCTGGTGCATCATAAAGCATAGCCTCCATTGGGACCACACATCAAATGTGTGTGGTCCCTACTGCAAGGCCATATCTGTTCTTCAGTTTTGCCTTATCATTTGAGATATCCATAACTACATTCTTCCTTACCACAACTGGCATTCTAGATACCTGCAACATCATTTCACCTAGGACAAATTACATCACTTTTATGGCAAGCGGATTTAAAAGCTACGTTTGATAATCACGATTTAACGTTGCAATATCAACATCTGATTCGTCGTAATTATAGATGTATTTGAATAATTGGAATGTTCATTAAAGATATTTGTAACAGGTTTAGGGTTAATGGTTGCAATTATTTTTTTAATATTATTTTAATTATTTTTCCATTTTTAATTTTTTTTTTAGTTGCAATGATAAATGACATCCCTTTTGCCGTGAACATTTATGGGGTTTGTCATTACAGGTATCTACTATTCAGCTGCAAATTTCTGCAACAGAACTGTAGATATGTGTAACTCCGGTTTGACATATCTCAAACGTCATGCTTACTAGTCATAACTCCATCTACAGATATTTACACCTTCATTTTGCCTAGTTAAAACTTGATTAAAGATATCTGAAGAGGGACATAGCTTGAATTTAGGTGAATTAATGTTAAACTAGAATTCTGACTAGTCATAATCAAACTGTAGCTATCTCAAACCGGAGTTACAGATATCTACACTTAGGTTGCCGATACACATAACTCACATAACAAATATCTGCAAATGAATTGTAGATATCTGTAATGACAAACCCCATGCGATTTAACTCTGACTTGTCATAATAGCTTGAACTGGAATTATGACGAGTTAAAATGATGTTGTAGATAACGCAAACTGGAGTTACAGATATCGACAATCCAGTTTCAGATACGGTATCTGTAATTCACTAAAAGATAACTGCAACTGAATTGTAGATATCGCTGATGAAAATCATACACATGAACGGCACCTGTCATTTCGACTAGTCATAATTATATTACACATATCTTGAATCTTCAAGAGCCCTGATTGAAGTGTAAATTGCATAGTATAGTTTTGTAATAAACTGTTTTATTCTAAACTTATTTTGCTAAAGAAAGAAAATACAGTTCAAGTTCTTGGCACCAGCTCAAAGGAGAAACAAAATATTTTGCTTCAAGAAAATATGTCCAACTGTAAGCATTCTTTTACTAATTAAAATTCACAAGTGAGATTTAGCTTCTTAAATGAAGTACAAAATTCTTGAATTATGAAAATATACCACTTCTTTAAAGCAAACATTTCCTACATAACGTTTATTTCTTGCTTGTAATAAGCAAACTAAATTCATACGTGAGATGTACATTTTTAAATGAAGTCAAATGTTCTTGAATCATGAAACTATATCACTTATTTTAAGCAAACATTTCTTTTAATAATATTGCTTGTAATATTTTTTTTCTAGTTTTAAAACTTGTTACTGTCTTAAAGGAGCTAGATTAGCTAATTTTAAGAATTGTAGCTAAACAACTTTCTCCTACGCAGGCTTTTTTTGCAATGAGGACAATGGTGCTGTCTCTGACCACCTGAAACGTGTCCTAGCTAGAAGACCCTAACTCCTACCGAACAACATAAATAGAGAGCTACGATTAAATGCAGCAGAAATGAGCAATAGTAATGATAATAGTGTGTTGGTATTGCGTGCATGGGAGAAGTTAAGAAATGTTCCACATATCCTTGTTCAAACCAGGTACTTATACCTCTGTGCAGATAGCATGATCAGATCAGTCAGTGAGAGGTGGGAGGAATTGGATGGAACAAATCATTTTTGCGGCAAGGGGGGGGGGGGGGGGGGGGGGGGAGCTGTATTTCTGGTGTCAAAATATTACGTTTCAACCCAGTACTGTATGGTTTTTCACTTTTTTAGCTTGCTTGAAAAGAACATGTAGTAACAAAATAAAATCCCTTAAACGTTAGAGGTGCTGGGGGTCAATTTAGGGGTGCTTGATCAGTGCACGCACAAAAAATGGGCTAGAAATGCCAATGACTAGTGATCATTCCAGAGTGTACCTCTCGAGTCAAATGTAAAAGTGTTTTGCTCACCTGTGACCGTGAAGGGGATAAGGGCGTGCAAAATCCTCTCTGACCCTCCGCACCCCGGTCACCAGCTCTTCCAGCTCCTTCCCTCAGGTAGGCGGTACCGATCAATGCAAACTAGAACTAGTAGACATTCCAACAGCTTCTTCCCTCTTGCGATCAACTTCTTAAACAGCTAACCTATAATTCCATTACAACAAGCTGGCAATCTTTTGACTTGAGTTCGTTGTCACATTTCTGTGGGGCCAATTATGTATTACTCGTGCACTCACTGTAGTTGTCTCGCCATGCTGCACTATTTGCATATACTGGCCACTCATGCCAGAGTAGCATCTGCTCCATTTGCACACTGATTGAGGAGTATCTGTAACTTTTGCACAACCAACATTGTCCCAGATTATCGCACTACTCGTCACTTTAAACCGCATACACTCCTTGAAGTCTCAGCGCCCTTTGCACAATGGTCATTGCACCGGACTATTGCAATATTAGTCATTCGAACTGCTCTAAGTGCTAGAGGACTCTGCATCTTTTTGCACAATTGTTTTTTGTCAATGTCTTTATGTCTCCAAAGTGTTCTTTAAATTGACTGTCTGTTGTACTAGAGCGGCTCCAACTACCGGAGACAAATTCCTCGTGTGTTTTGGACATACTTGGCAAATAAAGATGATTCTGATTCTGATTCTGATTCTGATTCTGATTCTGATTCTGATTCTGATTCTGATTCTGATTCTGATTCTGATTCTGATTCTGATTCTGATTCTGATTCTGAAGTGGTGGAAAATGAACTAAGTAACGAATGATGTAAATTTCACAAAGCACATCCCGTAGTTGAACTGCTGCTCAATGCGGGCACCAAATCTCACACAATCACTAAATGTGGAGGGTGCCTAATGGAAAAAGTGTGTTATCATTTGAAGACCAGAAAGTCCGGCTCATTTTAGTTCTTCTTAATCCATCAAGCACTTTCACAGCGCAGATGGGAGGAAATGTCCAAGGAGACAGGTGAATACAGCTAAAGGTAAAAGGTTTCGGGGAAAAAAACATCCCTCCTATCAAGCTAAATTTAGACTCATTAAAAATCTAAAGCGGAAGAGGTTAGAGTGTAGATGTGGGGAAGAGTTTGCCAGAAACAGCAAGAGTGAGAGGACAGGAAATGGAGATTTAGAAGAGGGTACTAATAACATGTAGCAGGAAGTGGTGTTCGATATAATAAAAACTAGAGGGACTTAAGAGTGAGTGACTTTTTTGCAGCATAGGGGAGAAAGGAGCTTATCACTTCCATCACTTCAGCTCCAAGCTTTCCTGCCATTTTATCATTATCTTCCATTCTCATCCTATATAAAAATGCCCCATTATCACGTTTCACCTCCATTCTATACCTAATTAAAAACTTAAGTACATAGGCAAAACCACGGCTACTGGACTAAAAAGGTTTTGATGAAAGAGGCTGAAAATTGAAAATCATATTGCCAGTACATTCCCTGCTGACCCGGTACGTTTTGTGGGGTCCCCCGCAGTTTTGACGATCTGGTCACGGTTGGACACTTTTTTCACGTACGGTCAAGGCTTTCTATGGATAAAACGTGGACACCGGGCAGCTTCAATGGAGCTTTTAATCTCTATGTTGATCATTGCACATACCACCAGTGATTTGCTTTAGCACCAGTTATCTATTTATATATGGCAGCAAAAGTTCAATGAAAAGAAGGTGCATTTTCACCTGGAACAACATTTTATTGGTTTCATTATGAGAAATTATTATATACTCCTGATTAGTCTATCGTGGTCATGGTTGAAATGTCTGAGTTATTGCTTTCAAATTGGCTTTCCGTGCAGAGTGAATAAAACTGAACTAAGTGTAATGACATCAGTTTTGTCAGGAACCCGGAGCATACTTGTCAAAGTTAAGACACATACATTAGTCTTTAGTGCTAATCAGTAAATGGAGAATGTTTGACTAACACTGGACTGTTGTTATCCTGCCATCAATAAAATTCATTAACATATTAGATATGAATGACAAATGGCTCCGAGTTGCTGTTAAGCCACATACATTGATATATGTCTTATAATGTTGAAATCATGTCAAAAGGGATTTGTCAAATGAGATATCGCTTTAACCGACATGTCTATATTGTGGCAAATGTGAAAAGGGGTCATGAAGGAGAAAATGGCCCTAAGGCTGGAATTTGTGAAGAATGAGATTAAAATGTAGAGAATGTAGAGGTCATGCAGGCTTATGTGGCGTAATGATGTCTGGGAGGTGGTCAGGTGCAAGTCCGTGTAGATTTCTTTGTAGATTAGAGCACAAGCACATGAGCTTGACTGAGTGAATGTCACCAGATGAACTATGTGAGACAGACAGACAGACAGACAGAAAGGTCTGGTGAGTAATGGGATGAGGTAGAGCAGCTGTTCGGTAAAAGAGCTGCAAGGGCAAATTTCTGACCGCATGTCAAGGGGAACCTCTGAGGTACACACACAGACAAACAATACCCAATGCCGTACTACAGACGTGCACATCCATGGACATATGAGTAAACAAGTATCCATGATTGCTGATTATTTACAACACAGTAAACATAAACTGTTTACTGACCATTGTCGATGAAGAAAGTCAATATTATGTTCCTTTTCACTCCCTGTCTGTTCTGCTGTTTGAATAATACTTTTGATAGCTATGTCATTTAGGTCAGCATTTCCCAAACTGCGGGAGTCAAAGTGTGTCTCGGGGGTCAGTTTTTATTGGTTCGCAGATGCAAAAATGCTCTAAGCTACAGTTATTTATTGGTCGTCAAGCAGCAAATATTTTCATTGGTAAAGTCTTTTTCGTTCAAGTATGTTGTAAAAATTCCAAGCTTGAGTGTTCCTTAAAGTTCATTTATATGCACAGTGCAATTTGGTCTTTGCTTCCATTAGTGAGATGAAGACTTTTATTTATTTATTTAGTTTTAACTACACCACTCTTGTCTTCAGTCCAGCGACAAGGGCTATTAGGTTGTTTTACTGCTGCTCTTTACTGTATTATACAGGCTTGTAGGCAACAATATATAACACCAATTAGTACACACAAGTACTGATTCATGGTCATTTTACCAAAATCTACACACTGCTGCAATGTACACGTTCAAAGTTTAAAGGGATTGATGACCCTAACAAAACAGAGAGAACCTATGCGGATCCTCTTGACTTTGAGGCAGGCGCGGTAACAACATGCAGCATGAAGAGCTCCCTGAGAAAACAAACATGCCAAGCAACCCAGGAAGATAATGAACTTCATTTTAAACAGAACAAAGCCGAAACATAATCTTCATATAATAATGAGTCATGTCAAGTTTATTATATCGGGTTTGGGATGGAACACAAGGTACCGCTAAGTCAGTATGATAAAAAAGTGCCGTGTATTACTTTATGGGTAAATAGCAAGACCTTAAACTCACATCTCAGGTGGACAGGGAGCCGGTGCAAGGTTGCCTTTATAGGGGTAATATGATCAACATTTATAGTATTAGTCTTGCTGCAACATTTTGCACTAACTGAAGGCTTTTGATATTAAATATGGGAATACCAGAAAGCTACCCATGAAAAACGTCAAGATGAGATGTAATAAATGCATAAACTATGGTTTCTGTGAAACTCATGGAATTCAATGGGCTGTATCTTAGCAATATTGCAAAGACGAAAACAAATAATTCTAGTAATGTCCGTAATAGGCAGTTGAAGGCAGAAAATTGAGTCCAAGATAACTCCCAGATTTTTTTGCTGAGTGACTTCGTGTAATGCTTCTTTTATCAAAGTGCAGAGTGGTGCCTGTCTGGCAGGACTAATAACCAGCATTTCAGTTTTCCCAAGGTTAAAAAGTAAGACGTTACATGACATCCATTTTTATTTTTATTTTACATGACATGCTTCTATGTTACAGCGATTGCGTGAGTTAGTTATTTCTAAATTCATGTACCATTGAATATCATCAGCAAAACTGTGAAAGATAATTTCATATTTACCCATATCTCCAAGTGGCAGCCCCTAGATACTGAACAGTAAAGACCCGAGTACCGATCCCTCTGGGACTCCGCAGGTATTTACAATACTTGAGAAGTCATATTACCATAAATTACATGGTTTGTCCTCTCTGAGAGATAGTTCTAAATCAGGAGAGTGCTAAACTTTCAATACCAATACACTTTTCAAGGGGCTCTTGGAGTACATTATGATTGTGTTTAAAGGTGGCGCTGAGGTCAAGTAACCCTACTATGAGGTATCCGTGTCCATGACTTGTAAAAGATCATCAACCACTTTTGTGAGGAGTCTCAGCAGAGTGATTCGCCCTGAATACGTACGGAAATAGTTTAAATAGATTGCTAGAGGCCATGTAATTATTAAGTTAAATTAAATACACTATGCCTGATGGAAGACCAAGTTTAGTTGCACCCCGTTTATGCGCAAGCTTCCAACAGGATTCCTTAAGTGCGTGGGTCTCATCTGTGAACCAGGGTATAAGTTTCTTAGTACGCTTTTTTATTCCTAAAGGTGCTAAATTGTTGACGTTGTTACAGACAGCCACATTAAAATTGTCTGTCAGGTCATTAATCGGATGAACATGAGAAAGAAAGGAAGCAATAGGGGAGAAGCATCACAATGGAGGACGTGACCATTATTATGGGTCGGTTAAAATATTAACTGCTTGAAACCTAAAGTATCAATTACTGGTACTGTATGAAATGCTCTGCAAAGAGGTTCAGAAAGGGAGTTCAATTCAGTTCAGTTTAATATTAAAGTCACCCATGATTAATATAGTTTCTGTGTGGGTCACCAGGTCGGAAACAAAGTCAGAATTCATTCAAGGTCCGTGCGATGCAGCCAAAATGACTTAACTGGGGAATTGTGCAAAAAAATACAATTGGAGACTCCCCACACATCAGGCGATCAACCCACGCACATTGCCACAACAGAACAATTGCGACTCAAGTGTTGTTATCATGAAAAACAAAAATAGCACCACATTTCCCAAAATTGACTTTCATGGGAGATGCTGATTTCCCTATCCACTCTAGCTATATTTGTATGTCGGCAGAGGATTCAAAGAGAGGAAACAGCCAAAAAAGCGAAGAGGGTGGATGAAGCCCCAGATACTTTTCCATGATGACAAAGGAGCATTTTTCAATCTTGTCACTGGGTTTAAAGATGGAGCTCACACTAGTGAAATAATATCCCCAAGAATTTATGTTGTTAATCATTACAGTACATTTCATATCCATCATAATGCCTCAAATATATTTCCTTTTATATTTCTAGTGCCAAAGGACTCCAAATTAAATGCTTGCCGTCGTGGAACAGTTTCATTCGCGGTGAAATTTTCCCAAACCGCATTGACACTTTTAATGGTAAACACATGAACTGCCAAAGAATTCAGGGTCTGTTTGCTTCAATTACAAGCACATTTTAAGTGTTGTTCTGATGGCCCTCATTGATACAGACTACCTATTTTTGTATGCTGTTGTTGGCTGCAGTGGTCTGGTTTCAGATGGAGTTGTCTTCAGCGGCTGTATTGTCTTGCATTGGATCATCCATCCATCCATTTTCTGAGCCGCTTCTCCTCACTAGGGTCGCGGGCGTGCTGGAGCCTATCCCAGCTGTCATCGGGCAGGAGGCGGGGTACACCCTGAACTGGTTGCCAGCCAATCGCAGGGCACATAGGAACAAACAACCATTCGCACTCATGCCTACGGGCAATTTAGAGTCTCCAATTCATGCATGTTTTTGGGATGTGGGAGGAAACCGGAGTGCCCGGAGAAAACCCACCCAGGCACGGGGAGAACATGCAAACTCCACACAGGCGGGGCCGGGGATTGAACCCGGGTCCTCAGAACTGTGAGGCTGACGCTCTAACCAGTCGGCCACCGTGCCGCCTGCGTTGGATCAATCTCTTGGAAATAAAACAGCCAAACTACGTGCTCCAAAACTTGCACCAGGTGATAAGAGACCTACACTTTTTTCAATTGTTGCAGACTGTGCATTCCCATTGAGGGAGTGCACCATGAAACTGTATTCACACAACGTGGATCTGGACAAAGGAATTTACAACTAGAGGGCAAGAAGAGTTGTAGAAAATTTCTTTAGTGTTCTTTCCAACAAGTTCAGAGGTCGTCAAACAATTATTGCGATATCAGCAGAAAAAGTGGTAATTATTTTGGCTTCATGTTGCCATAACAATATGTTGCGTACAAAAATCAGTGGAAGTTTTGGTGCTGGAATTGCAGACAGTGAATACGATATCTTGTTAGCCATGATATCTATCTAGCCTGGTCAAAGGGACTGTATATAATTTGTATCGCATTTGTAAAACAATATTCACAAATTTGACACAGTTGGTCATTTCTTAAACTGGCGTGAAAGGAATGGCAAATTTTTACAAAGCTACTCCTGTTGATTTGTTAGCTGGTTGGCAGCGCTGTCACTTGGCTGGGGCTTACACAGCCTTGAAAAATGTGTCCTCGTGGAACGAATTTACCTGGTAACTTTAGGTATTGTAAATACATTACAATAACATTCAACCATCAAATATTCCATACACAATGTAAATATTACAGACGTACAGGTAATATGTATACACTAATATCAATACGCACACATATGCAGTACATGCATTACTGAAATATTTGCCTCCTTGGCTAAACTTATCATTGAATTCTCCTTCATTTACTCCTTATTTCAAAAGGATATCTTAGCTTTGTCCAGACTGACAGCCTGTGGTCATTCCACCCTCATCAAACACCTGGATCACTTCTGTTGAATAATTACTCTCTCATGGAGCTCTGAAGTTTTTATTAAAATTTTCACCTGAATAAGCCTGTTGCGTAGTGTTGCGACATTTGTTATAATGATAATGTTGAGTTCACTCCATTTGTGCATGAAGTGGCTCACAGCAGAGGAAACATTAGATTGATTCGATTTGATCCCACAAGACAGTAATTTCTGAGTTGACTTTGTTTCTTGTCACCTTCATTTTATCACATCATCTCTTTGTTCAATTTCAACAAACACCACTCTGTGGGAGTTCTGCTAGTCAGTCAATTTGATTGCTCTGAGTCTCTGCTCCCTGTATTACTCACTGCTAAATTAATCTCCCACATTCTTGAATACTTTGTTCTCAAATTGGCCCCTCTGAGAGAAGTGTATACCCCATATGACTGGAAAGCCTATGGCATTAATTTCAGAATGAGATATTGTACCTATCAGATTGAGTGCAATAACAAGTATTCCTTTTTTTTTTTACTGCAAATTTCCGACATGTAGGCCTGAATGAGTTTTCTCACAGGCTTACACAAGACAAATAAATTAGATTTCAGGTATCAAGCCAAATGCTGCATGAATCGCCTAGCATGCGTGCACCCTCATTAATCCAAATTTACGGTGATTGTTTTTTTTTTCATTTTATTTGTCTCCTTATCCAACCTAGATCAAAGTTGAAGCTCCTGTGAATGTAAAATCCAAAACAGTTAAATCTTCACCTATTAAAAACTTATTTTTACCAATAATGTAGTGTTGATGATATAATTTCTCATCCTTGCAGATGCCAATCTATCTGCTTTTCTTCTTTACATACAGTATAGCTTGGTGTAATGCTTCCATTTCTGCAGGGTGCACTTTTTTTGGTCGGCTCATTCTGTTACGATTTCGGAGTGATGGTGGTAAAAGTGGAGGACACATTACAGGGAAACAGGGAGGTAAGGCAGGATAAAGCTCAATAAAGGATTTTCTGGGGGAAATTTCAGGGAAAAACAGGCAAAACACACCGACACAGTTTGAACAAACCTAGGGAAGTAAATACAAACAAATAGACGAGACAACGAGGCACACCTGGGCAAGACACCTTCAGCTGGAGGGAGCTGATTGGTTGATACAAGGTACAGGGCTGACAAGAACAGGTGGACATTAAAACCAAACAAGCAGACAAGACATGAACATGGGCCACAGGAAAACTTGACAAAACATGAAAAACTAAATCTGATCAAAACCAAGTAAACAAAAATGCAGATCATTACACGACTGTTACACTTATAGAGGAACCTAGAGGATAATATGAAGCTTGTACCCTCTTTTATACAACAGCTTCTGTGCTATTGGAAAGATAGTCTACAACATGCTAGTGTCTTAATAGATGTGTGGATTTTCACAATGCTGAAAAACGACACTCGAGAGAGAGAAGATGCTAACTTTGTCATTCAGGTCACAATTGGCAGACAGGCCTGTGTGTCAGGTTCTGACTGAAGGCAAAGAGAGAGAATTTGCACACCAAGTCTTCCAGATTAATTACTCTGCCATTCTTTGAGAAAAAAAAACAAACTTAACTAAATCGTTGTCAGTATATCAAATAAGTGTGCTCATCAAGGAGACACTAAGTGTGAGTCAGAGACACATCTGTTTCTTAATGATATGCGGTGTCAGAGTCAAGGCTGAAAGATAGATCCAAGGAAAGAACAACCCTGACGACAATGAGTTGTAAGTTTGGGATGCACTTCATTTGAGTGTGTACGCACGTGTGTGTGCGTGCGTGTGTGTGTGTGTGTGTGCGTGTGTGTGTTTGAATGCTTTTGTCTAGAGAAGTTTTATCCACTCCTGCTAATAGCTGTTCTTTATTGGCTTCATGGGGCATATCAGCAAGCAAGCACAGCAGCATGAACGTAAACAAACGTAAACATCTTCACACAAAAGTGGATCCGATACACAAATATATACAGACTTGCTCACAAATCTCCAGCAGAGGTCCGAAGCAAAATTCCCTCCAATATATTTGTACAACACAGGCTCAGACGAACTGAGCGAAAGAAAAAAAAGAAAAGAAGAATCTAAGAAAATATGCAATGGAGGACGATTTATAAACATCAGTGGCCAATTCGAAGACAAGATGCCAAAAACACCTGATTAGGGATTGGTTGACTTCAAGCTTTAAAAATGTCGAGCAATAAGGTTGACTCATCGACTAGACGACTGGTCGGTTCAAACCCTATTGTGGAACTTCAAAATTAAAATGTCCCAATGATTCTACAATTCAGAAACATACGGGAGAAAATATGCCTCAAAAGTTGCATAAAATCTTCTATATGATGTCATGCAGGTAGGTCATCAGCATATTGCATCAAAACCCGCTAGACTTCAGCGAACCTCATTAGAGCATTGTATAAGACTCAAAATGTTATTTGAAACTTGGCCATTGTTTTTAATAAAGGTTTTATGCTGGCCAGTTTTAACCTTGAATAAATTAGTAACATTTCCATTATATGGGGAAACCTGTGTTGTAGCCAAACAAATGGGAAGTTGACCATCATCCTGGACCTTTATTGCTCTATTATAATTGCAAAATACTTGAAAGTACACAGAATCGCAGGGAAGTACAGTCATTCACCCAATGACCACAACGTTTAATACGCCTGTGCAATCTAAAGAGAGCCACTACAAGAGCTAAATAAAAAAATAAATATAACTTTATAATGATAATAATCTTCAGTTTTGATTGACACAGCAGTAATTGCATGCGCCGAAACTTTGGAAACTGCTCCCAGTTTGATGCTGTGCAATTATAAGTTACGGCAAATTCCAAACACAGTAATAATCAATTGTTACATTAATACTATAATAGATGCTGTCTATCAAAGCTTTGTGTTATTATCTTTATATAAAATCAATCCTTACATCTTTTGTTTTGGATTCCATTAGAAGCAGGTGTCAGAGGCATTTCAACCTTCATCGCTCTGTCTTGATCATTGCTACTGCTTAAGAATGCTGTCAGTAGCCAGCGTTGATCCATCGAGCACATTTGGAAGGTCGAGATGATTACATGCTGAGGACTTTAAATTGCGTCAATTACTAAAGGGGAGCATGGTAAGATAACTGGTACTGTTTGCTTGGTAATTATATCGACAATGACACTGACAATGACAATTTTCATCATTTTGGCTTTGTGGATATGAAACTAAACTGAAGGTGTTATTCAAAGGCATTATAATTCAAAGATTTTATTACTTATTCACTGTAGCTGCAATATCTTTAGAGTCAGACCACATGGGGGAAAGTGGGCTCTCTTGTCAGCTTTGATAACCCCCTGGGGCACAAGTTAAAATAAAAGCCCTGTGGAAACCATTGTGCAATATGTCGCGGCTGCTTTATTGAAAGATTAATTGCATCCAATCCATTTTTTTTTGTTCGATGCCAGAATCAGCATCTGCCAGTGAATTTTATTTTCAAAATGAGAAATTAAATTGCATATCTACGCCTATTCAAGACACATGCAGCTCACACTTTACATTTAAATGTAGATGTTAGGGAGCTTTGACTGGTCCTGATCCTCCTACATACCGGTTTCACATCACATTCTCAAAACGGCATTGGCTTTTTAGCTGATTAATACGAATTTTTCCTTTAAGTCTCCATTTGAAGAAGACACTCTAATGGGAATAAGTGATATGTTATTGTGCTTGTCAGTTTGTTCTATGGATGCATATTAATACTTCACACTGCTTCTAGTCAAACTTTATTATAAATCAAAGTGATTGAATGACTCAGTAGCTCTGACAAGATAGCTCATATGGATGAAAACTGCATGAGCTTTGCTGAATAAATCAAAGTTCCAGATGATGTAATTTTATTGAACTGATGAATATGGACAAAACATTTTGGAACGTAAAAATACCCTCTGGTACTGACATTGGCGTACACGCACCTCTAAAAAATAACAACGATCATTTCATTGCTTAATTCCAATTTCTACCTCATAATAAAATACCTACAGTGCATGTTGTCCCATGAAATAAGACAAATGTGAATCCATGAAAGGACCTTTACAATTAGAACGTTGTGTGGCGACACCGTGATGCATGTTGGGAGGTTGAACACGTTCTGGGTTGCTATCTCAGCCCCTGGTCTTGTTTCTTCTCGGTGTTTGTGTGGGTTTTCGCCAGGTGGTCTAGCGTCCTCCCACATTCCAAAAACATGCTGCATGTTGCATGTTAATGCAAGTTTGGTTAATTGAAGGAAGTGTTCATTGGTGTCAATGTGACTGTGCATGGTTGTCTGCAGTTGCACCTGTTCTCTTTAACCCCGTCCTTTGTGTCTGCCAGGTGTGCCTTTTTGTCTTGTTTGTTTGTGTGTAATTAGTTACCTGTTTTCTGTCAGTTTGCGTTGAAACATTGTCGTTGTTTATGTCACATTCCCCAAGTCTTATGTTTCTTGTTGTAGTGAGTCCATTCCCTGTGTTTGCTTGTTGAATCTTTTTTTTTTTTTACTTTATGATTTTTTTTTTATTATTCAACTTGTCTTGTTTGCCCTTTTTTTTCAAAATAAATATTTTTTTGTTTGAGACTCCTGCATTACCGCCTTCCCTACCTGCTTCCCTGTATTTGGGTCCACTACCTCCAACACCACAAAAACCTGCAAACTCTGACACAATCCGGGTGTACCCTGCCGGAAAGGATAAGTAGTAGACAATAGATGGATAGAAAACAGTAGACCAAGGATATCATTTACAGGACAGAAAGTCACCTTCGTAATTGGTCTTCTCTTTATTTAAAGCGAACCGTGACTAAATGGGCCAACCATCCAACAAGGATTTGAGGAGAAAGGAATAGAAAGAGATGGCATAGAAAGCCAAGAAGTGGAGGATGGAAGACACAGAGAATAAAATGTAACAATGGTGAGGGAGGAGGACGACCAATGGAAGCTGAGAAAGAAAAAGTGGAATCCCACTGCGGATTGGTATTAAATAGAGGAGGAAACTAAACCCGACAAATAGACGTTCACTGTACAGACAAAAGTATTAGCCACAGCTCTCAATCAATTAATGAATCAATGAGGGTTTGATTAGCGCCATTAATTCCTCATGAATCTTAATTCTTAACATTTCCAAGACATGGATAATTCTGTGGCGCAGTGTACAAAATAAGCTCCATAAAGGGCGTGCTTGGATGAGTTTGAGAGCTTCAACCTCAATAATTTATTGGAATGGAAACAGTCCAGCAACTTTACAATGCAAAACAGCATTGTTTTGACATAACATATAATACACATGGATTCAACAATACTTTGCAGGGGTCTCCTTTAAAGTGACTGTGGCAAGTACTACCTGGTACTACTAGCCATGCTGCCAAAAATATTCAGCTTTTATTATTACAGATACTTGTGTTAATAGTACACTCGCCTGATTTAGTTCACACTCAGTGACACTCACAATTATCAAACAATGTTGACATTTTGACAATAATAAATTGGTATATGAACATTAACAGCTGTGCCCTGGTTTGTTCATCTTGGCATGAGGCAAAACCAAATAATACCAGTCATTAAGCCAATCTTCAGCGAGAATGTGTTCAATGAGGCTCACTTCATGATTATTACATTATGATACAAAGGCCTGAGCTACAACTAGAAAATACAATACATGTACTGTATGAAAGCAGTAAAGATGACTGGCTTGTCACAATTTCAGGCAGACTCATATTTTTGAATAAATATATTAGTATTCATTGGAAAGTTTGGAATCTTTGGGGCAATCATGTATTTCTTTTTGAAGTTATCTATGGTGTTTCTGAAGGCACAGTGGACTAATAAATAATTGCAATAATACATTGTTGTTCTTAATGCATGGCAATAAAGCAAATTTCCTTTGGAACGTACCAAAATAAAGAACAAAAAAAAAAGTGAACATACACAAGGCCTTGATTTTCTTTGACTTAGCAGGACTTTAAATTGTGCGTTGTCTTATGCCCCACTAAGCTTTTCATGCTTCCAAAAACACAATGTGTGCATAGGGATTGAACAACAAAAGGGGATGAGGAACAAGATATCAATGAAAAGACAGAAGAGGAGGAGATAAAGACAGAGAGAATCTGTGCAAATTGATGTTTGATCATCCCCACTGAGTCAGCAGTGTCCTTTGTTGAATATAGGCAGGCCTACATACATTTGACGAGCATACAGAGATTTTGCAATTCATTTGTATGTATTACATCCCCATTCTTACTCAGTCACGTCTGTGCGTTTCCCCCCCCCCCCCATGGCCCCTCTCTCTGGCAATGAAACATGAAATACACAGAAATCAACCCAGATATGACTCATGATTCAGTGGACTATGGGCCCACAGTTCTATACCTTGAGGCCTTGAAACTAAACTCAGAGGTGGACGGAGCCTCAGCGGAAGGGACTCCAACGAAACAATTTTACAAACAGAATCAATGCTACAAAATAATTTGACACTGAAGAACAGAAACAACGAAAGTACTTACATACATCAAATGGATGAATCCAAGCACAACCAGCTGGATACTAGTACATAAAACAGGCATTGATACAAAAACTAACAACATCTGATGGTGGTAAACAGTTTAATAATCCGGCACCTTCTTTCTGCTTCTGCACTTCAAGGTCAGAGGACAAAGATTTAAATTTGTTTTTTGATAACTCTAGAACCTCTTTACAAACCATTCTTTGAACCGGCATGTTTTGAGTAAGATACAGAGGAAGAGGCTTGAAACCAGCTGCGGTGCCAACTATTTTTTCCTACGGACATCGGGACCTCCGCCGCCATCAAGAGAACTAAATCTCGTAGCCGCCACCATGCAGCAGGGAAGCGGCGTAGACAAGAGGTGAGCATTTCCTTGTATATACCTACGACTCTATTATGGTTACTATGCACTGGGCAGTTGGGAAAAAAAAGACCCACGCAGTAGTTTTCAGTACTGACGTCTGTACTTTTGCCTATATGGCAAGCCAACAGACTTTCTGTGCGGCATGTTATAACGCTACTCGAGCGAAGGGCGCACAATATATTAGAATACTGCATCCTATGTAAAAGCTTGTGCCGTGTCACTGAAACATATATGAATATATAATACGTATAGTCGTGCTCAAAAATATTGGCACCCCTGGGGTGGCATTATTTCAAGCCATGACTGTATAAAAAGACATGCTTTTGACATACCGTCACATCGAGCCTGTGGCCACTCTCTTTTTCTGTTGTACAGCTGCTACTTGGCTGCTCGTCGTCGTCACTGTCTGATCGGCTCAAACATGTACGATTTGATGACGGCAAGTTCAGTTGGGTGCTCCTGTATGTCGAATTCCTACTCCTCCACCTATTCCAACACGTTGCTCGCCATTGCATATAGTGTGTAGCGCGTTGTCTTTGGCAATTGCAACATCACTTCTGGTAGCCCTTGCGATGGATAGAGTAACCACACCCCGGTGTCTTGAGCTTCGGGTATGTTCGGGGAGGACTCAATATGTGTCATAAAAACCTCATTTTTAGCTAAACTATGCTTGAAAACTTGCTGGAAGTTACGTGTGTGTATTACATAACATGTAAACAATGCAAATATGAATTTTAACTGACCCCATAACATCTTTGTCATCTGACCTTTAACTATCCAGTTGATTGTCATGGAGAGCAGGCAAGATGCAGGAGGCTATGCTTACCAACAATCACCAAGGAAACAAACAAAACAGCAGATCAGGCAGGTAGGCAGAGAACATTAATATGACAATGACTGTGAGTATAAGAGTTGTGACGTAAAATAAAACACAAATGAAGCGAGTTGAAGTGAGTGCTTTTGTATTTATTTGAGTGCCTGAAAGTGCAGTGAGTCAAACAACAGTAACAACCGCAACTGGTGCAATACGTACTTTCTTTACTTTCTTTAAACTATCAGCATCAAAGATCCAACTCAACATTGTTAAACATTTGGGCACAGTAAAAGTTAGCAGGAAAAGAATAATTAGCTAATAATTGTAATACACTTCACACAGGCTTGTTAACAAGAGTGTGAGAAAAAAAAACTAGCGATCTTTCAACCATTAAACAACAATGAGTTGGACGCTCATTTATATATCATTCTTTTTTTCAGGAAATGACTATTGTTTTCACAGTCCATCTTCATGGGTTCACACTTTTGCTGGCGTAAGGCAGAAAGAATCCTCACATCACCAAAACCATATTTGTTGAGCCATTAACATTGCATCATCAGAGAGAGCAAGCCATTTTCAACACATTCGACTGGTAAATAATTTCTAAAGAAAAAGTAATAGACCCATGTGGGGACTGATCAATAGCATAAATTTGAGAAAAACAAATCAAATTGACCAAATTTGGACATCGGAGGTTTCCGCCTGACAGTGACATTATACAGCATGTGTCTGGAAATACACGTATGTTCTTCTTCTTCCCCCCTTGTTTTGCGGAGGGGCCACCATGAAACATCCTGGTGTCCTGTGAGGTATGCTGATGTCTTGTGTGATGTCATGTCAGAAGTAGTTCAAAGTAAAAGGTTTCTGTGAATTGAGAAATTTTGACCTGAAAATGTTTTTCTTTGGTGGCAAATTTCATCAACTCAGGGGCATTTGACTTAAAGGGGACATATTTTACCAAACCAACTTTTTCTAGTGTTTGGGGTGCAATATTATCTCTATGGTGCCTCAGTAAACGTGAAATATAAATGAAAATCGTCCACATATTCCTGAGTTGCAATCGTTTTTCTACTGAGAGGCCTGAAATCAGGTCCTTGGAATTTCTCGAGCTTATCTGCGTCACGAGGGAAGATCTCCGCCTTCCCTTTCCGCTCCCGAGCCAGCGCTATCGACATAACAAACGTGTGCTCTCACAAGTGGTTCTGTACACGGAGGCAACCAATCAGTGGAAAGGGGGTGGTTTTACACTTTTATAGTAAGTCCATGTTAGAGAGTCACTCTATGGAGGTCTAAATAGCCAAAATATGGGACCTTTAAGAGGTTCAAATGGATGTGTGATCATAATGTGCACAACATGGAATAAGCACAGCACTAATGAATGTATTGCATTTTTTTGTGGACACGATAGTCGGTTTGAATTGTGGAGATTAACACCCCGGAGAACAAAATGTTATTTTTGCAAGAACCGGTTGAAACTGTTAGATCACAATGCTCTTGAGGGGAATTTGTCACAGTAGAGTTTTTCAAAGATGATTCCTCCTCAGGTGCTCTGCTGCTTCAGCCAAAACAAGTCATCAGAGTCACTGCTCCTTTTGGGGATCATTCTACATCACTTTTAAAAAAGACATAGAAGAGCATGGGATTGTCATTTACTCAATATAGTGGAGTTTGATGTTCTTTATCAGTTTGGGTAGCAGTGACCCAGTTGTGAGAAAAGCAAGCTTTTGGGAAGCGGCTCACCAATTTGATCCCTTAAATTGGCAAATGCAGCTAAGACAAAACAAGGCAGTAAAGGCAATAACTCAAAGGAGCAAATGAGCGGCGCCCACATGTTAATGTACAAAAATCAACTTCATGAATACAAAGTAGGGCAAGCTAGCTGAATTTTGGGGGGATTTTGTTTAAGTAAATAAAGATTACATCACTGACCTGTTTCCACATGAAAGCTGTAAAATCTAAATATTCAGATTTTGCTTTTGAATATTTTAATTGGAGTAAAACTTTTAAAGTTTCATCTCTCCTCAGCACTTATTATTAGAAAGTGTGTATTCAAATCATAAATGAATTCACAATTCGGTCACTGATGTTGGAGTGATACTGGTCACTCATGGTGTGACCATGAATGGTCATCTAACTTTACAAAGCATGTGCCCTGAGATTGACTGAGGACCAGTTCAGGGTGTAGTCCGCCTTTCGCTCGGAGTCAGATGGGCTCGGCCCCAGCTCACCGGCGACCCTGAACAGAATAAGCAGTATCGAAAATGGATGGATGGAAATCACAATTCATAGACTGAACCTAGCCCAGCTGACTTTGGGGCAGTGTGCACCCTGGACTGGTCGCCAATCAATCACAGAGCATAAAGAAAAGACAGACACATGCACAATTTAGTCTCGAATCAACCCAAGCATGTTTTTAGAATGTGGAAGGAAGCTGGAGTCGAAAGAAAACCCACGCAAGCATGGGGATAACTCCACACACAAGTTTGAACTGAGATTCGAAGCTGTGACTATGAGACAGTTGCTACTTTTACTAATTTTACTGCTCATGAATATAAAACAATAAATATTCAATCAGTATGTATTTATTCAAACACATTTTATATTAGAATGTGACATTTAGCCCATTTAACACAATTAAGTATCACTATAACTTAACCTACAGTAAATTAAAAATATATATTGTGGACGTGGTTTGGAAAAGCACACACACAGTATAAGACACCCGAAGCATACTGGGGGAAAATTCAAGATAGTCAAGTCAAAGGAACAACACAGTCCCAGTTCATTGAAGACAAAATTACCTGTACATGTAAATATAATTTAATTGATGCCCATGCTTTCATCAGGCTAATGTTTTGTGCTTCAATCTGAATAAAATCAATAATCAATCAGCTATATGCGGAATGAAACTGGTTAGCTGACTACCTGGATGTGCTGCGACAACGAGCATAACTACTGGTTGATGACATGAGGGTTTGAAGCTGAAGTTGCAAAAAAAAAATTTTTTATGGCTGGTGTCTTCCGAAAAAAATTAAATACATTTAAATACATCATTTTTTAATACAAATACGTTTGTAAAAATACATGGGAATTTTCATTTTCATTATTCAACATTATTTAATGGTCCTCAGTCGGAAAGGGTGGCTTGCCCTCTACAGGTCAGGGATGAGATCCTGCCCCAAGTAGAGGAAGGAGTTCAAGTATCTTGGGGTCTTGTTCACAAGTGAGGGAAGAATGGAACGGGAGATCGACAGAGTGTATTTTTACGGTATGCATGTGAAAAAGGTTATGTTCACACTGCAGGTCAATTCAGATTTGTTTTGCCCTATGTGACATGTATCTGTTTTTTTTTTCCATGTCAATGTGAACAGTACAATTCCATCCATCCATCCATCCATTTTCTGAGCCGCTTCTCCTCACAAGGGTCGCGGGAGTGCTGGAGCCTATCCCAGCTATCATCGGGCTGGAGGTGGGGTGCACCCAGTTCAGGGTGTACCCCGCCTCCTGCCATTTAGAGACACATATCAATTTAGAGACGGTTTTATTTATAAACCACCTTCAAATACACATTTACAAAGTGGTTTGACAGATTGAGTAGTACACAACACATATAAACACAGTAGGATACTACTGTCATGATCATATAAAAACAACAATTGTCATATGTGTGTGTGTTCCGGGTTTTGTCTTCCCCCCCTGTTTCACACACACCTGCTCATGTGAGCATCTTCATCACCTGTGCCTCGTTCACCCTAATTACCCCTTGTATATAACCTCGTGTCTCATTTCCTCTCGTTGCCAGTTCGTTGTACCTTGTCGTCGCGTTCCAGCATTCCTTGTTTCCACGTCATAGATTCACAGTAAGACTTGACCCTGTTCCGATTATCGACCTTGTCTCTTTGCCTCATGTTTTTGGATACTGTTGCCTCTCTTGGATTGCCTGCCTGTGTACCGACCTATGCCCGTCTATTAAACCTCTCTTTTTGGAAACTCTCAATTTGTTTTGGAGTCGTGCATTTTTGGGTCCTATCCTCTGTTCCGTTCATGACACAATAATAGAGAAGCCCCAGACAACGCAAGAATGACATAATGTGAACAACTCCATAAAAAGATCGGATTTAACAAAAAATGTGAATTGGGCATCAGGCCCTGCAGTTTGATGAGCAAAAACACCATGTTATTTATTTACTATGTTACATGCATTAAAAAAAAACATGTAGGCTACACATGTCATGCACACACATAAAGTAAAAAGATCGGGCTATCATGTCACGTAACGTACAAAATCATCTCTACAAGCCACCACCAGTGAGGCATGAGGAGTAATAGGTCAATAGAAGCTACTTGACATTTCTTATACCTGAGAAGCATGACCCTGCACTGGAACACACACTCACACACGCATTCATGCATGACCACACACACGCACACACGAGCAATGACACGTAGGCTCTTGTGATGCATTTTGGCACATTTGGAATCTTTCATCATGTGAACACAAAGCGAACCCGGGGGACACAATCATTATTTACAAACAAATCAAATGATCCACTGACCCCAAAAAGTGCAGAAAAAAAGCACCCTAATTTGAATACAGCTATAATGCATGAAAGGTCTTTAAAAGGTTCCATACAAGATCATGTTAGGAAATTAAAAAGTATAAAAAATAAAAGCATGTAGTCCATATTTTGTAAAGTGTTTTTGATGCTGTTAATAACTAGATAACGCACAAACCACATAAAAGGCTGTATTGATTACTTTATAATGAAAATAATTAATAAAGTAACATTACTTGCACCCTTTGAAGACGCCTGACAGTGTTTTCAGAGCGATACTGCTGGCTAGTTTTATAGGTATTGTTGAAATTAATCGAGAATTAATAAGACTTGCTGTGCATGTGGTGACATGGTAACCAACTGGTTAGTATGATGATGGTTTGAAGTGTTTGTTCGGAGACAAATTCCTTGTGTGTTTGTTGTTTTTGAAATACTTGGCAAATAAAGATGATTCTGATTCTGATTTGTGGGGAGATTGTTGAACTCCATATTGAGTCATTCTATATTGGAGGTTTCACTGTATTTGTTTGAGCATGACTGCAAGTTACCTACTAATACCAAACATGAGAAATAAAACCACAAACACCGAGCCAAGACAGTTATGATATTAATTTGTATTTGCAAAATAATTTCAGTCTTGATCCAAACTGAAGGAAACTGTGTCAGGTGAAGGTTATATTTAAAAGGTCATTAAATAGAGTGCTTTAATGTTCTTGTTGTGGCCATAAAGGATTTTACTTCACATTCTATGACTGCTGTATGCTAGATAATAAGGAGCTAATGAAAATAAACCTTATCAGCTCTGTCAGAGAGTTCTTCTTACGTGCACCGATTGGTCACAGTATTTTGTGTTTGTGTCATTCATGAATGACTTGTGCTTAGGGGTTTGTGTACTATTCATATTGGTTATGGGTGTCTGTTAAGCACTGAGGGTAGCTAATGTGTGCAATAATTTCATTTAATTTAATATCTGCAAAGCTGTTACCATAGACAGCTGTTGTGTATATGCATAACGATCGTGTGCGTGTGTGTGTGTATGTGTGTGTGTGTGTGCGCGCGCATCTGTGTGTATGCGTGCGTGTGTGCGCGTGTAGTTGTGCATGAGACTTCTACAGGTGCAGAGTGCACCAGAATTTAGTGGATTTCACACAAAATGTCTCACAATTTTATCAGTAAGAAAATGACATACCGTAAGATACTTGCATTTTTTATTTTATGTATTTATTCTTTTGCATAAATTATACATAAAAATTTATGCCTTAACTCAATTTTAGTATTTTTTTTTTTATACTTAATTGCCTGTGACTTTGCACATTTAGTATTTAGATTTTTTTCCATGATCCTTGTTTGCCTTTTTTGTTTTTGTAAAACAGTCCAGGACGTGTCTTTCACCCCATACTTTAAAGAAAAATGGATGGATAAATGCACCATGTTTTTTAAAAATCATTATTTCAACACAGCAAGACAGCAAGTCATTTTTAAATGATGTTGTGGCAGGACTCAACAATACAAGTAAACACGTCGCTGTGGGTGCATGTGCAGCGCTCGCACATGCAAAGTGATGCTTCTTTTGATGAATGTACTGCGTAAATTTTGTCTTGTGAGAATACATTGACTGTATGCACAGATCCAATCACACATGATGGTGTTGTGTTTATCTACAGCCTGCATAACACTGCCTGTTTCACCGAATTTGTCCACAGTTATATACAGATACAATCCTTCTGAGCAGTGCATGTCATCTCATATTTAACTGATTTAATACATTTAAGCAAATCATGTCAGGACACTAACACGTACCTTCAAAATCCCCTTTGCGCATTCATACAAGCACAGTGCATGAAGCCAGCCTCAGAAGAATTTCAAGCACATCATTATTTGCATTGTGAGACACGGAAGCAGTATGTCCTACATGGGAAAGTCCCCTCTTGTGATAAACCAGATGGAACAAGCCCTCAAGCAACCCGCCAAGTCTGAAGAATAGGAGCTCATCCTCTTGCTGCTGCACGTGGCTACTCAAGCAGCACCCTGAGCAACCCTCCCCTAAGTATTTATCGTCAACGAACGCTGTTATGGACCACTGAGGATAGCGCCATTTATCAGCGGAGCTCGCCTAGAGGAAACACTGTCACACACACCAACTGTAACCTGCCTGTGAGGGGTTCGCGTAACAAACTAAGAAGAGTAAAAAATAATAATAATAATAAAGTTAACTTTGCAGCTGAGATTGAGGCTGGAAGTTTCAAGCAGTTTTGAAATGAGAATGAGGACACACAATCTGTGACATCTGACTAAATCTTACCTCGAATTTAATAACACAATTCAAATAATTGCTTATAATTAGGGTATATACTTATACATTATACATCCAGGAATATAAATTGGAATAATAGACATTTTCATTCACAGCAATCTCAGAAAGTAATAGGGTGAGACACGTCAAGTGAGGATAGACGTGGCCCTCTTTCAAAATTGAATTTGCATCCATCCATTTTCTATATTGCTTGCCTCATTGAGGTCACAGGTGAGCTGGAGCCTATCCGAGCTGACTTTGGGGGAGAAGTGGCTCACACCCTGGACTGGTTCCCGGCCAAATGCATGTTGACAAACAACCATTCACACTCACTCTCACAATTTGGAGTCTTCAATTAACTTAACATGCATGTTTTTGTTTTTTAAATTAATATTGCAGGGGCGGCACGGAGGACGACTGATTACCACATCAGTCTCACACTTCTGAGGCCCGGGTTCAAATCCCGGCCCCGCCTGTGTGGAGTTTGCATGTTCTCCCGTGCCTGCGTGGGTTTTCTCCGGGTGCTCCGGTTTCCTCCCACATCCCAAAAACATGCACGGTAGGTTGATTGAAGACTCTAAATTGCCCTTAGGTGTGAATGTGTGTGCAAATGGTTGTTTGTTTATATGTGCCCTGCGATTGGCTGGCGACCAGTTCAGGTGTTCACGACCAGTTCAGGGTGTTCGCCCGGAGATAGCTGGGATAGGCTCCAGCACGGGAAGAACATGCAAACTCCACACGTGTCTTGCCTTGAACTCAAGCGGGATTCATAAAAACATTTCATTGCGACATCAACTCCTGAGCTCATCAGTGCAGCACTAATACTACTTGTTCTACACAGAGAATAAAGAATATATAACTGTGAGTACTGCACAGGCATGATTTACCCTTAAATCAAAGTCACTGAGTAGAACTGAAAGAAAATAGACAATCATGTACTTTGTGAGTGTAAACATAAGAATCAAGAAAAAGAATCAGAACAATTTTTGGTAATTTGATGCTTTGTGAACAGTGCGGGGAGGCAATGTTCTGTTCCAACCCCCCAGTGCACAAAACCAGTTTTATAAAGACATGCTTGGATGAGTTGTTGAAGAACTTGACCTAAACCCCTCCAAATACTTTCACGAGATTGAACATCTGTATGTCGTAATAATTAAAACTCTTAAAGAGGTATTGCTTCAACAAAATTGTTTGCAGGAGGGTATAAACTTTGAGAGAAGTGAGAGGTTTTTCTTTTTTCTATATTTTGACTTGCTCATGCAGCTGACTAAAGTAACTGTAATTTTGTATTTGTTATTTTTTTTAACCAGAGATTTTAAATATATAGCTCTTGAATGTCAGTAGATTTCGAAAATGTACCTAATGAAGTGTCCGGTGAGTGTATAATAGAATGATACGACCCCGTGCTGTTCTTTCCTTCAAACAGAATTCTTCTGTAGGTTGCTGGAATTTGGGTCACTTATAAACCTCAAGCATTCGCTCCTGAATATGAATATCAAAACAAGCACAAGCCACATCCCCGAAACATTTGTGCAACATAATCCATTTCTGTTTGTATGCATGCTGTGTTTCAAGGTGCAGATATACTGCATACCTTGCCTCTAAATGTGGCTTTGCTGAAGTTATTGTTAAAGTTTTAAAAACTTTAAAATGGTTTTAGCAGTCTCAAAATGCCACAATTGGAAAACCAAATGATTAAAACCCTCTTATAGTATGTGTTTCAGGACAAAATATTAGAAACACTACTCAGTACACTACAAAACTACAACCACATTAATAAACAACTAGGTATACCATATCAAAAGCTATCGGTAGGAATTTGCAACTTGTCCTGTTGGATCTTATGAAAATGTGTATAATTTGTATAATCATGGACCGCCAACATCTCATCAAGGTAATCTGTGATGCTTCTTCCTTGAAATTGTTACACATTTTGTAACTTGCTGCAAAATATAAAAAGTTTGTCAAAAGTCAAGTTTGGTACATCCAGAATTAATCCCTCCTCATCTGACATCAAATTGAAGGATGGAGGGATGTTGTTTGTTTGTTTGACACAGCTCCCAGGTGTCTTATTCAAAGGTGTCTGAGATCCTTTGGTCGAAAGTTAGTGTAAACTTTCTACACATATTGTTTGTCATGCTGAAGTGAGCATGTTCTGAGCGACTGTCCCTGTAATGCAAGTGCGCAACTGTTATTTCAGGCCCATATACTGCTGGGTCAACAGAGTAAGGATTTTAGTAACATTGATGACTAGGGGCGGAGCTAGGGAACTGCAACTTGAGCAGTCTAAATCAGCGACTGTGAACTGCCAGGCGATACCAGTGGCAGCTGGTCAATAGTGGGCGCTAGGGCGCTGCCCCACCTTCCACTTACCACCTACGGTCATCACCATATTACTTTCCTGGAAGACAAAAGAATTATACAAATGTAACACTTGTCTCATGTAGGTAATGTATTAACACTTGTTAACATGATCGTAGTACTGACTGGCGTTCTGGGTACTTTTACTACTAAGTAAATCAATTTGGTAAACAGGAGAGACAATAAAGGCGTAACTCTAGAACTTTGAAGGACATTTTGAATAACCATGCCTACACTGAGTAGGAACATTATAAATGAACTGCTTTTTAATCTATTTTGTTCTGCTGCTTTCACACCTGACATAACACGTACTTTTTACTTTGCGTTACTCGCCCGAGTTTAGGATGGGTTGAGGTTAGGATTAGGGTGGGTTAGAATTACTGGGAAACATATTAACGCCAGTTAGTATAACCTAACCTTCCTAATCCTAATAATGCGTCAGGGAGGGAGAGAGAGAGAGAGAGAGAGAGAGAGAGAGAGAGAGAGAGAGAGAGAGAGAGAGTATAATGTGTGGCTAATGCTATTGCTAGCTTGGTTCACATTAAAGTGGAACCAAAAATCAAGAGTGATGAATGCGAACGTGTGTTTAAGATTGCATAGCAAGCGCTCTGACACATCCATGTAATCTTAATGAGGCACCTATCGATTATTTTCTCAGGTACATCTGAATCCCTACGGGGTGCTCTTCACACTTTTTAATCTCAATAAATTTCCTCTCTCTATTAATAAATGATATATTGTAATCCCCTAAGTGGTTCTAATTTCTCAAAGGTGCTGCATGATTCATTAGCCAATGGCTGTGTAATAGGGGGTCTTTTTGGCTTGGTCAGCAGAACTCACAAGTTGGCAAGTTCATCCCACAACTCAAAAGAACTCTTGAAAGTGCAACGTGCGGAAATAGTGTACACAGACCTGGAAGGTCTGCAATAGAAGTGAGGGAGAGTCAACCTGATACTGTGCTGATTTAGCAACAGCTCCATTCTACCCATGAGTGACGCAGGGACAATAGCTCACATGATGGCCATTTCTAGCTAATTCTTTGTGGTGGATATATATATATATATATATATGTATTTTAAAAACTTTTTAAACAGACTATAAATATGTAAAACCATACAGTACTTTGTTTCAACATAGCATTTAAACAAGCATAATATCGCTCCCCCCCCCCCCCCCCCCCCCCCCCCCCCCCCCACCCCCGACTGGGCTCTGAGTGCTCGACCTGCACAAAATAATATGCTGCCTTCCAGTGATATGATGTACTGTATGTACTGTACCTGGCTTAAAACCAGGAAAAGTGGCACATGTCCCAACTTCAACCCAACTTTGCCACCTCTGATGACCTCAAGAATGCAGGTAGATGATGATAAGACATATAGCAAGAATGTTGCATATATTCTTTTTACCCACCATACACTGACTTCCATTTCAATAACAATCACATCATTATTATTATTTTTTATTTTTTTATTTTTTAAAGTCCCAAGTAAATCGTGGTGCAGATATATAAATAGACAGAGCGAGAGAGGTGAATTGAGTCATTCCTCAGTGTCAAGGACTTCCCGGCCCAGCAGCACATCCCGTGCAGACGCTCAACAAAACAATGCCACGCTGAAGATGCAATTGTGCGCGCGCACCAAGTGAAAGTTGGCTCAAGTTTGACGCGCCGGTTGCGTGCAGACAAACGGACAGAAGCTGCAACGGCGCTGTAAACTATGCGGGAGATTTCCCCCCTGAGACTGGACTGAATTCACTGCTTTGAGCGTGATAAGACGTCCGGCGCCTTCGCTCGCATGTGTGACCATGACGGGAACTTGACTGTACTCCACCTGCTCTTAATCCGTATGCTTTGTGTGCCTCCATCATCCGACGAGGCTGAAAACGTTTTCGGACCAGGACGTCCATGCGCGCGCCACTGAGCAACAAGTGGATGGAAACTTTCCTTGCATGTGCTTTCAGCAAGTAGTTCTAGGTGACTGCAAAGTGTGGAGATTCAGGCAGTTCATCGTCTTTTTTCCCCGAGTTTATTTGTCGGCATGAGTGGACCAGTAGTTTTCCACACGTGCGTGGTGCTTTTAGTTTTGGTGAGCGCAGGAGCAGTGGTGAGAGCTCAGGTCTCCATGGTCAAAGTCATAAGGGGCAACATCAGGAGAGATGGTAAGATCACTTCTTTCATCATTATTATGATAATTACTATTTTTTTTTTTTTTTCTGACTGTTGGATCCGCATCTTCACTGTTGAGCATTTCATCAATATCCTTGATATCCATGTACTAGTATGTGCTTTGACCTCACCAGTAAGCTTCTCAGCGCACTAGTACAATGACTTTTCCACTACTGCCATCCAATACTCTGTGGTATTTCTGCCCACTAGTAACTTTGCCATTCTCATAGAACAACGACATGTTACTGGGGAGGCGGATACTACTAGTGTGCATTTTGGTGCTACAAGTAGGTCAAGGAGGCTACTAGAATGTGACACGTCTACTTGATGGGTGTAGTAGTGTTACTAGAGAAGTACAGTAGTTTGCTAGTGAGGTTTAATTGTGTATTGCGTTTTGCTATTAAGTCATTCTTCTAGTGCGCCCTCGTCATTCTACTAGTGCACTGAATTGTATTACTAGTGAGGACAAAAGTGTACTAGTATATGGACCTTTAGGGAAAACATCTTTCCACACATACCTCACTGTTTCCTGAATTTGCTGGGTAACCTTTTTATTTTTCATTTTTCCGGTAGTTTTACAGCTTTGACAATGAAGTATTCACAATTTCCTGTAACTGTAGGTATTATGAACGACAACTCGCTTTTCAGTATGGTAAATGTTTGTGTCTATCTGTCAATCAGGAATGATAATAACTGACCATTGGATATTCTGAAACTCTGATTGTTTGATTGACTGACTCATTGGAAGACTTAATGAGGGGAATTATGAGGAATAGTGATAGACATGGCCGACTGGTTAGAGCGTCAGCCTCAGAGTTCTGAGGACCCGGGTTCAATCCCCGGCCCCGCCTGTGTGGAGTTTGCATGTTCTCCCCGTGCCTGCGTGGGTTTTCTCTGGGCACTCCGGTTTCCTCCCACATCCCCAAAACATGCATGAATTGGAGACTCTAAATTGCCCGTAGGCATGACTGTGAGGGCGAATGGTTGTTTGTTCCTATGTGCCCTGCGATTGGCTGGCAACCAGTTCAGGGTGTACCCCGCCTCCTGCCCGATGACAGCTGGGATAGGCTCCAGCACGCCCGCGACCCTAGTGAGGAGAAGCGGCTCAGAAAATGGATGGATGGATGGATAGTGATAGACACACATATTAAGTGAAAATGAGGTCAATGACACATTTGTCACCTCAAACAAACTCTGTCACTGCCGCTGAAGTCTTCTGACTCGGACTTCTTGCAGGTGCATGCCATGCTTATTTTTCATGTCACCCCCGGGCAACAGTTACGCTGTAGTACCTTTTATTAAACACACAGAGAGGCACACTCATAGCTGCGGGCTTGCTTTTGGCAGGGAAACATGAAAATAACTCTGTTTTAGATTCAAACCTGGACAACAGCCCTCAGGCCTGTTCCACCTCAGACTCTCGCATGTTTATGAAGAAACATGGAAGCATTTGCGTGGCCTGTGCACTCAGTGCTCTCTGTTTAGTCATGCATTAGGAAAAGCCCTCGAGCTATGGATTTTCACATTTTCTAATTTACTTTTGTGCATAATGGCATTTCTCGCAGGTAAGGAGGTAAAGGACTAATGCTCTCCAAAAATGTAAGCAATGTGAAGACTGTGTTGTGCGCTTTACTTCACACGTTGCATGTAATATGACTGAAACAATACATACTAGCTTGCAATCAGCGCACCTCTCATTTGTGCCCCCGAAATATTTCGTTCATTCATATGAAAGTGAAATGGTGGCAAGAAAATTACCGTACCATTTGTGAGATCCAGTGAGGAGTTAAAGCTGTAATACTTTAAGAGGTGGTGTCTGTATTTACTACCTTCAACTGATATGCTTTGTATTCGGACGTTGTTTAGCTCCATTCCGTTTTTCTCATCACTTATTATGTTACCAGGATAAATCACGGCTAAACAAGTGAAATTTTTCAGCACAAAGTACTGCACCTTTCTCTAGTGCATCTCCAAAGAGTAATAGTTAGTCCTTTCCCCAGCCTTTAAAAAAGTCAGTGGAAATGTATTGTATCCTGCTATCTGTATTCATCCAGTCAGGTATATTTATTGCTATTTCTACAAATTTAAATTCCACTTTTGCTTAACTCTAGTAGTAAAGGGGTGCTCATACTTTTTTGAATGCACTGCTGTGTTCAGAAGAGTATCACATTCATGGATCAGGTTCTTTAACTCTTTTGTTTTGTCTACAGTTGTATTTAATGAATGAAAGAAGAAATAAAAGTCTCGTTGTGTGTACTTGACATCATGCAGGCTCCTCCATGTATTGGGAAGTCCCTGTGATGATGTCGTTAAAGAGTCATTTGTTTTTGTCTTCAGACACAGCGAACATCACACTAGTCCAAGTGGACGGCTGCAAAGAATTTACCTCACATGTGTAGTATGGTTTTAAAAATGCTCATTTAACCAATGACACATTTATTGAATCGAACAGTGAGCTTTTTTTTTTAATTCTCTTTTTGACATTTTCTTGTGCCAAGGCTATACTCCAGCCTTGAGAGTAGCTTCGATAGATGTAACAAAGAGGTTGTTAAATATGCTCATTAACCCTACACCAGGCCCATTGAAAAATAAAGTATCCATTCTGTAATTACGCTTTGACAGACATATTATTTAAGAGTTTACCACAAACCCAAATTTCCACTTTGTGTAATGCACATTCCAGCCTTCTTTGCCACGCCTTTGTGCACTCCTGAAAGGATTCTCCCAGGATCCTCTGCAGCTCCGTCATCATCTTGATGTCCTAAACGTCTTCAAAACGGGTCCCCTTGAGCTTGGAAAAGAGGGGGGGGGAAATTACACGGCGCAAGGTCGGGTAGGAGGTTTCTCCAGCGCAGCAATGTTCTTTTCGGCCACCAACTGCCCGATGCGCGTGGCTTTTTGAGCAGGCGTCTTGTCATGGTGTAGCAGCCGCGAGTTGAGTTGCGGGACAACTCTCGCGTCTTCTCGCGCACTGAATGAAGCAAACACCGCATGATCTCTTTGTAGACATCCCGGTTGATCGCCACATTGAAGGGGAAAACATCTCGTTTGTAGTTTGGGTTTCTCACACACCTTGTACAGGCCTATTTATGGACGACAAAATAACACCACACACTATACAATGCTGGTACAAGAAGAATTCATCATATTAAAAGTCTTTTTACTGGTCGTTTAATGTTTCAGCTAGCTGTTGAAAAATAGGATTACTTTGTTGTCAATGAACATTAACCATTTGGTCTCCATCCAAGCTACCAAACCTAGGCCTGCCATACTTTCCAGCTATACACTCACTGGAAATTTCATAAAATGAGCAATATTTATTTTTTTCACACAGCCCCACCTCTTGCTAGCACAATGAATACATATTTAAGGCCCCCGGCAGCATCGTGTGTTGCAAAACACAAATCAGCTAAACGATATGTCGACATTCATCCGAGTTTGGTCTGTCTGTGGCCGTGGCTTTGACAATGGTGATGTACTCGTCGCACATCTCGGTGATGTTACGTCATGTAAGCTCCGTAGCTTTCTGGGCCATGAACGCACAGTGCGCAATGCTTTTGTTATCAATGCAGTCTATTTAAATAATGGCTCATTACAAATACTGTACTATTTAACAAAATAGTTAGCAGTCACACAGTAAGTAAAACAAAAAATGCATTAATTCAAGGAGCATCAATTACGTTCATCAAATCAAACACCAGCCGTCTGAATTGTACTTGAATAGTGAGGTGGTGAGCAATTTCCCTGCCTACTAATGAAGTGTCTTGTAAGATTGTTGTCTTAAATCGAGTATATATCTGTTAATTTACAGTAAAGCTCTTCAGATGTGCTTAACACAGAGAAGAAAACGAGTGTAGTGATTTTTAGTGTGAGTTGCAATAAGCATGACAAAAACACAAGTCGAATGTTACTTGGTTATGCAAGCATCACCAAAAACTGCAACTGACTTTGCTTACCAAATCCAACTTCTTTTTCAATACTGTATATGTTTCATAAAGGGTCCTGTTGTACCTTTTCTGATTTCTGCTATTCTATTCTCTCTCTTATCAGTAGCTTTCCTCTTATCAGTCTGCACTTGACTACATATCACTCCATCTCTCCAGAGCCTCTTCCTTCAAACTTCCTTGTTTTCATTTCTTTCTTTATCCTCCCATCTTCTTCCATCTGTTTCAACGTTTACCCTGCCATCTCTCTGAGCTCTTATAAGGGGGCAAACAATGTCACAGACACAGATGCATGGGACCCATGAACATAAATTAATCCAGCGTTGGACAAGCTTAACACTCGTGACTTTAACAACTGTAAACTAAAAAAAACAACAACAAAGAACCACAACGTATGTGTTTGTGTGTGTGCGTAAAATCCCACTTGAAATCACCTAGCTCCTTGATGAGTGTACAGATGTGGATTCAGTCTTCTTGCTTGGTGCCTTGTCATTCCTAGCTTTGGTTCCCCTCTCTGGATTTATGTCAGCTCAGCTTCTAGAAAAAAAGTAAAACAACAACAAAAATATGTCTTCCAGGTCACAATCTATTAATACAGTATGTACACTTTGACTGGCATTGATGTTAACAGTGGGCTGCTGTTGGCCCAAGGGACTGTCAGATATTTATTTGTCTAAATATGTCTAACAGTTTGCAGGGCAACATTTAAAATATTCCAAATAAGGCCAGTCAACACGTGTTTCACAACACATCATTTTGTGGATGGCTGTTGCAAAGTGCTGAATTGACAGTTGGTCTGTACTCATTCCCTACGGCCAACAACCACCCGCTGCTAACCTGATGGCCAGTCAATGTGTAAGGGCGCCAATGATGTTTTACGGGGCGAAAAAAAAAGCACAAAGTTCTGAGCCTTCCGCCGCCATGCCAAGAATGTTTGTAAACTAAAAATAGCATGTAATCTGAGGTAATTTTTCTTTTATAAAATCGTTCGTAAACTGGGTCGGTCGTAAACCGAGGTTCCACTGTAATTGTTTGTGTGGCATTAGTTTCAGCAGACCGTTTATTCTTGTGATTTAGATGAAGATCAGATCACATTTTCCTAAGGGTTCGTTTACTCTTTCCTCCCACTGTATATTGTATTATGAAAAAAATACAGGAAAAAAGAAAAACAGACGTGAAAACTGGCGGCACGGTGGACGACTGGTTAGCACATCTGCCTCACAGTTCTGACTGGTTCAGGGTGTACCCCTCTTGGCCAAAAATAGCTGGGATAAGCTCCAGCACGCCTGGGACCCTAGTGAGGATAAGCGGTACAGAAAATGGATGGATGGATGGACATGTGAAAACCAGTAAAAACAAAACAATTTGTCCCTCAGATTTATTGTTTTGACAGTTTTAATAGTTCAGTAGAAAATGAACTATGCTTGTTTGAGCACAGAGGTATACTAAGGTCTACATCTATTTAAATGTACTTTAATATTCAGCAGGTTAATAGTCCTGCCAGATTAAAGTTAACAAATTTTTTAGATTTTTTTAAATATTTCTCTTTGTCATTAATTGTTATCATACATAAAGATAAGTATAAAACACTTTGGGCTGCTCCGTTTCGGTTTACAGTTACCGTAAAATCGGTGTTCATTTCCGTAAGCATGTTTATGGATTTTTGCATTACTGTATGTTAGCATTGAGGTAGTTGATGTTCGTTGTTTAAATCTTTAACGTGTCAAATTTTACAGCAAACTACAACTGGGAGGACAAGCACATTTTGTCTCTCATTTGGAGAGTCAGTCAAACTGCTCACAGTCACTCAGGGAAAACAGAAATGGTATTAAAAAGACAGATTTTCAATGCAATATACGACGGTACTTTGCAGAACCTGCAATGTGACTATTGCGCACATGTACATTGTGAGGGTAACTTGAAAAATGACGGTACTGTATATGTGGAATAGTTCTTACCTATGGATGAATTCTTGCGTGCAAGCTGCACCTTGCTGATGCTGAAGATTAAAGTTGTTGTCGGAGAAGAGCACAGCCACACCATCCACAAAACATGTTCACTCACACAACAACTCATTTTCTGTGCTGACTTGTGTCAGTCATTGGGCCAGGAAAAAAATAAAATAAATTAGAAAAGTAACAATAGAGCGGCACGGTGGCCGACTGGTTAGAGCGTCAGCCTCACAGTTCTGAGGACCTGGGTTCAATCCCCGCCCCCGCCTGTGTGGAGTTTGCATGTTCTCCCCGTGCCTGCGTGGGTTTTCTCCGGGCACTCCGGTTTCCTCCCACATCCCAAAAACATGCATTGATTGGAGACTCTAAATTGCCCGTAAGTGTGAATGTGAGTGCGAATGGTTGTTTGTTTCTATGTGCCCTGCGATTGGCTGGCAACCAGTTCAGGGTGTACCCGCCCCCTGCCCGATAACAGCTGGGATAGGCTCCAGCACGCCCGCGACCCTAGTGAGGAGAAGCGGCTCAGAAAATGGATGGATGGATGGATGGATGGAGTAACAGTAGAAATGTAAAAAATAAAAAAAGCAAAACAAAAGCAATTGATTAAAAAGTATGGCAATTAAATTACTTCTAGTAGTAGTTTGAAAACTACTGAACTAGACTACATTTTCCAGCCAAATGTGATGTCTCATACATCCGAATTTTGGGGGTCGATGTTATAATTTTGTCAATAAACTAGGGATGTTTTTTTCAGACCAATACCAGTATGAGTATTCAGTCTTCAGTACCGTATTTTCACGACCATAAGGCGCACTTAAAAGTCTTAAATTTTCTCCAAAATGGACGCCTTATAATGCGGCACGCCTTATGTGTGCACCGATTTCCAAATCTGTAAATGTTGTTACGTGACTTTGATGAGCGCTCCGCTTGACTGACTGGGAGCATTTCCTGCCGACATGCTGCTTATATAGAGGAAAGGTGACCGAAGACAGGATGCGGATGTTAAAGGGGGAAGGGTGCGCGTGAAGGAGGACGCTAAAGGCATGCCCCCAGTAGGTATATAGTGCATTGTGCAAAACAACATCGGTTTGGCTAAGGACCCCCGAAAATGTCACCTACGAAGAAACACGCTTACGAAGCACAGTTTAAACTGCAAGCTATCAGTTACGTGGAGGAACATGGGAATCGAGCAGCCTCGAGAGAATTCAAGCTCAACGACTCCATGGTTCGCAAGTGGAGGTAAGCAGGAAAATGAGTTTCGCCAAGTCAAGAAGACTAAGTTGAGTTTCCGCGGAAACAAGGCGAGGTGGCCCGAGCTGGAAGACTAAGTCGAGCAATGGATTAATGAGTAAAGAATAGCCGGGATAAGCGTCTCTACAGTCACCATTCGACTGAGTGCAATAACTCGGAGCTTTCCATCATTCCTGGAGTCTTGACGAAGGAACTCCAACCGCTGGACATCGGTGTAAACAGGGTGTAGGAGCGATAGGTGACAGATGGCGAACACAGCTTTACTAGGAGGCAGCGCCGGGCGAGTTACGCCACAAATTGTGAATGGATTGTGGATGCTTGGGCTAACGTGTCTGCTTGCACTGCTGTTCGAGCTTTCGTAAAAGCCGGCATAATTTCTGAGGAGCCGCACGGCAAGGAGACTGACTCTGACAATGACGAGAGGGAACCTGGCGTGTTTGATGGAGAACTTGCCCAGCTGTTCATTTCGGATACAGAAGATGAGGACTTTGATGGATTTGTGGATAAGGATTGAACAGAAAATAACGTGAGTACATTGTTAAATACTTCAATAAAGTACAACCGAACTCAGTTTTGCGCCCGCTGCCTTTTTAAAAACATTGTTTTAGCGTGCATGCATGCCACCGTATGTTTTAAGCTACCGTATGTTTTACCATGGCTGGGCCCAATAATACAATGCGCCTTATGTATGCGTTAAATACAGAAATAGACCCCGTAGCTGAGACTGCGCCTTTTAATACGGTGCGCCTTATAGTCGTGAAAATACGGAACTTACCGATACCGATCCAAAGTACCGATAACACTATTACTTTTGAGACATAAAATTTCAATGAACAGAATGACAAATGATTACGAACAGACCTTTTTTTTTCCTTTCTGATGCACATGATGATTCGCTAATGTAACAATCTCCCACAGCGTAGCGCCAACTACTGACGAGGAATATTTACGCAATGTCAGATTTTTTTCCTGACGTATCGGTCGCAGGTATCGGCAGCCTTTGCGAGTACATCATACCTTGAAATAAGGCCGGTATTGGCCCAATACGATACCTGGTATTAGTACTTCCCTCCTATAAACACATTGGGGAATCCGGTATATGCACAACCAACTTCTGCATTTAGCAAATTAGGTCAAACCACTTCCTTCCGGCACTGGTAAATAGCAGAACCCTATAGCAGGAGACCGTGACAAAGCACCCGTAGGAACTTTAAACGTCTACAGTATATTTTGTTTAACACAAAATTTCCCCACAGAGCCACCAAAGATGACAATACCCGATGTGTAGGCTTTATTTGTGGTTACATATAACATATCTGTATAATAAATGATAGAGCTGTATTTAACTTTTGACCAAAGACACCAGCCATAAAGAAAACGAAGTTTCATTACGTTCGGCTTCAAACCATCATTTCATCAACACGTAGTTATCCTCGTTGTTGCAGCATACACAGGAGGTCCGCTAACCTGTTTTCCAGGTTTGGTCAAGTGATGTTCCGCATATAGTGGATTATTCTGGAAATCATGGTTACATGAAGTAATTCATTGTGTGAGCCAGGTTAAAAAACTAAGTGAAGCAGCAGGAGAAATTTGGAAACGAAACAACAACAAAAGAACACTGGATGCTTATGATTTGGTCAGTGGTTACTCATGTCCATGTGTACTGGATGCGTTATTACGATTCCCACATAGTTTCTAGGGAGGACACGCCCCACTGCAACATGATTGGCTCTTTCGTCGCAGGAAGGAATAATTAAGTAAAGAATTGTCTTAGAATGTTGTTCTTCCGGGTAGCCTTTGTTGTGTGGTTTGCATGTGTGGCCCCTGATCATAATAAGGATTGTTTGTAATAGTCTGACTCTCATTCAGCTAATAAAGATAAATGTACAAATAGTCAATTTATGTTAACTTCCAAATTGACAATCTCAAAAATGTCTTATTTAATTCGAACACAATACTTTATTATATTGCAAAGTGCACAGGCATGCTGCTGAGTGTATGAACATCCAAACATGCAGCTGTAGCATGTGTGCTGTCATACTTTCTTGCCATAATATCAGAGAGTGTGCGTCATGGTCCCTGACCATAACTCTGATAATATGGACATGCACACACACACAGACAGAACCCCCCCCACCCCCCCACCCCCCCCACAGACACACACATAAACAACACCCACCCACCACTCACATTTCTAACAAAGCCTAGTATCAAAATATGCTCACGCAAGGGCATCCAAGCATAAAAGCACATAATAGATATTTGCATATGACAAAACAATCTCATGTGAGGGTCCATTTTGTAACTGCTATGATTTTGGCATGTTTCTTTTCTTGGCCAATCTGCATATATATATATATATATATATATATATTCTAACGTTGTGTGACACTAACGACAATACAAGTGTTTTACAATGGCTTAGAGTGAGATAATGTTGATTTTAACATTAATTCTTGAGCCTTGAATCAATGTCATGATCTCATCTCAAGGAACATGAGGAACGTTATCAGAACTTCTGACTTTATTGCTCAGTACTATTGAATATGACGAATGGTCCATGGTGTAATGTCCCTATGCTCTGTGGGCTATTTTCTCTTGGCACCATCGGACAGACATGACGTGTTTGCGCCAAACTCATCATTGTTTCAAAAGCAGATGCAAAGTGTTTCCACATTCATGGTATGAAATCCAAGGGTGGGAGCAGGGAGGAGTGTCATTAAGGTTATTGGAATTGGTGAGTCACAAGACACCGGACATTGAACTACTTTACACCCTCCCACCCAAGTGGACATACTTATAAGCAAACACAATTACAGGATCTCCCTTCTAAGGAATCCCCTAATAAACACTTGCCACATACACACACTTTCCACACAAATAAGACAAGCCAAAGCAGCCCCACCTAAACATGTTTGGCAGATCATTTTTTTCCTCCCCTACAAAAAGAAATAGGGTGGTAACCTTTTGGACTGCCTTGACAGGAGAGTATGTGCATGTTTCTGCGCAACAAGACAGAGGCAAGCGTGTGATGAGATCTTGAAAGGGCAGCAGTAGAAGCTGGTGTTTAATACTCCTGCTGCTGTCACATGGAGGTAGTGGGTGGAAGTCGAGCACTGAAAGTGTAGAGAGGGATTACAAGAGTTGGAGAGGAAAGGTGTTTAAGAAGAGATATGCCAAGTTGAAGGAGCCAAAGGACTCGTCCCCTCACTTTTCCGTCCTGTCAGCATGAAAAAAAAAAAAAACGGGTACTCAGAGCAAGCCAAATGGACACAGTAAAAAAGGTGAGGTACCTTTCCCTTCCTCACCTACCGGCTTCTGATCGGACGATATGACGAAAAAGGATGATGAGTCATAGCAGAAGAGTCACAGATTAATAGTCTAGAGTTGCCTGCCCCCCAAAGTGACTCCCTCATCTCTTGACTCATAATTATTTTAAGTAGCAGTGAATTATCCAAATGATATTCTAAACATTATATTCTTAAGCCCATTATAGGGGCTTGTTGAAGTTGAAATGGACTCTTCAGTTAATGGGACTACATGCTTTCTTGCAGATAATCAACAAAGATTGTGACACTTGATCGGTGACAACCTCTGATTTGTTTGGATTTCAAAACAAATCAAAACAAATTTATTTGGTCAATTTCGTTGTCATCGTCATAAAACCACACAGAAAGATCTAAGCCAATTATTGAACTCAGAGGGCCCGCCCTTTGAATGGTTTGGCACAAGTGTTGAGAATGAGACACCACATAACTTTAAAATTACAGTACGTTGAAGAAAATGTGATCAAAATTTTTTTTAAAAGACGTAATGGTATTATCAAGTATCCATTCTTGGTATTGGTGAGTGAGTACTCAAATGTAAGTACCCTGTCCGAAAAAAGTAATATCGGTGCATCCTTAATTATACTTATTCGTCTTGAAACGTATTCTTATTGTTGTTAATGATGTGAGAGCAGTGTATCAGCTGAAAAGGTGAAGCAGTACAAAGCATTTAATTATTCAAGTAGAGTCTTGGCTAAAGAACCTGACTGACATTAGATGCATAAAACAGAGTGGAGCAGCTGAATTGGATGTGGAAAAAGAAGATTAAGGCTATAAGGGAAGAGTGACAGAATGGGGAAGTTGCAAGAAGCCATAGAGAAGGCGATAAGCCAAGATGGTGAAAGACAAGATGGTGTGGTGACAAAAGAAGCAAGGAGAAGGCGCTATACAGCAAAGAAGGATGGGTGGATGGCAAAGGGAAATCATTGAATGACTTGATTACTTGAGGAAATGCCGACTAGAGTTAGAAATGAGGGACAGAGTGTATCAAAAAATGTGTCTGTTGCAGGCATTTCAGACACCCATTCACATTCACACCTTTGGGCAATTATGAGTGTTCAGTGGACATAACAGATGTTTTTAAACTGTGCGAGAAAATGGCGCGCAGAGGAGGGACATAACATGCAAACAGCCCAACATACGATCTTAACCCACAATGCTCTGCATATTGTATATTAAAGTATACGCTGCAGTCTAATTAGCAATGAGAGGTTTACTTCTTAAAGCTTGGTGTCAACTGTTTCAACGTTACTAGGAAATATGTAACAATGACAAAAGCTTTGGTGTGTTCTATTTATTTGAAGATGCTGTGCTAATAAACATTATTGGTATGTATGCGTTTGTTGAAGTGTTGTTTGATATTAGATAGTTATTGGTTAAAAGTAACGGTGAGCAGACAGCACCCTTCCGGCTGAGATTCATTGACTCATTATCGGCATGAATTCTTTGGACTTGTGTTTCGGTTGAAGTCATACCTTCCTGCGTGGTTTGCCTCCACCGTCATTGGCCAGCTTTTTCGGTTATTCTACATCTTATCCTGTTCAGGGTCAAGGGCAAGTGATTGGTTGCCAGTCAGTCAGACTCACGTTCACACTATCAGTCATTGAGCCACTATCAATCCCACACTGCCTGCATGAAAGTCAGCATTGTGATCCACCACACTATCATGGACCATATTTTCCTTGATTTAAAAAGAAAAAAAGAAAGAAAGAAAAGAATCTCGTAAATCATCAACATGATTCCAAAACGGCTTTTAAATGTTTTTGTTTCATAGGACTAACAGGTTCATTACAATCGCCACTGTAGATGCAGCTGGTGTGTTAATTACACTGATAGCCCTCTGGCAAGGTGGAACAAGTTCTTTGAGGGGAATGCAGGAGGGAAGGGAAGGGGGGAGGGAATCCTTGGTGAAGCCATTTGAGAAGAGAGAGAGAAACATTTTATTACTATTAAGCTGTACTTGATTTCGTACTCGATAGTTCCAGACAATCTCAGCTTTCTGTTGAGTTCAACAAACAGGAACAAAAAAACTGATAGTTTTGGTAAATGTCTCTTCCTAATGTTGCAGGCTATATGATGTGAATATTAGGAGTGGGAATCACATTATGAATCATGATATTTTAACAATTACGTCTCAATAAAATGACTGGAGAAAAAAACTATTGTGATGCATCACGATCAAATAAACATTTTAATTTGCAATTCATTATTCAGTAACTAGAAAAGAAAATGTTATAAACAAGTCAGAACAGAAATGACAAGTAATCCACTCTGTGCTGTAAATGTACTTTTATTGCTTTATTTTCCTCCTAAATATTAATGAAATATTTAATAGGAACTTAACCAAATTCGATTGACTTAAATTCAATATTTATATAAGGTCGCTAGCTTTCGTTCACTGATTCCCCAAATGACATGACTGTGAACAGAGAGGAGCTACTTTACAAAGCACAGTCACTGTTGACAACTTGGCGATTTGGCAGCGGTGGGTAGAGTAGCCAAATATTGGCTCAAGGAAGAGTACTGTTACTCTACAATAATATTGATTCATTCATCCATTCTTTCATTTTCCATACCGCTTATCCACACTAGGGCGTACTGGAGCCTATCCCAGCTATCTTCGGGCGAGCGGCGAGGTACACCCTGAACTGGTCGCCAGCCAATCGCAGGGCACATAAAGTACAAACAAACAAATATTCCCACTCACATTCACACCGACGGGCAATTTAGAGTCTTCAATCAACCTAACATGCAGGTTTTTGGGATGTGGGAGACTGGTCCTAACCAATCGGCCACCGTGCCGCTTAGAATAATGACTCAAGTAAAAGTAAAAAGTAGTCCTCCAAATAATTACTTGAACAAGAGTAAGAAAGTACTCAGTGAAAAAAACTACTCAAGTACTACGTAACTAGGGGGTAACGTCAAATCAAATAACAATAACTAAATAAAATATGAATGTGCAAATTCAGATTTTCTGAACAATATCAATTCATCTAAAACAATAAATCAAATCTTTATTTGAAGAAATATTTGTAAAATGGCGGCACGGTGGATGGGCACATCTACCTCACAGTTCTGAGGACTTGGATTCAAATCCGGCCTCGCCTGGTTGGAGTTTGCATGTTCTCCCCGTGCCTGCGTGGGTTTTCTCCGGGTACTCCGGTTTCCTCTCACGTCACAAAAACTTGCATGGTAGGTTGATTGGAAAATCTAAATTGCCCGTAGGTGTGAATGCGGATAGCTGTTTGTTTATGTGCCCCGCGATTGGCTGGCGACCAGTTCAGGGTGTACCCCGCCTACTGCCCGAAGATAGCTGGGATAGGCTCCAGCACTCCCACGACGCTTGTGAGGATAAGCGGCTCAGAAAATGGATGGTATTATATTATATTGTTTCTACTTGTTAAACAGCACAATAGGCTCATCAGACAGATTACGAAAACAGGAAGAAGGCTGCAGTGGATATGAAACATATACACATCTCTGTTCAAATGCCAGGTTTTTGTTTTGTAAAAGAATTTTGAATGTACCCCAGAATATAAATTTTTTTACAATTACTTGTGACCATAAAATAGTGCTAATGTTGCCACATGCACAGCATACTTTTTTGCTTTCTTTTTAAATGGATGAACAATGCAGTCTGCTTCTTGCAATATTAACAACTTATTGCATTTGCCAAACCACATGATCAAAATGCAACACATTTATGGGTGTAGTCAAATCAGGTCAGTGTTATTTATGTAGTGCAAGAAAACAAAAGCTGTCTCATGGCACTTTACATATAGAGCAGGACAAGAACAATTACTTTACCGGGCAGCAAGGCAACAAAAACAGAGCGTTTATTGTTGAGTGTACACTCTAGCTGCTCGTAATAAATACAAAAAAATCCATATAATGGTGTGGGTGAAGGAGAATGAAGTACAAAATCACTACTTTAGGTGCAATATTTGCAGAAAATAAAATAACCGAAACAGACACACACAACACCTCAGGAATCCATTTGCCACCTGAACCTACGTTTTCTGTCGCCTGTTGAAAAAAAATAACTTGCTATTTGCTGGGAAAAGTATACATCCATCCATCCATTTTCTGAGCCGCTTCTCCTCACGAGGGTCGCGGGCGTGCTGGAGCGTTATCACAGCTGACATCGGGCAGGAGGCGGGGTACACCCTGAACCGGTTGCCAGCCAATCGCAGGGCACATACAAACAAACAACCATTCGCACTCACATTCACACCCACGGGCAATTTAGAGTCTCCAATTCATGCATGTTTTTTTCGATGTAAGAGGAAACCAGAGTGCCCGGAGAAAACCCACGCAGGTACGGGGAGAACATGCAAACTCCACACAGGCGGGGCCGGGGATTGAACCCGGGTCCTCAGAACTGTGAGGCTGACGCTCTAACCAGTCTCCACCGTGCCACCGGGAAAAGTATGTGTGTATGTTTTTAAAAGCAAAATGAAACTACTCCCTAATCCAGGTTGACGTCCATGTTGGCTTATTTATGTTGATCAACCACAGATTGGGTGAAATTGAGTTGTTTCGTTCTGCCAAATAAACAGGAATTATGCTTGTACCTATTTGGAATGGAAATGCATTTTACATCACATTTTCAACAGGCACACAGACGTTGTTGCTTGATATAAAACATTGACATAGAGGGTGAGTATGGAAACCCATTCCCGCCAGTAAAAAAAAAAAAAGAAGAAAAAAATTGCTAGGCAGGAAGCCCGTTTCCACCAGTAACTTTTAACTCAATAACGGCAGAGTTGATATTTTATTTATTTATTTATTTATGGAAAAGCCAGATCTGCCATTTTTTAAAATTTTGATTGATTTATTTATTTTTTTCATACTGTCACCATTTTATAGGTATTATTTACTTATTATTTTACTGGCAGAAATGGGCTGTCTGGAGATACATTATAGAGTAGCAAGGCAATTTTATTATTTTTTTACATTCTGTATTCATCGTATTTTGGAAAAGAGCTCTCCATTTGTTGCTCCACCCAAAGAAACTCAAAGTGCTCGTGTCGAATGTACGTGTCTAGACGTTTCTCAAGAAGCACAACGGAACCAAATGGTTTCATTGGCTCCTGAAAATGGAGCAGAAAGAATTGAATGACTCCGTCATGTTTCTGCTAGCGGCACTAAGTGAGGGCGAGATACATGACAAATGCCAGAAGTGACACTGCAGAAAAATGAGAGCAGAAGCCACTCACACCCCAGGAGATTGCTCCCCGCTGAAGGAAAGAGATAAACACTTTGTGTATTTATGCTGTGTGTCGTCTGTGTGTGCACTTGCACAAGAGGGAGACCTTGACAAATCCTCTAGTGCTGTCAGTTCTATGTCTTTGTTATTTTTGACAATGATGCTCTGACACAAATGAAGTAGATTCTTTCTTTCCCCCGTCAAATGCTTTTTATCTTCCCCTCTCTGAATGTCAGCGTTTCTCCACATATTTCCCACATTCCCCACTTGTGTATCCCAGCATTCCTCCATCTGCCTCCTTCCTCTCGATCTCTGTCTCCTCTGGTCTTCATTAGCCTCCTTTCTCCTGGTTTCATCTCATCGTTAACGCTCTCTGAAGTTGGCGTGCAGCAGAGGGAGAATGGGATCGTTGCAAGTGCAGACCCGAGCAGAGTGTACATAGACTATGCAGGCTGATGGAGGAAGTGGAATGTGGGAAGACATAGGAAAAGTGTGGTTCTGTGATGTCAAGGGGAAAAGGTTGAAAGATGATGACAGACAGGCTGAACTAGAATTGAAGATGAGGAGGAGCAGATGTTGATGTGTGCTACTGTTGAGATTTCTGCAAGTGGTCCCAGTGGTGGAGAGGTCAGATACTGTACATACTGGTTGTCAGACCACTGACACCCCTCCCACACACACTTATTATGTGAGTCAGGGAGTGGGACTTCTGTCAAAACATAAACATCTGCTCGGTAACAGCGCAAAGATGCATTGAGCAAACATCATTCAAGTTGCCCTGAGAGAATGGGGCACACACACACAAACGTTGCACAAACGTGTGCTACCCCTAGCTGTAGTTTACACACATAGGGGCGTCAAAGGGGGGGGCGGGGAATCAAAATGGTATACCATGGACTCAAGCATGGGGGGGCCCCACTGGGCTTTTGTAAAGTTTTAAAGATTTATTTTTCTTTTATTTAAATTTGTCAGTTATGAAAAACAACATCATACATGTTCAGAAAACAAATTGTGTATTTAAATCACTTTTAAGAAGTATTTGTGTCCATGAAGGAGTATTTAGCAGGGCCGTTACAGGGAAAGCCTCACCTGCATTTGAAGAGTAAAAAAGAAAAAGAAAATAATAAAATTGTTTTCCGTTTTAGTTCTATGGTCTGTGCTTTATATTGATTTTCATTTTGATGATTATCGTTGAAATTGCAGAATTTGCAGATTTCCTGCTCAAATACATGGGCGAGACTTAAAGTGCAGCAGCTAGCCTCACTTCAGATTGCGCAAGCCCACGCAAAAAACAGAGATAGCACAGAGCAACATCGGTGAAATTACTGTACAGGGGAGATCTATTGGCAAGTGCCTGTTCTGCCTTTCTTCACATCTCATGTTTTCAGACACCTGTGATATACATGCTAATTTTCCATAGTCAGGCTAATGTGTTTGATATGTGTGTGTGTCACATAACGCTCGTGTATCGCTTTAAACCACAGATAAAGTGCAAGGTGAGGCAGACAGTATTCTGCCTCCACACCGTGGCAAACCGCCTCTTTCAAGCCACACTGACGGGGCACACAGGTTCACGCCGGTGCCGTTCTTTTTCTAATCTATGCAGACACCTAGCTATCATGCACTTAAAGTGGTTAGCACAACTGTATCACAATCCTCGGGTTCTAGGTTTGAATTTCAGCTCAGGCCCTGTTTGGCGTTTGTGTGTTTTTCCCATCCTTGGGTGGGATTTCTCCAGTTACTACAATACAGCTTCTGCCCACATTCCAAAATCATTTTCGGTACATTGAATCTAAATGGTCCTTAAGCTTGAATATGGACGTGAATGATTGTTTGTTTGTATACGCCCTACAATTGAATGGCAACCAGTGCAAGAGTACAAGCTCACCTCCAACCATAATGACGATATCCAGTATAGAAAATGGATGGAAGTATTAATAGCAGAAATCAAACAGAACATGGTCTAGGTCAGGGGTGTCAAACTCATTTTTGTCACGGGACACATCGTAGTTATGACTTCCCTCAGAGAGCCATTATGACTGTGAACCCTGTTTTGGCAAATCTTTTCCTGACATACATTTTCCAACACAACCCGTATAAATGAAATATTACCTCATATACTGTAATTACATATAGTATATGGAACACATTGATGAATAACCAGTTTTGAAATCAGAAGCCTATAAAAACATGTTTTTCAACTATTACATTTCTTTTCAAAGGGGAATTGGTAACAAAAAAAAAATGGTATTACACCAGAACACTATGAGCAATTTTGATTTGCTTTTGCGGGCCACATAAGATGATATGGCGGGCCGGATCTGGCCCCAGGGCCACCAGTTTGACACTGTGGTCTAGGTGTTCCATTCTGTGAACATATTTACCTCTATGTCAGCTTTGTGTGTGTGTGTGTGTGTTTGTATGCAGTTGAACAATTATTGATTGAGCTATCACAAATATTCAACCACTACAAAGAAAATAATGCTCAGTTTGATTGAAACAAAGAGAGACTTTCATTTATTCTTTGTTAATGTATTTGCAGTTACAACCAAATTGCATCACACTGAGATGTTTCTTATTGGGTTTAGCTGTATGAGATTCCTCAAATCTCATTGGTTATATCCCGCCTAATGTCAAGGCTGGTAATTAACGATGCAGCTGAAGAAATCCCCAAACTGCACACATTAATTGTTGAAATTGCCCCACCCAGAGCCTCACCCAGCATTACTCATTGCAGCTTTGGAGCTACATTACAAAGACCATCACCGTGTTGTATTTAGGAGTTGCGATGTCATGATAATGACACCGTTATCAACAGAGCAAACATCTTCCCCTCTTTGACATTCCATACGATTTTGGAATGGATATTTTTTTTGTCCATTCATCCAGATGTTGGAACAACAAAAAACTAAATTCAGGGAAAATAAAGGATGTAGTCCAACTCCTGATTCTTCAATAATTAAGACTGGCAACTTTGTCTATATATTGTATATTTATAAACATATAGGCTACTCGCTATGTGTACTTAATACACATAGCGAGATGACTATTACTGATAAAATGTCCACATTTTCTTCTCTTTGTCGGTTTCTCGCTTCTGGTCATTTTTCAAGAAACCATATTCATCTTGATATAATCAAATAGATGTTGTCCTTTGGTCCCCTTACATTTTCTCTTGTCGCAAGAATGTGTAAGCATGTGTGTACGGATAACAATCACTAGCAATGATCTGAACTTTAGGGCTGCTCAGCCCCCATTCACAATGTCAAGTATACACCACCTCACATTTAGTAGATCTAAATTAATAAAACATCAATGCTTAATAAGGAAATACAGTACTTGCATAACAGCTACCGATATTTATGAATTTACCGCATTATACCTCTTGGCTTTTCTTATTTGTACAGTACTGTTGCATTTGTGTGTGCATGTGTGCGTTTGTGTGTCTGTGTGTGTGTGTTCCCTGCAGGCAGAAAAAGGGATGTCCTGTGACACAGACAGAGGAAGTTAGACAAACAATAACGGATCAAAAGACTGTTGACTCAGGACACTCAAAGACAGATTTACTGACGACTTTCTCCTTTTTTTTCGCTGGGGCAGATGAGGTAATGAGGCCCCAGCAAAAACGGGAAAAGACTTCAAGGATGTTTTTGTCAAAATCAAATCGCTGCAAAGCACCCCTGAGTTTTGCCCCTAGGGTCATATTGCGCCAGCTAATACTGTAATTGCTGCAAATGGTACTACTGAGTATAATAAAGGTTGTTCCTTAAAACCAAGAAAAAAATGATCATCCAAACTCAAAGACCCTAGCATTCACCCAGATATAACAGACAGTAATATTTTGAGTAATAGCCTGAGAGGTTATATGCAGTAAACTTGAACTGCAGCCAAAGGACATACTGTATTTTGCGAGCAAGATAAATGCAGTCCCAGAAAGTGCTGAACTATGCCCAGCTAACTGGCAAACTGCCTATGAAGGCTTCCCCTGGCACAGTTCAGGAGCAGCATGATTTCTTTTCCAATCAGATGATGAACAAACACAAATTGCAGCCTCACACTGACGGATAAGCACAAGACAGAATGGAGAAAGTGACAGATAGACAGGGTAAAAAATTAATAAAACTGAGAAAAAGGATATGGAATCCGACCTGGCTGAGGTGAAGGACAGTCAGTTGGGTGAGTGAATAAGATGAGGGATGGAGGTGTGAAGATAAGAGATGAGGTGCTAAGTGAAAGAAAAAGTTTAAAAACTCATGCTTAATAGAAACGTGTATACTGCTGAATAACATAAAGTCCACAAATACCCACGAGAGCGCAAACCATTAGATAAGCCACACCAAAGAACATGTCTCAGACTCATAAATAAGCAATGATACAATCTGCTTGGTGAGCGTGTGTGCGTGTCTGTGAAGCTGTGTCACTCCTTGTCGGTTGTTTTTTGTTCATTTCAATGTCAAAAGGGAGAGGAGAGCTGTTGCTAAAAAGCTGTGACTCAATGCATTTAAATGATTCAGGAGCATTTTATCAGCTCCTCATATCTTCCCAAGTGAGTCTCAGTGGTCCCTTGAATAGCATTAGCATCCACTTGGCTTCTACAACAGCCTCTCAGGAAACAGTTTGCAGGTTAATTAGCATTGTATGAATAATCTTTGATTAAAGCAGGCACCATTAATTTGATTGAATACCGTTTACAACAATTTATTTAAGGTAATCAACAATTTAAGTACAACCCCAATTCCAATGAAGTTGGGACGTTGTGTTAAACATAAATAAAAACAGAATACAATGATTTGCAAATCATGTTCAACCTATATTTAATTAAATACGCTACAAAGACAAGATATTTAATGTTAAAACTGATAAACTTGATTGTTTTGAGCAAATAATCATTAACTTAGAATTTTATGGCTGCAACACGTTCCAAAAAAGCTGGGACAGGGTCATGTTTACCACTGTGTTACATCACCTTTTCTTTTAACAACATTCAATAAACGTTTGGGAACTGAGGACACTAATTGTTGAAGCTCTGTAGGTGGAATTCGTTCCCCTTCTTGCTTGATCTACAGCTTCAGCTGTTCAACAGTCCGGGTTCTCCGTTGTCGTATTTGACGCTTCATAATGCGCCAGACATTTTCAATGGGAGACAGGTCTGGACTACAGGCAGGGCAGTCTAGTACCCGCACTCTTTTACTATGAAGCCACGCTGTTGTAACACGTACAGAATGTGGTTTGGCATTGTCTTGCTGAAATAGGCAGGGGCGTCCGTGAAAAAGATGTTGCTTGGATGGCAGCATATGTTTCTCCAAAACCTGTATGTACCTTTCAGCATTAACAGATGTGTAAGTTACCCATGCCATTGGCACTAACACAGCCCCGTACCATCACAGATGCTGGCTTTTGAACTTTGCGTCCATAACAGTCCGGATGGTTCTTTTCCTCTTTGGCCCGGAGGACACGATGTCCACAATTTCCCAAAACAATTTTAAATGTGGACTCGTTGGACCACAGAACACTTTTCCACTTTGCATCAGTCCATCTTAGATGAGCTGGGGCCCAGAGAAGCCGGCGTGTTGTTAATAAATGGCTTTTGCTTTGCATAATAGAGTTTTAAGTTGCACTTACGGATGTAGCGCCGAACTGTATTTACTGACATTGGTTTTCTGAAGTGTTCCTGAGCCCATGTGGTGATATCCTTTTCACATTGATGTCGGTTTTTGATGCAGTGCCGCCTGAGTGATCAAAGGTCACGGGCATTCAATGTTGGTTTTCGGTCTTGTCACTTACATGCAGTGATTTCTCCAGATTCTTTAAACCTTTTGATGTTAGTATGGACCGTAGATGATGAAATCCCTAAATTCCTTGCAATTGTACGTTGAGGAACATTGTCCTTCAACTGTTCGACTATTTTCTCACGCACTTGTTCACAAAGAGTTGAACCTCGCCCCATCTTTGCTTGTGAACGACTGAGCAATTCAGGGAAGCTCCTTTTATACCAACCACCTGTTCCCAATTAGCCTGTTCCCCTGTGGAATGTTCCAAACAGGTGTTTGATGAGCATTCCTCAACTTTTTTGCCACCTGTGCCAGCTTTTTTGGAAAATTCTAAGTTCATGATTATTTGCATAAATTATTGCAACAATAAAGTTTATCAGTTTGAACATATCTTGTCTTTTTAGTGTATTCACTTAAATATAGGTTGAACATGATTTGCAAATCATTCTATGATGTTTTTATTTATGTTTAACACAACGTCCCAACGTCATTGGAATTGGGGTTGTAGTATAATCTTCAACGGATGCAAACCTCCTTCTTCCTTTTTTCTTTTATTACCTCGATGTACTATATACATTTTGGACTCTATATTTATTGATATGTAAAATATCTGCTTTGTCATAACTGTTATATTTATCACTGCTCACGTTATTATCTTTTTAACGCGTGAACCTAATATCGGACCAGTATTTTTTGGAAATGCGTTGCCTGTTTTGTATTTCTTAATTTTGTTATTTTTCATTTTTACTACTATGCCGCTGTTATAACTAATTTCAAAAAAATGTCATAGGGTAATCATTCAGGCCCACATAGTGTAGATGACAATAAAATGCAGTTCTGGTAATCCTCTCCAAAATAAACTATGCATTACTCTCAAGTTGCAGTTCATTTGGTACAACTGCACAATCCTATCAGAGCCATTAAAGTATTAACACAATATTAATCGCAACTAAATAAGATCCCCCTGCTCTCAGCAATACATTTTTTATTTTTTAAAGCAAACAGGTTTATGCTGTACATATCTTGTATTGAATCTCAACATTTCTGTACTTAGCACTGTGCTTTGACCTGTTCCTGTTTAACACTTCGGCTAAACGAAGTGAATAATGCAGAGGGAAAACTCTCACTAAGTGAGCATTGTGGACAGGTCAGTGGAGACACTGTGGCTGAACGACGCTAGCAGCCGTATTTCAAACATACAGGTATACCATAATTTCTCATGTATAATGCGCACCCATGTATAAATCGCACCCCCAAAGCGGTTAATGGGATTCAAATTAAATGTGATTCAAATTAAACTGTCAAGCATTTCAGAAAAGCATTTTCATTAAACAAAACATAACCATAAAGAAATTAATGATGGTTGTTGTTCAGTCATCAGTCATATTAAAAAAATAAATAAAAATCACAAATTCTGCCAGGGTATGTAAACTTATGAGCACAACTGTACATATATGCAGTCATACTGACCACTGTCATATATGAATGAAAGAGTAGGCTACACCTTTTTCATAACCTCTAGGTGGCGGTGGCATTTTAGAATTAAAGTGTATACCTTTCTCATAACCTATAGGTGGCGGTGGCATATTGGAATGAAAGTGTACAGCTTTTCATAACCTCTAGATGGCGGCATACATTCATAAAATGTGAAAGGTTTTTTTCAATTTTCCCCTATACCGATGTATAATGTGCACTATTGATTTCTGATTTTTTTTGGGGGGGAAATGCACATTATACACGAGGTGTGTGAGTACTTTGTAAATTTACACTGACACCAAAATGTGTATAATCTTGAACATGCGTGACAATGAAACTACAGAGCAGAAATGCACAAGTAATGCAGATGAAGTAGTTGCATTTCAAATAAAAAAACTATGGCTATTTTTAATCCAAATGTCTGCTGACTAATTCAAAATAAAACACTCAATGACATAGACCCACACACACACACACACACCCTTTCATATATTACATAATGACATTCATAACTTTTCATGTCTTTCATTATCTTCTGTCACATTTCAACAATACACGTCTGTTACAATAATAGTGTTCTTTTGTATGGACAAAATAAATATGAGCATATATTAATGCATGTTATTGTACATAAGGCCACTCTTAAATTATTTGTTTCCGCACTGCTATCATGGCTGTGATGTATCACTTGATTGTCACTCAGTAAAGGACAGACCGCAACAAGGCCAAATTTAAAAATTGCACACAAAGGAATAGAGGTTTTTCCATCTGTTCATCAAATAGTAGGCTACTTCCTGGTTCATGGGTTCATGATTCTGGTGGTTGGATACTTTTTTTTTCTGCACCTTTATCCTAAGCTTAACAAAAATGTAATGCAGCCTTCCTTGGCTGATGTATGTGTACCACATTAAATAGTTTTTGGCATTTCTTATGATTCGTATCGTCTGTTCAGCAATGCAATTTTGGAGCTTCTGAATGATCCAGGAACCAGTCACAAGAAAGAGTCATGCCATATCACTTTTGACAAACTCAAACCCTTTCAACTCTGCATTTCCTTGCATCTGAGTCATTTCAGTGCACAATGGCAATTGGTGCTGGCCTTTTCCGAAGCAATTTTGCGGATGTGCTGTCTCAAACTTTAACAATTTTAGATGGGATGGGCAAATATGTACATTCATTTGCTATGCAATCTCGAATCAAACAAAACATGGCTTTTATGAGGTTGTTGGCTTCCCCCAAATTATCGGAGCAATCAATGTATTTTCTCTTACGTAGTATTTATTTTTGCCTCTTCCACTAACACTTCCATTTCCATTACCTCAAATTTCATTTTGTGCTTGCGGTGCTCTCCCAAATGTTCCATGCTGAAAACCATCTTAGCACAAAACCCTTTTTTAAATACGGTGGTCTCCACCACTTTCACACCTGTTGCCAACAGCACACGCAACAAGTTGGAATTAGTGCACACGCAATTTAATGCTAACTATGTAGGATCTTAGTGAAAGAGCAAAATCTTTAGTAGCTCGCACACAACATGCCCACCACCAGCATGTGCAATCTGTAAGAACAAATAAGCAAATTAACACCCACTATTTGAGATTTTAGTGAATCAGGCCCTGAGTGTTCTAATATTTGTTGCTCTAATGTTATCAGATAAGAGAAAATATATGCACATCATATGCGTTTGTGCATGTTACAATCATTTAATGTGTTATTTTTGATGACGAAAGAAATATATTGAGAATTGTTGATCAGTTACTCACAAACATATTGTTCGTGCCAGCCTCTCAGTTCTGGTTACATTGCTCATTTGTCTCAATTGTTGTACATTTGCTTGTAACATTCACTTCGACAATATTAACTTGTAATAATCACTTTCAGAACTCTCATTCATTCAATAATTCAGTAGTTTAAATTAAAAGTAGTGAAATGCAAATACAGGAGCTACTGTATCTAGTGTCCATCTCAAGTGCCATGATGCACATACACATTTCTATAATCATATGTACTATCTATAGTAGTCCTGGCATTTCTGTAAATCTTACATATCCACACCTCAGCTGCCCTTATACACAAGTGAGTCACAATTGAACAATTTAATTGTTTGCTAGCCTGCCTAATGCACTGGTCGCTCCCACAACACATTTCTTTCAACATTCACTTTGCTTCTGGAATTCTTTCATTGCTGAGAGAGATACATTTATAGAGACCTTTTCTTCAATCTACCATCCTCAAGCTGTGTTCCTTTCCAGCGCATGCAGTCTGTTCTCCTAAATGGCTTTGGTCAATGTTAACTGCTTCAAGCGCTGTAGAAAAAAAAAAACAAGATCAGATCAGAGAAGCAAGACATTGATGAAATGGTGTTTTCTAATGTTATCGTAAGCTTGCTCAAGTCCTTCCCACTGTGTTTTCTGTATCCTTAAGAAATGTTCAAATGTTGGGAGTCAAATCACAGATAGTGGTAGAGATGTCATGAATGATACAAATCAAAAAGGGAGTAGAAAGAGAAAGAACACAACATCTCATCTTCTGTTTCCTCTCACCATAGAGGAAAGAGAAGAAGAGATGTTGGGAGGGAGCCGACGGTGACCAATGATGACACCTATGCCACAGGTGTCATCATTGGTGTGTTCCCCCAATGGTGCGTGTCTATGTTTCTCCTTCATGCCTTTGCGCTTGTGTAAGCGTGACTGAAGAAGCAAGGGAGAATATTTCAATATTTGTCAGGAGAGAGTGGCAAAACAGTGGAGCCAGCACAGGCCTCGCAAATCAATGCACACACACAGCCCTTGAGCTATCATTTAGCCAGATGCAAATGGCCTTAGTTATTTATTTCTCTCTTGGTGGAAATTGTCTGCATCTGCAAGCACAGTATTGCGCATCAAACCGCACTTTTGTAGAAACGCATGATCTCATGCAAACACAATAATATGCAATTCACAGCAATTTAGAGCGACAAACAGATGTGCAGAAACCCACTGTGCGCAACCTCCCATAGTACCACACAGTGGATAAGATAACATAAGATAACTTGTATTAGTCCCACAATGTGGAAATTTGCATAGTTCAAGCACCAATAGTGGATACAGGAATTTTTTTAAAAAATGGCATGTGAGGCGGACAACAAGATACCGTTATGTACCCATTGTATATTCTCAAGCACATTACCATAGTATAACACATCATACATTCACATATACACAGTGCAGAAGGCAGAGAGTTTCCACAGTGTTTCATACTGTATGAAGAGGCCATAAATATGGCGTTGAACTTTCATCAGAGAAGACATTTGCACATTCCACAAGTGAAAAACCTAAACTATTGTCTGTGTATAAACAATTCAATCTACTGTATCAAATCCAATCTAGTCAACTATCCAGTGTTCCGAATACCATCAGTTATGTAGCTAATTAGACATACACATACCACATAACACAACAAAATACAGATGAATAAACAATCAAGCAGATGAAACACAGTGGAGGACAAGACAAGGACATGTGCAACAAATAAAGAAAAATCTTAAATAATCCAATGTCTTTTTATAATGTGGATGTTTGGAATGGGGTGAACCTTTCTCAGCCTGTCACTGCTAGATCAGTTATTAGTCAGTCGCTTTGACGTGTGGTCAGCAAACAGTTAAGAGACAAGGACCCATAACAATTTAAAGTCAAGCAGTAAAACTAGAAATACTACAAAGAAATGCCAGAGCTCAGTTTTGAACCCAGACCTTTTGGCTGTGAGGCTCGAAAGTTAACAGTCATCCATTGAGCTGCTGAGCACATTTTATTCATATAAACCCCCAAAATTGAAAACCATCGACCAATACTGGTGGGAAGAAACAAAAAAAAAACTAGTTAAAGCTTTACTTTAACATTAACTTCACCACTCCTATTTTTGGTGAATTTTCTTCAGAGCTGTTGATAAGAATGTGATCAGAAATAGATCTCGGTGCTATGAAGAACATCACACCCCAGCAATGGAGGTGAGAGAGCCAAGCTCCATTAGTGAGAATTAACCCACCTGCATCCTGGCACACAAATAAGTTGAAAAGGTTTGGAAACGATATGGTACAATAACAATATAATACACGGTCATATCGGATATGTGTCACTTGGAATGTACATGCAAATATACAGTCAAAACAATCAGATACAGGCATGAAATCGGAATTGGGAACTTGGACCTTGAGTGTTAAGACAGCCGAAAGTTGTAACAATGCAGAAAAGCAGTAAGACTCAAGTATCCCCATACACATTGTCACTCTTAGCCAAGTTGTTATGTTTCATACAACTGAATGGAATATTAATCACCTAATGACTCTTGTGGATGGAAAGTAGTCTTTTTTGCATTCCCAAAAGAATGATACCACCTGTGGTTTTGTTGTGTGCCTCCACCTTGGACCATAGATAGCTGAGTTTCTCCACAACAACTCAGGCTAGTCTGTCTTAACGAAGCCTTGTTGCATGAACTGATGAAGCCTGCTCGGATGACAGGCCAACGGTCTTCTAAGACAACCAGAACTGTCCAGTAGTGATCGATTCAATGCCCTGACATGTAGAATGGCTGAAATTTCAGCTTTTCACTGCTGTATTTTCACGGTATGTTGTCCACTTCAGCGTGCCAGCATTGTGCTACAACCTGCAGTGCAGCAGTCAAGAGTGAATATGAAAACGCGCACACACACACACACACACACACACACATAGGGATCTGTCCCTCAATAACCTTAGATGGTGAAAGTTCCTTACAGCTCAGTATTCGTATGAGTGAATAGAACTATAGAGTCAGACTTTTGCTCAACTGAGTGAAAAGAACTAGCGAAAGCAGACACAAGCACCTAGATATTTAGTCATTAATGGTACAAACATTCTTTAGGTGCAGTGGTGAGTGAATTGATCAATGAAATAGCGTAGCGAAGAAAATAAAACAACTCTTAACAGGGAAATGTATGGGAAAGAAGAAGAAGTAATTGGGCGGAAGAAGGAGGCCGAAGCTTCAACATTCTGGCGTGCAGACCGTGCTGCTTTGATTGTACATTCAGCTCCCTCTTACAAAATCCACAAAACTCCGGAAAAAAACCCAGCCCTGCCAGACCACTTCAGCATGCTGCTTGACCTTCAGACTGTGCATGCGTGCGCTTATGCGTGTACAACCGGTATTCCTTGTTTATTAAAGGTATAAATCTGCTTATGCAGCCGCATTATACAGACTCACTCCTCTTTTGGGAAACAAATAGTAAAGTGCTGTCTGCACCAAGAACAATAAACTTAGCATAAATATATCAGTAGGAAATAGCAGTGGTTAACAATATTGTTTTGATCGAATAAATATGAGAGTCAAAGACTGATAGCCTTGCTTTAATTAACACACCATGGTAAAAATGGCAAGAGTCATCTGTGAGATGCAAATCAAATGACTCTACCAATGTTTACAGGACACTTCATATAGTATGTTACATACAGTACACATACATTTGTTTGTACGTAGGATTGCAAGTGTAAACATTATTAGTGGTTGTAGTAGTAGTAGTAAAATATATATCTTTGGCTATATCTTTTCTCTCACTGTATTTAAGTTAGATTTTTCGCATTAGCTTTTTTGGATTTAGCTATGAGAAGTCCTTCCATCCATGACACAACAGTAAGGAAGAGACTGGGCAAAAATGGCATCCATGGCAGAGGTCTAAGGCGAAAACCACTGCTGACCAAAAAGAACATAAAGGCTCCTCTAATTTTTGCAAAAAAATCATCTGAATGATTCCCAAGACTTTTGGAAGAATATTATATGGACTGACGAGATGAAAGTTGAACTTTTTGGAAGGTTTTGGTCGTGTTATATCTGGCGTAAATGTAGCACAGAAAACCAAAGCAACAGTCGAACCAAAAAGAAAACCAAAGCAACAGTCGAACATGGTGGTGGCAGTGTGATGGTCTTGGGCTGCTTAGCTCCTTCAGGACTTGGACAACTTGCTGTGATTGATGGAACCATAAATTTTGCTCTTTATCAGAAAATCATGAAGGACAATATTTAGGCATCAGTTCGTGATCTCACGTTGAAGCGCACTTGGGTTCTGCAGCAGGGTAATGATCCAAAACACACCAGAAAGTAAACTTCTGAATGGCTTAAAAAAAAAAAAAAAATGAAGGTTTTGGAGTGGCCTAGTCAAAGTCCAGACTTATGTCAGTGGCATGACCTAAAAAAGATCGTTCATGCTTGAAAACCCACAATTTTTGCTGAATTCAAACAATCCTGTAATGAAGAGTGGGCCAAAATATCTCCACAGAGATGCGAAAGACTAATTACCAGTTCTAGAAAATGCTTGATTTCAGTTGTTGGTGCTGAGGATGGCCCAACCAGTTATTAAGTTTAGGGGGCCACTACGTTTTCACAGAGGGCCAGGTAACTTTGAAAAGTTTTTTTTCCCCTTAATAAATGAAATCCTCATTTAAAAACAGCATTTTAAGTTCACTGGGGTTATATTTGTTTTATGATCTTCAAAAATATAACAATTTGAGAAAGGGGCCAATACTTTTCACAGCACTTATATGTTGTATATGTATACATATACATTGCTAACAGTACATAGAAACAACTTGAAATTAACTAAATAGCTAAATAGCAAATCATCAAGGAAATACTTTTATTTTGAATACTAATATTGTATTATATTTACTTGCCACGGATGGCCTCATAGACCTCTGAGGAGCAGTAGCCTCAAAATGGACTTTGAGTGCAGTGACAGTGACCTTCACTCTCTGCTGCAGTATCTATTAACATCTCTTCCGAATCACATGCTGAAGCTCCCGCACTCTGTGACAGTTTGAGTTAAAGTTAAATGAAAAAAACTTGCAACGCTGGGTTACCTTTTACCATGTTAACAAGAGTTAACCTTCTTGAACTTCGATGTTTCCTGCACTTATAAAGGCTTCATCTACTACTCAATCCCTAGATACAATATTTATGTACATGTATGTCTTTGCACAGGCTGCACCTTGTTTAACTACCATCATCTCTGTTGGAGGTCTTCAGTTTGCTTAGACATTTGTATATATCTTCTTATATCCATATGTTCTTCTTTTTTCTTTTTTTAATTGAAATCTTGTTTTTAGCGTTGTGTGAAGGGAAACTGGTGAAGTGAACACCGGCACACTTTTTTTTGCTGTTCATATGACATTAAAATTCTTGAATAGAAAGAACTCACCCCAGTTTTGACATGACTGAATGCTTACTTGTATGTCAACTAATGGACAACAAAATGTCTCACCACAGACTTGTACCGAAAAGGGGACAACATCACCGTTACACCGCTGGGCGGAGTCATCAATAGCCCACGTTTCCCCAACTCATACCCACGCAATCTGCTGTTGACATGGACACTGGTGTCGCCGCCGGGAAGCAGGATACACTTGGAATTTGATGGTCACTTTGGCCTTGAGGAGGCAGAGAACAATGTGTGCAGGTAACAGATGAGCAAAATATCAATTGTTGGAGTTCAAGGGGGGAAAAAAAGAACACAGAAGGATGTCCATAGCAGGGAGACAAAGAGTAGTTAACTTTTTTGGCAAACAAGCTTGTCCTTGAGAGTTCACAAAATGAGCTAAACTTTTTAATAACCATATGCAGCACACTTGCCTTTGTAAGCACTTTGCAAAAAAACAAGGGAGAGCAACAGCGGGGGGTAGGCGTAGGAGAAAAAAGCTTTGAAAGGAGAAAGAACTTCCATTTTAAATATGTGTGTATTTGATAGATTTCACAACCACTGGTGCTTTTATCAACATGTCTGCTGTATTCCATTAAAGTTGTAATTCCAGCCAATACTTGTTTCGCTAATACTGCATTTACAAAACATAAACTAAATATTCAATAAACATGACATTTTGAATTATATTGATAATGTAAAGACAGGATTAAAGTAGCTAAGGGATTCTGCATAAATATATGTCAATATATGGAAAATCTTATAACAGCAATGATACAGAAGCGAACTACAGATCCAGTACAAACTAAGTACAATAGAATGCAAGCCAAACTCTCACCTGCTGAAAGACAAAGAAGGCCAAATGATGCTAAAAGCAGATGATGTGACACAAAGATGGAGGCAATATTGCTATATAATCAGTGAGGTTTTATTAAAGAGAGTCTAGTCAACTTTCAAATCATGGTAAGCACATTATTTCCAAAATTAACATCTGTGTTCAACATAATAGCCAAGGTTCAACATAATATCCAATATTCTCAGAAATATTTTGCAATATTTCTTGGGTCTCACTGAAAATTGTCTTTAACTTGAGCTGAACAATTCTATCACTGTAATTGATGCATTTCTTTTGATTTTCTGATTGTGTCATATACTTACTGATGTTATTGTTGGTGTCTTCCTCCTTTTATTTACCCCAGGTATGACTTTGTTGAAGTGGAGGACCAATCAGTGTCCAGCACAATAATTTGGGGTCGTTGGTGTGGCCAGAAAGCACCGCCGAGTCTCAACTCCAAATCCAACATCTTCAAAATCACCTTTAAGTCTGATGATTACTTTGTAGCAAAGCCAGGATTCAAAGTCTACTATTCATATCTGGTGAGACACAAACACACACACACACACACACACCGACATACACACTCAGCTGACACCAAATGATTCCTGAGTTGTTCTCTTACGACTGTCACATCTGGCTAGATCTGTTACTTTCACACTGTTTCCTTCGATTTTCTACAGGGGAGAGAGAGATAGACGTACGTTAATTTAAAAAAAAAAAAAAAAAAAGTGATGTCTGATCAGAAAAAAAAATCATCCGCAACGTATACAACCCAGCGGCACGGTGGCCGACTGGTTAGAGAGTCAGCCTCACAGTTCTGAGGACCTGGGTTCAATCCCCGGCCCCACCTGTGTGGAGTTTGCATGTTCTCCCCGTGCCTGCGTGGGTTTTCTCCGGGCACTCCGGTTTCCTCCCACATCCCAAAAACATGCATTAATTGGAGACTCTAAAATTGCCCGTAGGTGTGACTGTGAGTGCGAATGGTTGTTTGTTTGGCAACCAGTTCAGGGTGTACCCCGCCTCCTGCCCGATGATAGCTGGAATAGGCTCCAGCACGCCCGCGACCCTAGTGAGGAGAAGCGGCTCAGAAAATGGATGGATGGATGGACGTATGCAACCCTTCACTAACCCTCCCTGATGATAAATTGAATGTGTATGCAGTGTTTTTGCTACAAAAACAAAGAGGAGCTCATTGAGATGCATGAACGAGGAGATGTCAGTGTATGGAGGCGAAAGACAAGCAAGCCTCTTTGAGTGTTTGCTGCCTTGCTCAAGTACTGGCATACCTTTAGGGCCAAACACCTGACCCATTGTAAAAGTCAAACTAATATTTGCTTGCTATCTAGTTGTTGTCACACTTAACTAGACGTTGGTAGCTTTCAAAGTTTACAGTGGAACCTCAAAAGTCAAAGCCAATTCTGTTCTAGGATGCTGTTGGACATTGTTTGGCTTTCAAAACAATGTTTCCCATGGGAAATAATGGACATTGTGAAACTCCATTCCTGGTTGAAACCTGGGTCATAAAACAGTCATAAAACCTTAATTAACTGTACAGGCAATGTTTCAAAGTAATAACTCACATACAGTACCACGGTGAAAAATAAGCTAACCACTGTTACAGTACGTTTGATAATGAATTCTGAACTGTACAACTTTATAGGTTCCATTGCATATTTAATCCATTAATGAAACTCGTGTCAAGAATTATTTTTTTTCTTTTTTCACACATTTAAAATAACTTCCTTGACACTGCTGAAAGAATATTTTAGATAGAAGACTGACAGCCTGTGCAATTTTGTCCTGCCTGGCCAGAACTGCATCACAGATGTGATCTCTCTTGTGTTTTCCTTTATAGTATTTTTTTGTTTTGTTCAGGATTATATTGAACACATACAGATCTCTGAGGTGAAGTAACCTCAAACCAGATTTGAATTTGAATTGATTTGAATCAGTTATATTTGGTTGGGGGGGGGGGGAAACACTGAGCCAATAGAGGTTCACTGGCATGGCTGCTAGATTGCATATATGTAATAGTACTTTGACGGCACACTGCGTCACAATCTGCCCCTTCAACCAGTGGGCCCATATGCCACACAAGTGCCCAATTTTGAATAATTATCTCCAGAGTCGTACCGGGGTAAAGGTCCTTCCATCTGGATTTGCCACGGATGGCCTCATAGATCTCTGAGGAGCAGTAGCCTCAAAATGGACTTTGAGTGAAGTGACAGTGACATTCACTCTCTGCTGCAGTACCCATTAACATCTCTTCCGAATCACATGCTGACACTCACACACTCTGTGACAGTTTGAGTTAAAAATGAAAAAAAAAAAAAAAACTTTATTGTTCCTGTCTTCAACTAAAAAACTCAGTAGAAAGAACAATGATGGAAAATAGGGAACACAAACAAGGCTGTTGTGCTGCTCAAGATAATGAGCTTGATCAGGCTTAAGCCAAAGGGTACATTTACTGCGTATAGTATAATCTAACAGTACACTATTAGATACGATCATGACAAAAAGTAGGGTGGTATTGGCCCTGCTGCATATTACACTATTTTCATTTTTTGAAGCAGCCCAAACAGCAAAATTAGTCCTTTCAAAATGCAAATAAAAAATCAATAAATCACATTTTTCCTATATTGGTGTCGTGTAGATGTACGGTAGCCAACAGGTTAACATAAGAACATCTTAAGTGGAGAAAACATCAGGTTCATTATCCCGGTGGAACATGTGGATAGCGCATCTATCGAAGAGGCAAAAGATTCTGGGTTTGGATCTCTGCTTGGGTGTTCTGGTTTGGGTACAAGAATGATCGTTTTCCTGTCCTGCGATCGGTTGCCGAACAATCCACGGTATATGTGTACCGCACCTCTCACCGAGTTGGGATGGGCTTCTGCTTCACAATGACCCTGAGCTGGATAAGCAATAAAACATGGATTGCTAGAGGGATGGATAGATGGATGGATGGAGCTAAGGTGCTCTAGGGGTTACGACAGGAACATTTTCTCTTTATGGTTGTCAAATGAGCAGATAAGGAGATCAGCTTAATCGTTTTGTCAGGAAGAGCTCTGAAAGAAGAAAGAAAGGACCTCTGATGTTCATCTTGCAATCAAAGGGAAAAGGAGCAGAGAAACAGCAAGAGAGAGACAGAAAGTCATTTTAAGATGCTGTCTGGCTTCTTTTATGTCACAGATGGGGCTGAACATTGCTCATTAACTGCAAAAAAAAGGAAAAAATATGGTACGACGCAAGGCCAAGTTGCAGAAAGAAAGTGCGTTTGTAGGACATCCTTTGCTTTCATTTTGATGTCACAGCTGGCTGTCATTACTATCCGTGCTAAAAGGCTCTTCTATACAGAGCACACTGTACAGTATGTGCCGGTATTTTCGCTTCCGTTGGCATGTTTACATGCAAACATGCAAAGCGCTATAGTTGCACCTAATTTTGCACACGTTTAAGAAAACAAAATACTCTTTTCCCGCTCTCCATATCGTCTCGCTCTCCTTCTCAAATTGTCATCTAATCACCCCGTTGATGAATTGTACCCATTTGTATAATTTCTTGTTTGTGTAATAGTGTACACACATTCTCATCAGCGGGGCTGAAGTTGTGTGGCTAGCAGGTCTAATTTGTTCTCTTCAGAGCTGTCACACTGATAAGAGGGAGGAGATGTGGAGGCAGCAAGTGGGAAGGAGGAGGAGAGAGGATGCATCTCTGAAAAGAGAGAACAGGTGTCTGAGATTATATCAGCAAGTCAGCTAAAGACTTAAATGACTGCACTGAGAGAGGCAAACAGAAGGAGACAGTGTAGAAGTAGTCAGAGAACATGGACTGAACTGGATTTATTTAGAAACATAAAGCTTGGGACAGAAAAACATATACGGTACCGTGATTGCTTTGTCACAGTTGTTACAGTATGTGTAACACTTCTAAAATCAATAATCAGCTTTACATTGGCTATAATTGGATGGTGGGCTTGGAAGGACGATAAGTTGTAAAGGAGAACAACACAAAAACGTGGAGAAAAAAACAATGTCACAACTTTTTGGCAGCTCCATCACGGGATTTTAAAAAAGTAGCTGAAATGGTCAAATAGACAACCACCACATTGTATCCCAATGTTTGTGTCATGAACATAACTAAAATAATAACAGACGGCAATAAGTCGGTTTAGGAGCGTCGAGTGTCTTTTTTCTAACGTCAGTGTCCTCTTGATAACTGGCTTTGTGAGGTTGACGTCGACAGTGAAATGCCGGGGCCTTCGTGGCCGTCTTCGACACACTTTATCCTCTGCTGTCTCACTGTCCGACTGTCCCAAATGGAGGTTGTAAAGGGCAGCTCCCTGGTGCCCCAACCCCCCCCCCACAGACACACACACACACACCCACACACACTCGACTGCTTCTGTAAATAAGTGAGTGCCCTCTCTCCACCAGCAATAACGTCGTACTCGCTGATATTTTTTTCAGTGGCCAATATATTGTTTCATACAATCAAACTACATGGAAAAAAGAGGGAAGGTTCGATCATCTGAGGGTCAGGTGATGTTTCTGGGCTTTGTATAAAAGGAAATGTTGTGTACTCCAACATTTCCCACAATCTGTTTGATATTTGTGACCAATGTTCATAAAAGCTGTCGAAGTAGCCCAGATGTGCATGACATGATGCATTTAACCTTAAAAGGAGATGATGCACGTGCACACACTCTTACAGGAAAGCCTCTGATCTCAATTATGCAGCTGGTCGAGATGCATGTATGAACACAATCATTAAAAAGCCACATGCCAGAATTTGTTTAACAATTTTTTTTAATACTAAAACAGACTTTCATGTTAACATTTGCAGATGTACACAATAACGACATGACTTTGGTGTGTCAAAGGCGATCTTTCCCCATCTGCACCAGAGATGCTATAAAGACTTAAGAAGCAGATCATAGCAAATGTGATTTTATGTGTGAGGGCCTGAAATGGATTGAATTGGTCTTTGCCTGACAGATTTTATACTTGTCACATTAAAGTCATTATACCACTTCCTCTAAGTCAGGGATGCCCAAAGGGCCGCTCCCCAAAAAAAAATCAACAGATGCAAGGGCCACCTTGAAATTCTTCAACTTTAATTTATCAAACATACACTAAAACCACACATTATTTACTATACCACTACTAATGACATAGACCACGTGCCTTAGTTTTACTCACGACTCCGAAATTTCTCTTTAGAGCAAGTATATTGATTGAGTTTGTGTTTATTCTCAACTGTTAATTTGTTTTTGTATGCATGTTTAAGAGCCAAATAAAACCACACGGCCAGCTGCAAACTCTGTTCATTTCTTAAACCTTAGCTTTTTATCAATTACTTTAAGTTAATCAGTTCATCATTATTACATGTTGTCTGTTTCTGTGTTTAGCACGTTTTCCAATGATATCAGCCTTTTGAAAATAGGAGAAAGATGAAAGTCAGGAAGGTTTGAAACTCAGGTTCAACAACAAAAGGTCACACTTAAAATCTCGACTCATATTATCTTCGTATTTACATCCCCCTCAAAGGGTGTTGATTAATGGTGGACCACCTGCTACGTAACTTTTCAGTCATTCTGATATATTTTCATTGACAACAATACAAGCCATGACCTTCCTCAGATACCTCCTTGATCACTATTTTTTGCCATTGACACTGTCTACTGGCATCATCAAACTTCACTAGGCCCAAGGTTGTACTGTTTTACTGTTTTACAGCTAAGTAGAGTCACCCCCTTGTTTTGAGTAACATTTAGCAGAAAGCATTGGATAGACAGGTGTAGTTAGGCAGAGGCTGAAACCAGCTGCCACGGCAACTATTTTTCCTAAGGCCATCGGGACCTCAACCGCCAGCAATGAGAACTAAATCTCGCAGCCGCCACGGTGCAGCAGCGAAGCGGCGCAGACAAGAGGGTGAGGATTTCCTTGTATAAACCTACGACTCTAGTATGATTATTATGCACTGGGCAGTAGGAAAAAAAGACCCACCAAGTACTTTTTTCAGTACTTTCGTCTGTACTTTTGCCTGTATGACTAGCCAACAGACACGGCAAAGACTGTCTGTGCGGCGTGTTATAAAGCTACTCGAGCGAGGGGCACACAATATATAGGAATACTGCATAATATGTAAAAGCTTGTGCCGTGTCACTGAAAAATATATGAATACATAATACGTATAGTTGTGCTAAAAAATATTGACACCCCTGGGGTGCCATTATTTCTAGCCATGACTGTATAAAGAGAGAAGCTTTTGCCATACCGTCACATCGACCAAGTGGCCACTCTCTTTTTCTGTTGTACAGCTGCTACTTGGCTGCTCGTTGTCGTCACTGTCAGGTTCCGACCTCCTGATAGGCTCAAACACGTACGGTTTGACGATGTCAAGTTCAGTTGGGTGCTCCTGTATGTCGAAATCCTCCTCCTCCACATATTCCAACACGTTGTTCACCATTGCGTATAGTGTGTAGCGCGCTGTGTTTGTCATTTGCAACGTCATTTCCGGTAGACCTTGCGGTGGATAAAGTAACCACACCCTTGAGCTTCGGGTATGTTCGGGGAGGGCTCAATATGTGTAATAAAAACCTCATTTTTAGCTAAACTACAGTTGAAAACTTGCTGGAAGTTATACATAACATATAAACAATGAAAATATGAATTTTAACTGACCCCATAACATATTTGTCATCTGACCTTTAAAGAGGATGAAAAATGGAAAGGGAGTTGGTCCTGATGACATTTCTGTGGAGGTATGGAAGCATCTAGGAGGGTGGTTGTGGAGTTTTACCAGGTTCAATAGAATTCTAGCTGGTGAGAAGATGCCTGAGAATGGAGGAAAATTGTGCTGGTGCCCAATATACACCTACTGGGGGCGTGCCTTTAGCGTCCTCTTTCACGCGCACCCTTCCCCCTTTAACGTCCGCATGCTGTCCTCAGTCACGTCCGCCTTTCCTCTATATAAGCAGCGTGTCCTTTACAACTTATCGTCCTTCCAGTCAGTCAAGCGGAGCGCTCATCAAAGTCACACAACAACATTTACAGATTTTGGAACTCTGTGTACACATAAGCCGTTCCCCATTATAAGGTGCCCCTTCCATTTTGGGGAAAATTTAAGACTTTTAAGTGCACCTTATGGTCGTGAAAATACGGTATGTTAGAATAGTACAGCACATGTATGAGAGGAGCAGAACAGTGGTGAGGTGTGCTGTAGGTGTGACAGAGGAATTTAAGGTGGAGGTGGGACTGCATCAGGGATCAGCCCTGAGCCCCTTCCTCTTTGCAGTGGTGATGGATACGCTGACAGATGAGGTTAGACTGGAATCCCCGTAGACCATGATGTTGGCAGATGACATTGTGATCTCCAGTGAAAGCAGCGAGCAGGTGTAAAAACGGTTAGAAAGGTGGAGTCATGCACTGGAAAGGAGGGGAATGAAGATTACCCGAAGTAAAGCAGAATATATGTGCATGAATGAGAGAGGTGAGGCTCCAGGGAGAAGACATAGCGAGGGTGGAGGACTTTAAATACTTAGGGCCAACAGTCCAGAGCAATGGTGAGTATGGTAAGGAAATGAAGAAGCAGGTCCAAGCAGGTTGGAACGGGTGGAGGAAGGTGTCAGGTGTGTTATGTAACAGAAGAGTCTCTGCTTGGAAGAAGGGCAACGTTTATAAAACAGTGGTGAGGCCAGCCATGATGTACGGATTAGAGACAGTGGCACTGAAGAGACAACAGGAAGCAGAGCTGCAGGTGGCGGAAATGAAGATGTTGAGGTTTGCTCTAGGAGTGACCAGGTTGGATAGGATCAGAAATGAGTTCATCAGAGGGACAGCTAAGGTTAGATGTTTTGGAGACAAAGTTAGAGGGAGCAGACTTGGATGGTTTGGATACATCCAGAGGGGAGAGAGGGAGTATATTGGTAGAAGGGTAGTAAGGATGGAGCTGCTAGGCAAGAGAGCTCGAGGAAGACCAAAGAGAAGGTTTATAGATGTAGTGAGGGAAGACATGAGGGCAGTTGGTGTTCGAGAGGAGGATGCAGGAGATAGGCTCTCATGGAAAAGGATGACGCGCTGTGGCGCCCGCTAACGGGACAACCTGAAAGGAAAAGAAGAAAATTGAAATATAAGGCATTCAACTCAGTTGGTGGAATTTAGAGTGTGCGTACCCGATTGCAAGTTTTGTTCGGCTGTGTGCGTCAATGACAAAGTGAGTAGCGGCACACAAGTATGCTGTAAGTGCCTTGTTAGCATTAGCCATTACCTCTTGCATCAGAATGCTTTATTAGAGTGTTTTACATTATTTTAATAATGAAATTTACTGTGCATTCATCGCTAAGTCTCTCTCACACACACACACACACATTTGAAGTGTGAAGCCTCAATATATATTTTACATTTAAAAAGAAAAATCCTAACCACCTCCTAATCTATTTGTTTTAGATTTATGACAGGGACATATTTTGCTTTATTCAACTACTTATTTGAATTTTGGGCTCGATTTTATTTTAGTTTGTATTTTTGTTGTTGTTTTCTGAAAAGTATTAGTATTGTATTATGGCATATGGTCTGTCCAACCTCACTAAATGGATTTTTGACTCATTGGAATAATTTTTTGTGGCCCTTTCAGATTTGCATTTGAGTATGTCTGCAATAGGGTGTAAAGCGATTCACCCCAAAGTATTGAAGATAAATAACTAATGAGCACCTTGAGCAATCAATTGATCAATTGATCATTTATTACTGCTTTCCTTCCCTCTAGCCCGATACCCCTTTGCCTGCATCCCAAACCAACTGGGAGGCTGTCACCATGTCGGTGAGTCACGCACAGGTTGTATGAATGGTTTAACTCCTGAGTATAAAATTGAATGGACATTTGCATTGGAATGTAATTAGAATTGTAAAGCACAGAAGGTGCTGGTCAGCAACACATGAATTTAATTCCGTCCATTTGAAAAAGTGTCATTGCCTTCATTTAAATTTCAGTATTATAATTTATAAATAAATAATCCCTACCTCTTGTTATATCATCGAATCTGTGTTAGCGCAAACCATACGGTTTAAAACATACAATATGTCATCTATCCAACCCCCAGCACATTGTATGACTATTCTTAAGCGCAACGAAATGTTAATGGTCATATTAATAATTATGACATAATACCCATAATGCATGGACCAAGGCACAGCCCCATATTACATGCACACAGTCGATTCATGCATACGCCGTACTGTATATGTTATACATGGGGCTTGAGATGTAAAATGTCATGCTTTTTTAGACTAATGTTTTTTTGGAAGTGCATGTAATCTCAGCAATTTCTGTATGTCTCTGTGTAAGCACTCTGTGGTCATTGATGTGAAATCATAATAGTTAGCGCGCGTTGTTGTGTATGGCACATTTTCTGCATGGAATGCCTGTTGTGTGGACGTATACACAATGTGTTATTATCACTACTACATAGGGATACATGTGCAAAGTTTTGTCCCAGTTTTAGTATTCAAAATGATCTAGGGAGCTTGTTATAGTCAATGTGTGTCAAGATAATATTGAGAACTGTTACAGTTGACGAGACAGATAAACACGCTTTATTTCATACACGTGGATAAAAAAAAACATTAAAAAAAACCATTATTTGGTTTTGTCGTGTAATCTTTAGGTTGTCGCAGTCATTTTGTTTGCATAAAACAAATTATCAATTGACTTAGTGAATAAATTTGTTGGAATAATTTAGTCTTTTGACTTTGATTCTTAGGATAGCAGTCCTTTTGGGCCGGCGGCAGTCACAGAGGTTCCTCTCTCATTAGATGACCTGGATCGAACCATTGCTGCCTTTGACACTGTGGAACAGCTTCTCAGATCATTGAACCCAGACACTTGGAAACAGGACCTGGACAACATCTACACGCAAACACACATTCATTATAGATCCCGGGCTTATCATCTGGGAAGCAGGCACAATAAAGGTATGTTATACAGTCCATATAAGACCACTGATCGACACCCATCAGTGAACAATTCGTATTTCCATTCGTGGAGTTAAATGTATTACAGGTTATGATTAGTGGTTGTGCTTGTCGACTCATTGCAGAGTTATACATTTATTAACTGCTTTTATTAAAGCTGTTATTGGTAAAGGAAACCCTAATAGGAGAAACACTAGTCTCGACTATATTGGACAAATTCTAGTTGAAAGGCATAATGAAATAAAATGATTGTGGGCATAGATATAGACATATATGAGGAGTCCTTTTACGAAGCCAAATTTAAAATAAGACCACTTTAATGACAATCTGTTATGCAGTACATGCACAGAGGGACTGTTTCCTGTTTCTTTACACAAGACAAATAGTTGACTATGAGGCGTACTATTTGTTCTTCTATTTTTTAAGTTGACTTAGCATCACTTTAACCATATTGTGTTAAGCAGTCCAGACAGAGACATGCTTCGTTGCCACGCTCTGTGGCAGTAGCTTTCATTTCATGATAATTGTTTAGCCCTCTATTGATTTTGGGAAGTTCAGGCAAATATTTTCCCAAAAGTTGATTTCATAACTCTACAATTTCTGGTCTGCTCAAATTTGGGGTTTCCGCTCTACTGTTATTTAGTCTGTATAGATTCATCACGTTGTGAGGCCTACGATAACAACAAGTGATCACTGAGGCAATATATTTTTCCTCATGACGAATACAAAATACAGCAGCAGATATGTCAGAGTAAATTTGGCACATACTGTAGTCACTTCACTCAAAGAAATCTACAGGCTGGTAGCAAATATTATTCATTTTGATCACATCTCTCCAACCATATACAGTATTCCTGCCATCATTTCACTCTCGGGTGTTCTCTGGTAAATATTTGAGCTCGACAGCAAATCCATAATTATCAAGGCCTGTGTATGTGCTGTTAGCTGATGATTGTCCCATGTTGCAGTTCCTCAGAGGTAGTAGTGGCTGCAGGTCGTTGATACGACACACCACCTCACTCTAATTGGAAATTCAGCGTGTGCAGCGGAGCAGAAATGTGCCGCAGTCAGCAGCTTCGCTTTGTTTTCATTAAAACACACATCCTCACTAGCTCACATTCCTCCTTTGTTCCCTTAAAGACACCAAGTCAGATCATAATTACAATTCCATGAGTTTTAAATCCAAGTAACCTACCTACAAGCATAATAATACATATTGTAATTGCTAACTAATCATACTTTTCTTTCTTTGGCAATTAGAAAAATACAAATCAACAGCAGTAGGCATACTGTATGTTAACTGACAGGTCAGAAGCTAAAGAAGCTAAACCAATAAATATAGCCTACTCTGCAAGCTGTAAACACCAAGAAAAGAAATTCCTGCTATAACCTAACAATAAAATAACCTAATTGACACGAGCTTGTACCCTTGTTGGTCTGACAACATTATACAGTACAGTATATTGCCAATGATAAAGATATTCTAAACCACACTTAAAATCTACTTGTCACACTCTGGTAGAAATCCCTCAAATGCTGAGTACAGTTTTCAACCTGCCTATTTTTTTTAAAAAGCGACAATTAAATCGAGTGACTTTTTAGGGTGTTATGGGAGTTCTGATACTGTACCCCGCTGTGTCCAGACTGCAAATGAATAAATGAATGGCTAATATAACTTAGTAAAATTTCCATAATTTGTCCCCTTTAAATTTAAGGATTAAAAATGGGAAGGTTATTTGAAGAAATCTTAGATAGCCTCCTAATTTGGAATTACATTGTGAGGAATTTGGCCTCAGGTCCAGTTCATCAGTATACAGTATGTTTGTAAATGGGAAAGCTTATTTCTGTCTTTTTTAAATATAATCTAATACACTGGTGTCAAACTGGTGGCCCGGGGGCCAGATCCGGCCCGCCACATCATTTTATGTGGCCCGCGAAAGCAAATCCAAATTGCTCATTGTGTTCTGGTGTAATACCATTGAGATATTTGCAAGCATTTTTTTTGTTACCAATCCCCCTTTGAAAAGAAAATTTAATAGTGGAAAAACTTTTTTTATAGACTTCTGATTTCAAAATTGGCTATTCATCAATGTGATGTGTATACTGTATGTAATTACAGGATAGGAGGTAATCTTTCATTTATATGGGTTCACAGTTGTAGCGGCCCTCCGAGGGAAGTCATAACTACGATGTGGCCCGTGACAAAAATGAGTTTGACACCCCTGAAATAGATTGGTAAACCTAACAGTGATATTCCTTTGCCTTTTTTGTACTCATTGTTGTCTTGACATGATTTTTGTCATAAAGAGGAACCTCCATGGCAGACATTTTTCTTTGTGTCAACAATTGCTTATTTATTATCTACAGCATTATGCTTTGCTCAGGCCTGTCAGCCTCTTGTCTCCCACACAATAGTCCATGTGCAAAACATATTTTTATCACTGTGAGACAAATACAGTGCACAAATGTTTACAAGGCAGTTTTAAGTACAGCTTATTTATGTCTGAGCTGCCAAATTCAAAGAGGAAATGAGTGAATGTGAGCCAGTGCCACATTAATAGCGGATTGGTAGCAAATCGCTATTGTGCTGTTTTGTATATTGTTTTGTTGCTTGAATTAACTCATCTCAAGATCACTTGTTTGGAGCAAGGGCTCATTCTAAACAAGGAGAATGTGATCGGCTACTATTCATGCTAGATATCTGAAGTTCAATCCATGAATTTTGCTCAATCCGCTAACAGCTTTCTTACCTAATTTCTATTGGGTGTTTACATCCTGCCATTGTTGATTTTACTTATATCGAGCTCGCTAAAGGAAACCTAGACTAAAGTATACTGCAGTTGTTCACACGACTGCTGCAAAGCAACAAGAGAATACTTGTCCTATCTATCTACATGAGCAACAAATGTGTAATGATCATGAGTTTTGACAGACATACTGACCAATGGATATTATGCAATATGTCAAGTTTTGTATACATGGCTATTGTTTGTCACAATAACATAAAACAAGCCCTTTCATATCGACGCACCCTATTGAATAGGACTTCATTTATTTAGGGATGCAGAGAGTGAGCGCATTTAGGGCTCTACATGCACAGCTGTTTTTAATGTTCCAAAAAATGTTTTGGGCAAAAATCCAAATACTGCATGTTAAATGTTTAGTGAAGAGACGTACAGTATGTGTTATGACGTCACAGCCAATACAACAATTGTGGACTAAGGTGCTGGTTTTGTTTGTTTGTTTGTTTGTTTTTTGCTCAAGATAATGAGTTTTATAATTAGACTGCTACTGCAACCAACCAAAATGCACAACCGATGGTTACAAACAGTTCATGTGTGTAATCACCACCCTTAGGTGATGATTACCCTGCTTACTTTGAGCTTTGTCAGGAGGACAATCTAGCCCTGATTGCTGCTTTTTATCCTCCTCTGTCTCCTTTGTATTCCACAACAGTTATACTCGAGCCACCTTATTTCACAGAAGATACATTTTAGCTCTCCCGCAGATTAGCACTTTTACATAAAAGCATATTGCAAATCTATCGTATGTTTGCCGTCATGTTGAATTAAAACACGATGTCCAAGGCCACGCTTTATTGTTCGCTGGTTTTCTATTTTCCTATGATGACTATCCATTATTTTCCATGGAAATTGTGCAGAAAAGTGAATACAATAGTGATTATGCACACAATGACTGTATTCAGTAGATTCTGTCAAAAATCCATCTACCTGCTGCTCCCCTTCAGGGATTTTCTCTTGACTCATACATTGGAACCTCGGTTTACGCTTGACCTGACAGATGAACATTTCGGTTGAAAAAATACATTTCCGGAGAAAAATAACCTCGATTTCTGCACTATTTTGGGTTAACGAACAGTCTTGAGCTGTGCAGGGTTCAGTTTTTCCTTGTGCCGCGTGAACATCATTGACTCTGTACGTCACACATTGCAGGTATCTGTTTTTTTTTGCTCTAAATTAGCCCTCAGTATGGCTCCAAACAAACTGCAAATCGATAGCTTCTTGTCAGAAGACTTACTGACAAGTATTCATCAGTGGATGACTACTACAGTTAATTTACAAAAAGTGACGGGGGTGGGGGGCATAACCTGTGAAGTGTTCAGATTCACAGCTGTTCTCCCTCACTGTCCAGTTGACCTCAATCGCCTCTACGATGACGTCAAGCGGTACAGCTGCACCCCTCGGAACTACTCCGTAAACCTGCGTGAGGAGCTTAGGGCCACCAACGCCGTCTTCTTCCCCCGGTGCATGCTGGTCAAGCGCTGTGGCGGCAACTGTGGCTGCGGCACTAATAACTGGAACAACGGCTGCACCTGTCAGGCCTCCAAGACCACGCTCAAACTACATGAGGTCCGTCGCACATCATGAAGACATGGCTCCCACACATTTAATACAACAGGAGGGACTTGACATGAGAGACATTTACTTCTTAGTCACTATTTTCTTCTTACTCATTTTGCAATAATACAACTCGTAATTAAATACTATTTTATTTGTATAGCCCTTTCAGAACTCTGGCTTCCTCCCACATTCCAAACACGTGCGTGGTAGGTTCATTGAAGACTCTAACTTGCCCATTCAATTCCATGTCAACTAAGTTACCAAATATGGCTCCCACTAGAGACATTTCCAACTCTACAGAACTTAACAGACAAAAAGGGATGTTGTAGCAATTAGTTTAAAAGTAGTGAAAACATCCAAATAGTCAGATTGGTTGTACTCAACAGTTCCCAAATCAACAATTAATTAGCGACACACTAGAAAAGTTTGACAATTAAACTGCTCCTTTTTTGCACCCTAACCCAAAACTCACCTTAACCTCTCAGCTTTTCCTGCTCTCTTCATCTCTCTCCTTTTCTAATTCTTTTATGCACAATGTTAGAATCTGTTCCTCTTTGTGGGTTTCCATCATCAAACCATTCGTTCCAATTCCCACTCTCAGTTTATCCCTTTGCCAGGGGCGTTTATGAAACATTGTTTGGAAAATTATTGATCCTAGCCTCATATGTTGATCAAAGTTTTGATGTAAGGTTTTGGTCAGCTTTAGGATTTCAAACTGGGCAGACCAGGCATTCGTTGATATTGACTGGGTTAGTGTTTGATTCCAAACATGACCGAAAATAGGTAATCATGTCGCTGGAGTCCATCAATGTCTTGTTTTGCTTAAAACACAAAGGGAACTTGTTTGCTTTGAAAGACGACTAAGGAAATCCGAAAGTAGTCCAATTGGACTAAAAATCTGAGGAAATCTTAATTTATATTTAAAATATGGTTCAGTTCATTTTCACTTCCTTTCCATCTTGTGTCATCATTGGACAGTTAATTATCTGGCCAGTTGTGATTTAACCTCATTGTATTTGACCTCATTTTCCTTTTATGAGAATGGTTTGGTAAATTCAGTCGAGATCAGGAGTGTTCTGAATGTATTGTTGAGATATTGTATGTACTGTACTGCAGAAGGCGCTAATTTATTGTGTCAAACTTTCCACTGTAAAAAAACTAAATCTATATAAATACAAAGTAATTGAGAGCAGAGAAGCAATGCTGTGCCGTGGATGGAGAATGTGAGGTGGACCATCTAAAATCAATTTCTCAATTGTGTTTCATTGGAAACAAAAACAGTTCTAGAGATTAAAAACCACTAACATATACAGCGCTCCGGGCATGACATGGGAATTTCATTTTGGCCACAATATAGTCGTGACATGCAGACAAAATGCTAAAATATGACCACAAAATACTGTCGGTATAATTTGCGCACAAATTAGTAATTGGTGTGTTTGTTATCATTCCAATTTAACAACTAAGCAAATGGTGCGCAACTTTGCTTGAAACTGCCATTCCTGACGTCCTTAAGGCAAATGTCTTCTTATGTTTTCATGAATAGTCTGCAATGCTATGCTAAGGCGTTTCAAACTCTTGTCCCATGTGCCCCCTTATAACGTTGAGCACCTGCCCCTCCAAAGGTCTCTGCACACCCCTGCCCATTACTATAACACATTCTGACTTTTCTCTCTTGTACTGCCATCTCTTTGTTCTTCCACTCTTTCATTTTTGAGTCCCACTGTCTCTCTCTCTCCGTAATGTCTTACAATGAGACTTCAGACAAGTAGGATTTAGTTTAGAATTGTGTGTGCTATCCCATTGTTTGAGTCTTGGGAAGCCCCGATATTCATCACAGCCAGTGTTTACTCATTGCAGCTGATGGGAATTACAGAAAAAAATCTCTTCCCTTTCAGTTTACACGTTAAAAGTGACCCCTGAAGCAAATTTCAAGAAAATCACATAATCACTTTTATTTTGGAGGCCAAAGTGGCTGGCAGATTCCCAATCTTCCACCCAAAGTTTTCAAATGATGGCCAATCACTAAAAACAGAGGTTCAGACCTCAGGGACCACATAGCTTATGGCCACGCAGGAAACATTCTGAAAGTCCTGCACTGTCTCAGCTCATTGTCCCCCGTCTCTTCCAGGTGCTCAAGTACGCCCCGGAGACCACTCTGTTCCAGCGCCATCGCAGGACAAGGGTCCGCTGGGTCATCGATGAGATTTTCCTCACACACCACGACAAGTGTGAATGTGCCTGTCCCTCCCAGCCTCCTCGCTGAGATACTGACACAAACGATCTTGAACTGTTGGACACCTTCTGCCATTTTGCCGCAAACCTGTTTTGCAACCAGATATGCAGTAAATACAGCAGAGAAGAAATTATTTGACAGATGATGCAGAACCTTTAACATTACGTAACAATAAGTACTCCAGAGGAATAAACATAAAACTTACAATAATGAACTATGCAAATACATTGCGTGAGTTAAGTGGCTCTCCAGATGTCTTTTCAGCTACTGGGAAGGAAGGAATGAGGAGAGGACGGGAGGGGGACTGTGAATCCAAGATGACGGTCATTTGTACCTGAAGACTAAAAAAGTAGTTATTTATAAAACTGCATTCCCCACCCTTCTGATTTTCCACAAAGCCCTTCTTTGTTTTGCACACATTCCTGTCTGCAAGAATTCCAGCATCCCTTTGTCCTTTACTTCATCTGTACCCTGTTCCCTCCCTTTTGTTTCCCCCTCAGTGTCTCTTCAAACATCCACACACACATATCCTCTCAAATCACTCACTACCAAACAGAGGAGATGTCAGCACAGGCTACTGCACTCTGCCCAGTTTTCTGAGCATTCCGGGCATTCCAGTCACTAAACCGGGAATTCTGCTAACACGGATAAAACCTTGCACCTCACGCCCAATAAACATCACAGAAGAGCGGGGGGAGAGAGAGAGAGAGAGAGAGAGAGAGAAGAAAATAAATCAGACACCCTGGCAGATGTTTGCAAATATTTTTTCATGACTTACACAATCGTGTATGGCCAACAGTGGGACACACCTCTGATTCAAACAATATTTATTAAATAATCCCCCTGATTGTGAATTATTTACCCTATAAAGACATTTTTGACAACTTTTGGAGGAAGACTCTTCTTTTCCAGCATAACTGTGGCCCTATGTACCAAGAAAGATAAATAACAGCATGGATGAATGGGTTTGATATGGAAGAACCACCGTAAAGCCCTGACTTCAACCCCGCCAAAAACTATTGGAATGAACTAGAACAGAGCTTGTGATTCGGGACATCTCAGGTGACATCTTACCTCACAAATGTTCGTCTGGATAATTGGACCAAAAGTCTGTCAGACACACTTTAATATCGACTCAAAAGCGCTGAAGACTGTTTAAGCTACCAATAGTGAAATGATTCCATATTTTCTGCCATTTTCCCCTTCAGCCAGTCTGCTCATGTTGGCATTTTCAATTGTCAAGGATCAGTTTCTTCACACGCAACCTTCTAATTAGCACTTTTAAGCACACTTTTATGGGAATTGGATGATAGAATGATATTTGTGAGTGAGTGTATGCGTGAATGCGTGCGTGTGTGTGTGAGGAAGTGCTTCTTTTGTCTGCGGGGTCCGGACGGTTCCCAACAGTGTGGAAGCAGGCAGCCCGAACAACCTTGTGAATATTTGACATGTGACAGTGTGTGAGACAGTGTACAAGTACAGTGGTGGTCTGTGTGTGCTGGCATGTCACACATACATATCCTAGATGTGAGATATAACAACAGTCTTCTGTTGTCGCTCAGCCATCACCTCTCATCACACGCACTCCGCTTTTGTTCGGAAGAGAGATACAAATAATTGGATGCTGAACTGACTCTTTAGCCATCCGATCTGAAATGTTTGGGCGGCCTTTGTACAATGCAGGGTTGGTGGAGCACAATCATTATAAAGGCAACAACAAGTACCTGCAGGAAGACTGAAGAAATCACTAATTTAAAAACAGAACAAAATTTGTGCATTTTCTACCACAGTGTAATCTGCTGGATGTGGCGGGCTGCTGCACCGACTTGACGGTAATACACATATCACATTGACACAGATAATCTCTTCCCGTTACTCATTGTAGCAAATATGAAGGCCCAGCTGCTTCCATACCTCTCTATATGTAGTGATCATTTGTTCTAGTTGCAGGCAAAGCTGTTGACAAGTAAATGCTCTTGTCGGTTGGAAGCCAGATGTTCATCAGGTCATCAACTTCAATCAATCAATCCTCACAATATCCTAACAATATTTGTCTGTGTGTTTTGTGGATTTCAGTGTGAAAGTGTTGTCAGCACATTCCAGTGTTGCACACACCAAAGTGGCTTTCCATAAATAACAGAATCCGACAGAACAACATGGCATTCAAAGCTATGTGTGCCACATTTTACATCACTTATACCACATCAGTCCCACATTCACGCTGAATGTGAGAAAGTTAATCTAGCTGTTCAGACTTACATTTTATTTTATTTTTTTCATTTATGAATCGCACAACTAACGTCAGCTCTGTCAATTCAGTGAATGTTTGAGCAAGAAACAAGTGCTGCTTTTGTTGTCTTTGGAATATTCATGAGAAAACTGTAGGCTTTAATTTATTGTGTCTTTCTCTGTTGTTTTGTTTGGGGGGAAACAACTGGATGGTTTTGATAAATAAAATGTGTCTAGCATGAGTGAGTCTTGTAGTCTTTGCTATGTGTTTGATCATGTGTAGCGTATAACGTATTTGTGGCAAATGGAGGGATCTTCGAGATGAAGAGGCGATGAAGGAAGGGGAAGAAAGCAGAGGATGAAACCACAGGGAGAAGGGCTCTATGATGTTGTCTGGTACATCTTTGTGCATGAGTCACCATGGAAACCACAAACCTGCTTTTCAGGCCAATGTATCTGCAATAAGGTCAGCAGAGTCAGCACTGCAGAAGTCCGATGGAAATGAATGGCTGCTGTGGCCCGAAGGGATGATTTAATTGTTGATTTTGTATTCAGTGATTGATTGTAACAGAAGCCTCTGGTTAACCATTTCCTGGCTGTGTAGAAGCGCTTTGATGTGAGGTAATATTTGAGGTGACACACACTCAGGTGTGTGGATTCATTGTACGTACAGTGGAACCTCGGACGGCAAACATAATCTGCCTTGGGGAACAAGAAAAAAATGTTTCAGGATTAACCTGTTTCTATCATGAAACTTCTATTCCCTATTTTTAAGTAAACACAAAGGATTACTTTGAACATAAACCCAAAAATTGTCAAAGAAAAAACAAACCCACCAATAATTTAGTCCTGGGCCTTATGATAAAGTCTCACATTCTGTTATGGCATTGGTTCAACCCAAAAAAAAAAAGTTTCATACAAGCAATGCTTTAAGTACCATTCTTAAATGCAAAATACAAACTGTACAGAAAAAAGTACCAAAGAATTTTCGTGACGCATATTTTCTTTTACCAAAATCCCATCACTTAGAATAAACGGTTGTGCTTAAATAAAGCAGTATTCATCTAAAGCTAGTTATAAAATTATGATGGACTGAAGCCATGGCTCAGATGCAGATCACAAACACCTTGAAAATGTACAAATTTACTGATTATCACGGTTATCTGAGTGGTTAAGGCCAAACATAATGTGAAAAAAGGGGTTCTTTGTTTCAAAAGCAATCTTAACAACCAATTTGAAACACTGTATATTGCTCAAGGGTTTTCCCGGTTGCTGTATTAACCATTCCTGTGTTTTGAAGGGCAAGTGAAGTGCGGATCAATACTGACAAACCGATAGCTCTGATAGCTCTTTATGCTCTAAAATTGATTCTCAAACCAATTATTTATGAAATTAAATATTTACCATAAGTCACCCAGTATTATAAAAGAGCAAACGATGGGTACCCTGATACCAGCTACAATTTTACTCAATATCGGATCGGAAAGGACATCTGTGGAATCCAACATTTCTAATATTTACATCTTTTCTATTTACATCAGTCATAGCAACAATTCTGAAGGCTCATGTTTGTCCTCCATCCATTCTTTTCTCCGGGCTCCTGTATTGTAAACTACGAACAGTCACCACATTAAGATATTTTTGACCTCCTGCGATTAAACCATTTCACACACTTCCTTCTTCTATTGCGCCTTCCTTGTCATCCAGATTATGCCTTCTCTTCCAATAATTTTGCACCTGTTGACTCATTCCTGTCACCCTTTCTGTGGTGCTTTCAATGTTTTTTTATATCAGGACAAATCTCTCTGCTGTGGCAGCAGGGGAGCCAACAAATGAAAGCCGAAAAGAATGAAGGAAACATCTGAACACTTTTATTCCAACCTTTGTCTCAATAGTCCTTGCTCCCTCTATGTCATACATTTTCTGATGGTGTTGCTGTTGCCATTGTGGTGCAGAAATGGAGTGATGCTGTTTTTAAACCAGTAATCAGTAATGAGATTTGGTAGTGGATCGAAGTTTTCTGTGTTCATTGTGCTATGATAGATAGATAGATAGATAGATAGATAGATAGATAGATAGATAGATAGATAGATAGATAGATAGATAGATAGATAGATAGATAGATAGATAGATAGATAGATAGATAGATAGATAGATAGATAGATAGATAGATAGATGTATGAAACAGAAATCGCACACAGCTGGACAGATGAATAAAAGAGGGACTTTGGGGCAAGAGGCGGGGCACAATCTGGACTGAGCCGGAGTCAGTCAGATGGCACATTTATACAAACAACCAATCACAATCACATGCTTGTTTGGTAAGACGGAGTACCCGCAGAAAACCAACGCTAGCACAGGCAGAACATGCCAACTCAACTCAGGATGGCCTCAGCCGAAATTTGAACCTTGCATATCTCAATTGTGAGGCAGACGTGATAACTACTAAATTTAGCTAATGTTGTTATCGTTTTCGTCATTTGCAGTGGTGTAGAACTTGACTGTGTAGTACTGAGAACTTTCTAATGCTGTATTTGGATTCCCTCATTTAGTGACATAAGGGGGACAATATTTTAGAAACACTGCAAACTACAACCTCAACGATAAATATGTTTATAAATCAATGCCTCTCTGATAGTGTCAATCACAACCAATATTAATTTTACAGTTACTCGGGGTGGGTAGAGTAGCCAAATATTGTAATCAAGTAAGAGTACTGTTAATTTAGAATAATATGACTCAAGTTAAAGTAAATAGTGGCCCTTCAAATAATTACTTAAGAGTAAGAAAGTACCCAGTGAAAAAACGACTCAAGTACTGAGTAACTGTTGAGTAACTTAAATCAGAGCATGACCGTCAAATAAAAATAACTGAATAAAATATGAATGAGCAGCTTCAGATATTGCTGAACAATATCACTTAATTTAAAACATAATAAATAAAATCTTGCCCTGCCATTGGCTGGCAACCAGTTCAGGGTGTACCCCGTCTACTGCCCGATGATAGCTGGGATTGGCTCCAGCACTCCCGCGACCTGTGTGAGGATAAGCGGCTCAGAAAATGGATGGATGGATAAAATCTTTATAGAATAACAAACAATGAACAAAATTTTCATAAAATAACAAATTATGGTAAATTTAGCTCCAAGAAATGGTCGGATACTATTTTGTTTCCACTTTTTAAACAGCACAATAGGATCATCAAGCAGAGATTACAAAAATAGAAACAAGGCTGCTGTGGACATAAAAAGTCTATACATCCCTGAAAAAATGCTTTTTTTTTTCATGTAAAAAAATTTTGACCAAAATAAATCGTTTTATAACTTTTTGCACCATTAATGTGAGCTAGAATTTGCACATCTGAATTGATGTATTTAATTATTTATTTTATAATTTTGAAAGGGGGGGGTGAAAATAAACAACTGAAATAATCTTGTATGTGGTTGACTTGGACTTGTTCACCTTGATCCCTTCTTAGACAGGTCACCATTGCAAAAGAGATGTTTTGTCTCAACCGAATTCTTTTACCTGGTCAAATAAATAAAATAAAATAAAACTAAGTAAATCCGGTTGCACAAGGAGAAACTCCCTCTTATAAACTGGAGGCTGCTGTATTCAGGAGTAACCAATCACATTCAAACTCATACTCAATGGGAGTCCAGACGCACACCTGCCGAAAACCAACAACATATGCATAAGACCTTACAGAATTTGCTTTGTTCCCTGAAATGACTCAATGAAGAAACTGTTTGCTGACCAGACTTATTGATAAAGTGTGTGCGTGTGCAAGCGAGAGATTACAGAACATACCCCAAAAGATGCATGTTTCAGCCAAAGCAACAAAACATTTGCATTTACCGCAAGGTCTTTTCTCAAGTTAGAAGTGGGCTGATACAGTACATCCAAATTTGACCAAACACAAGACTACATTGCATGACAAAGCTGTTGTTGTTTTTTTTGGGTGTTGTTTCTTTACGGAGTCTGTAATGTAAACACAAGTCGTGCGGGTGATTCCTTCCTCCACCCATTCCAACCTGCTTGGACCCATTTCTTCACTTCCTTACCATACTCACCATTGCTCTGGACTGTCGACCCCAAATATTTAATGTCCTCCACCCTCGCTATTTTTTCTCTCTGTAGCCTCACTCTTCCCCCTCCAACGCCCTCATTCATGCACATATATTCTATTTTACTTCAGCTAATCTTCAGTCTTCTCCTTTCCTTTACAACTCACAAAATGAAAATCTTTCGTCTGAACAGAAGACAGATGATTGGAAATCTAAATTAGAGTGTGAAATTGACTGAAATACAAACAGGTACATCATAAGAAACAAAAGACAACACTTCTGAATTGTGCAGATGACAAGTAAAAAATACATAAATAAAATGGTGAGATTATAACCCATTACTGAGACAACGCTGCTCTTCATCTCACACACACATCTCAAAGTTGACATGCAGCAGTCACATTATTTTACTTTTAAATAATTCCTTAATTTTATGCCCGCCAACATCCACAGAACACACATCACCTTAGAGTTGGTGGATGGCTCAAAACCCCACAGAGGATCTTGGAGGATGATGTGTGGAGGTGGTTTTCGTCTTGCGATGTCCATTTCCTTTAATGATATATGAAAAGCTGAGAAGTTCATGTTCCCACATGACACAGACACACACACACACACACACACATACTCCATCCTTTCTGTCCCCCCTGATCTCCAGGCACATTCTTGCCACGTCCACAAGCACTTCCACCCACCTTCTCTTTCACACTACATTATAGAACAGCTTTCATTTAGATATAAATATTAGATATTTCGTTTGAATTATGCAAAAAGGCCATATGTGAGAAATCAGGGGGTGGACAATTGTGGGTTTCCTTATTTAAAAGAATCAAATCAAATCAACTTCTCAGATTTAAACAGTTCAATTAAATAAATGATTATACTTCAAGTGTAGCGGAAACACTTAGCCTCGCTATACTCTCAAGGGTCAGAAAGGTTTGTTTTAGCCATGTTATGCTAATTTGACCAAAGCAGAAAAAAACCATTTGGTGAATCTGAGAAAAATGCAACGAGCTGAAGATATGCTGCAAGTGTGTGAAACACTTTGAGGCTGATGAAAGCTTGACATTTAACTTCTAAGACACACACGAGGCAGGATGTTTCCTTCCAAGTTCTTCAAAAGTAAAACTTGATGAAGTTCGTTTGAGCGGTATCAAGATGGTACGTGACATTTATTTAAGTGAACAGGGCAAAGGAATCTGAGATAACAGATACACAAAGACCGAGGGATAACGGAGAAATATTTACTGCAATTTAACAGAAGGTATTTTGTGTGCTGGTGGTTGTGAGTGTGTGTATGTTCTAAAATATAGAATAGTATACAAACACACACACACACACACAAGGGGTAGACATAAAAAAAACCTAATAGGAGCAAAGATGCCTCCGTTAGCTGTCTGAATTTTTTATTAACTGTATGTATCATGATCTACATTAAGTACAATCTCCCTCTAGGTAATAATAATCCCTCCCCCCCTTATTGTTGTCATCCTGGTCGACTGCCTCTTCAATTCCTACCATAGATTCTCCAATTCTGTACTGTTTGGGCAACTATAAGTGACTCTCCACACTACACTTTGTCCAGAACTTTGCTGCCCATATTATCACCAGACTCCTTTCAATCCGCCACATCCAATTTAAAATACTGATGCTGACTTCTAAGGTCACCCTTAACCTTGCACCTCCACGCCATAACGCCACAATCGCCCTTACTGTCTTCTTCCATCCACTTCACTATGCCCCTCCACTCCACTGTCCATGTTTATTTTGTTATTATTATCATTGTTAATTGTAAGGTGCCCTTGAGTGCTCTGAAAGGTCATGCTTGAATTGTTAGCCCTTCTATGCTAGTATGTGTAAAACAGCAGGTACACTATGCTGCAATGGATCAGTGCCATAGCAGTGTTGTTTGTCCCATACATGCACCCATAGTGACCGTCAAAATGTTCCAATACAAACACATGGCCATAGACCAGAGTCCCGTCCGCTGCTGGTAAAATCCATTGCAGTGTCCATGAAGTGATAAACAAAGGAGGAGGCTGCACTCCATTGTTATAATGCTTTTGCTAGTTCGTGATTTGACTTAAAAAAGGCAAAAGATCTCTCTTTTTGTACGTTTTAAGGGAATGTGCAAATTCATACATTTTCTTCCCAGAGAGACGGAGAAATAAGCAATCTTTTAATGTAACGAAATACAAATGCCTTACATAGAATTTTCACATATCTGTGTTTTACGTCATTATTTGTATTCCTGGCACATTTCACTTTTATTCCACTACATTTCCTAAGAAAAAGGTATACTTCAACTCCTACACATTTCCCATAAAGATCGTTACAAAAAAATCTAATCTGAAGAAATTGTGCTTTGACTTAATACTTGAACAGGAAAGCAAAAAGTGGAAGAATAATGCTCTCTGTACTGATTGTTAAAAAGGGTACTGCATGTATTTGGGTTGTTTGCTAACTTCTGTTGGGTTTTACTGCTGTCAATCAAGAGGCATATGTCCCTCCCCCACTTCAGTCCTTTTCTTTTTCTGCAGTGAGACAAGTTGAGACCGAGCAGTTATGCAAGAGTGTAACAGCAGTTATGAAGTGTTGTGCGTGCATTGAACTCAGTACTTACGGTATTTGTTATTGGACATATTAGCGATGTGCAGTATTTTCTTTGCTAATACTATGCGACGCCTTTACGTGTGAACTGATGCGATTTTGTTTATTTTTAATGACCTTTTAGGTGCACCACCAGAGAAGTCTTGTGCACATTTGTTGTATTGTCACACCTTCTGTGATTGCTGTGTAATAAGATTAACTTATCTAATTATTCTTAGGTAAGAACACGGCTGGGGGAAGAAATTGAATAGCTCGGCTAAGTCGACTTCAAAAATAGGATGACACAAAATTTCTGACCCAAAAAAACAAAACAAAAAAAAAAGGTTCCGCCGGAACCCATGTTTGACACGGACATTTATTACAGACGGAAAAAGTATTGGGCCAATGATAAACTTAGCCAAAATCGACAAAGGAGCGTCTGTAAGTGACTTTTAAGACTGTTAGATGTTTAATGCCTATATAACATAAGTATGAGTGAACTGAATGGTAGTTAGTGGTTTCTGACCTAAAATGGTAATCGCTAGCGCGCCAATGCTAAGTGCAATTCTTATCCAACAGAGGTGGCTAGAGTAGCCAGATATTGTACTCAAGTAAAATTACTGTGACTTTAGAGTAATGTGACTCAAGCAAACGTAAAAAGTGGCCCTTCGAATTACTTGAGTAAGAGTAAGAAAATATCCTTGAGTTAAAGTAAGAAAGTACCCCGTTAAAAAAAAAAAAAAACTACTAACGACTAAAGTACTGAGTAACTGTTGAATAACTTAAAGCTATAATCAACAATTTTTTTTTGTTAAAATAGTCATTTTCACCTAAGCAACTACTAGAGGAGATGACACAATGCTGATGAAGCCATTCAGCTTCTCTAACATCTTGCTGTATTTGTCATTATCTTATTTTTTATATTGAGCGAATGCCCTATTCATTTCCCGCGCTGGCCCAGTTCGTAGCGCACTGCAAGTGACGGCGCGGAAATAACGCATGTCCTTCAAAACATTGTAAAAATGTTTTTGAATCACATATAAGGGGCATAACATGCATTCCCTGTCATATTGAAGCGACGCCTCTGTTCTTTTGTTGTAATGCAGAATTCGAGCTTAGGGGGGCGCCAGATTTACATACTATATCTTTAAATCAGAGCATGACCATCAAATAAAGTAAAAACAACTAAATAAAATATGAATGTGCAACTTATTGCTGAACAATATCACTTAATCTAAAACATAATAAACACTTGAGTAAATGTAACAGAGTAAATGTTAACCATTTAGTATTTCGCATTTTGCTATACTAATTTATACCATACACTCAGTACCAAGTTTAAGGGTTGAAGCCCATCGATTCTAAAAAGATCGAGTGACAGCCCTAGGTATGTACATTTACTGAATGGTGCTTGTAGTATATGGAACTTTTTTCTTACTGTATGATTCATGCAGACTTATGTCATCTGTATAATGTTTATTACCGACCTTAGTGAGAATAAGCAGTACAGAAAATAGATGAATGAATGGCATTACAAAACCACAATTTGAGTAATTATCGGTGTATGTGGTGAAAAGTAAAAAAGGAACTACATAAATCTCCTTGTTAATTTTAAATGGAAATCCTGCAGTGTTTCTGGAGTGGGCCAGGGCCATAATAGCCGACTGCAATTTTCACCCTGAACAGTAAATGAGTGGAGACTATTGTGGCCAACCATATTTTTCACTGACAATACATATTGACGGAATTTAAGATGGAAGCACCTGCGGCTAACTCTCCTGCTCACACAACATTTCCAGTCGCATATGACGACCAAAAACACGACGGTGGTCAATTACTGTATCAGGTGTTCATAACGAGGAAAAATGTTACTTACCCGTGGGCGTACAGTATTTACATAAATGCTTTTGTATACATTGGGTGAAGACCCTCTCAAGTAACGAAAATATCGTCCTTTAAAAAATCTCCGTCCAACACGGTTGGTTAGGTTAAGTTATACTAATGCAGTAAAGTCAAAACGACAAAGTTATTTTAGTTATCATGAACTTGTTTAGGCATATGGTTAATGTGATATCCAGGCTAAAAACTAAATAAAAACATAACCACTCACTTAAAAAACAACAACTTTAAATTCCAATATGTAGATGCATTAAATGTGAGAAAGTAAGTTTTGATACAGTACAGTTAATGTAAATTATTAGAAAATGATAAAAACTATCGTATTTGACACCAAAACTATATTTTACCGACTCAATTAGAACTATATGGGACTCGGGGAGGGAAGGAAGGGGGTACTTAAAGAACACTGAGGCAACATTTTTTACTGGAAGGTCTGCCCTGAGGTGTTTCTTTGTAATGAATATGCGCACATGTGTGTGTGTGTGTGTGTGTGTGTGTGAGTGTGGGTGTTGGCCTGGTCATGTCCAATATGAAAGGAAATCTGCTCCCTGACTCTTGAGTCAGACTATCATCAGTCATAGAAAAGAGACGCAAACCTGAACGGACTTGATGGGAAAATGTTTCACTAATGATTTTGTGCTGTGGTTCTCTGCCCGTGCCATGCATCACACAACCCACCCACCCACCTTAAAACTGTACTTTTGTAAATTCCATGTGACATTACAAAATAAAATATGTCATTGGGTATGAACACTCAGTGGCCACAACCTTAGGTACACTTGTATTACAAGGGCTGTATCATGATTGTCATCATGATGTGATTGTCGCTTTATGACATTCAGTCCATCACTTGCATTCGTTTACGGATGGACCTGCCCTGCCACATCAAATATGGCAGACAACCTGCTCCTGAAGATTCAGTCTGTGTGTACATCTATGCTAAAATTGCAATCTCCGATTTTTAACGATACATTTTCCAGTTTTCAGTCTCCATATTGTCAATCACTTTGTCTTCTCACTTGAATCCATAATTGATGCGGTTTAGTTAATCTGTGATCAGCGATGAGTGAAGCAAATTTACCTGGTTAACCTGCATCTGAAAGATGAAGTTCCGCCTTGTTCGAAGTTGTGTCTTTATCTTGCAAACCTTGCATGTTGCTCTTGTCTTTTTCCCGATTTCATCAAAAAGATAATCCGTGAATCCAAATGTAATCTTTTGGAACTTCCTCCACGATACGGGCGTACTGGTGGCTTGGTTTGCCAGATGGCCAGATTGGTGGCACGCACGACACAAAAAGTAATAATTCAAAAAATAATCAAATAACTTTACGTTCAAATAAAAAAAAACACATATTGGCTTGTCAAGTCATGTAGTTTAAGTCTAAGTCGAGTCTTTGATCAGTTTTAGCCAAGCAAGTCGCAAGTCAAAATCAGCGACTTGAGTTGACTCGCATGGAAGTCATGTGACTCGAGTCCCCCCACTCTGATCTCTGTGATAAAGTTCACTGCCAGCCTTCCTTGCTGTTGCTTCTGCTATTCTCTCTTCTCTCCCTCTCTCTCTACTCTGCTATTAAATATTCATCAAAGGCTTTTGCCACCTCGACATAGACGGCTTTAGCTCTCTGTTGGTCGATTAGTGGCAGTGTGTCGGGGATGTTGTCACTCATGTCGCCCATCACGGACAGGAGAGAGTTAACTCTGTAATGTTCAATTTAGCCCCGATGCCATTCTCTTGAACTGTCTTACCGATTGCGGCTCCTCGATATTGAAGTTACCAGATGGTGGGATGAAGAATATTTGATCTGTCATTTCCCCGTCTCTCTCCAGGCTCCAGTGTAGGCCTGCTGCCTACCGTTCGCCGCTGAGCTTGAGCTAAGCCTCTGCCAACCACGTTAACGATCGGATCATATCAGACTTACTCCACGCAGTTAATGTTGCCTAACGCAATACTTTACACACAGTAAAGTGCCCGCATTCTGACACCATATACAGTCGAATGTGTTATATCTCAATAAAAGAAACACAAGGCTTCGGGTTGATTCTCATGTGAATGTTTTACAAAACACTCTCCTTCTGCAATATCCCTCCCAGGCACTGATTAGCATGCACGTACTGCATGCTGTTATACTTAATATCAGTACACTATCAAATGCTACTTACACAATCGAAGCAGCAACAAAACATTAATACTAATATATTATATATTCTCTCTGCTCTGTGGGAACAACAAATATTACTGCAGTTGAGCAGGGGATATGCTTTGTCTTTTTTTTTGGTGTTAATTATGCGCCATCTCTCCCGGTAGACCTCAGTGCTGCCTGGCATGCTGTGGCACAAAGCGGTACTACACTAAAGGCAAGCAACTCTAAATTCGAACAATTTTTTTTTAAACAAAAGTTATTATTTTATTTATTTATTTTACTTACAGGGATGTGGTCATATGTCTGAAATGTTTGTAGCGTGAATGTTCATAAGTAGTATTAAAAATCTGCCTTATAGCAGGGGTGCAACGGATGAATCATGATAATACTGGGGGAACACTGTAATACAAATACCCGCTTGGTAGCACAGTGACAAGATGCACTGTCCCTCTAAAATAAAGCCAGGGATTTACAAAATTGTATATTGACAGCTGGTCAGATTATTGACATAGTTGTCATAGTGCCGAAAATGGTTTATTGTTTTTTTTTTTTGATAGCCTCTCAGTTGTGTATCGACAGTATTTTGCTGTGGGAAGGACATCTTCATCTTACAAAAGTCCCAGTGAATTTGACAGTAACCCAAAGTAATCCATAATCCTCTAAATCTTCTAGTCCTCGCCTGCATTCTTTTCAGAGCAGAGTTTGTATCCAGGTATCATTTTAAATCGTACATAAAGTCTATCCTTTGTTGCTGCTCTTTTCATCTTGAGAGCAATAAATTGATTAAATACAGTATTTTACGCTTTCGATAACACATTAGTGTGTGACACAGGTTATGAGACAAGCCAGACACTAACTAAGGTCATGCCATTGTAGAACACACTAAAATATTGAATTATTACATAATAACAGAAGAAGATGGTATGCTCAGATGCTCAGAGTACAAGTCTCACCCCTGATCTGTCATCTTTGGTTGAGGGGTAATAATGTATGTGTCCTCAGTTATCAGTCAAGGTCTTATTGGTTCACCAATTGTAAGAAAAAAATGATGAAATCTATTTGATTGATTGGACTGTAGGCACAGGTCTGAATACATTTATGTTGTATTCTTTATACAGTACATATGTTGATGTTATGCTAATACATTGTATAGTATTCAAGTTTTGGTCCAGGAGAGGAACTAGGTTTCGAATTTGAAAATGTTTGTACCTTGCCCAAAACTTTAAAATGATGACAAATTAGTTTTTTGTTTTTTGGTAGCAGAAATTAGCTACAGTAACCCGGTGCTGTAGGTCTGTCACTGCTCGGCCAGGGGACTGACACTTGTCGCCAGGAATATAGAACACTTGTGAATATACAATAATAAGCCTAGCAATTTCCTACTAAAAAGTAAACAAGTTGGATGAGGACAGTGTGACAAGTCTGAGGCTGAGCACGTTCAATGAAAGTGTGTTCTGACTGAAACAGTTGATCCTTTGACGACTCTTTTTCCCCCCTCTCTTATTGCATATTAAAATGCAACATTTATCATTGCACTTCAGTTATTCAACTGCTCTTCAAGCAGTAACAATACCTTTCAAAGTTATTTTTTAACACTTCTAATGAATGGTTTTCCCCAGGGGGCGTAAATCAAAGCCGCAAAAACAAAAAAATACTTCTATGCTGCGACTGGTACAAGTGTAGAATGGTTGCGCTGGGTGGCGTCAATAACAGGTTTGATTATGGTGATTGATTTTGTGTTTGTACCATCCAAAATATTGAAGGGTGACTCCAAATTGTAGCACTCAGCACATGGTAAAGACAGCATGAGTGTGGTGTGTGTGGGTGCGTGTTAAAAGCATTTTCTCTCTGTTCACAGCCTTTTAAAAGCAGTACAGTCTGTTTCGAGGCAGACTGCTTTGACTGGCAGTCTCGGGAAAGAAAAGAGCTGTTTGTTTCTCGTGCCCCTTTTAGAAGGGGAATTTTGTGTCAGAAACTGTCTCACTTTCTGGGCTTATTTCTTAATTTCTGCTCACGCCTTCCATGAAGGCTGCTACTATTTGACTACGTCCAGAGCCTCAGACCCTTCTCAACCAGGGAACAATTTCTGATGTCTTCCTCCAGGCACTGAAAACATCAGCCGTAATTTACACGAAATAATACATTATATTGCTTTGACACACAAATGTTACTTTCCTCCCACCGCAATTTATAAAACTCTCCTGGAATGACATCTACATTAAACACAAATTGTGGTAAATTCTTTGTTCTTTTTGGGAAAACTGAGGGGAGTTCAGTGTATTTTGGTTATGCTGTGCCAAGGGGTGATACTGGACATGTTTCATGAGTGTTGCATTTATGTTAGTGTGCACCCTAGACCGCTGATCTAATGCCATTTTGGTGAATTTGATCAGGGCAGAGGCAGACACATAACACATACTCTTTTCCCCATCTCAATCATGCTTTTCGTCTCCAGAGCGATGAGTGTAGAATCAGAATCAAAATCAGAGTCTTCTTTATTTGGCAAGTATGTCAAAAACACACAAGGAATTTGTCTCATGTAGTTGGAGACAGTCTGTAGTAGATATAGGAAGTTGCGGCAGCCGGCTGGGAGAACCTCTCCACGTCATGAGAGGTGGTAAAGCCGCAGCAGGGTTACGACACTCAAAGTTAGAATTAACTGGATAAAAGTTTGCGCAAACCACATCGCTGGCTCACTAGCAAGTTAACTTACACCCACACGTTACAAGAAATGAGATCAACAAAAGCAATAAAAACAGGTCAGTAAGGATGAGAGTAAAATAATAAAAATAATATTTTTAGTGAGCGTTTTACATCTACGCTCTGCCCATTGCTCGTCAAAATACTTAATTTCCGTGCTGTCATTTCCTTCTGTCATGTCTGCTATGTGTGTGTGCCCTTGTGTGTGTGTCTCATGAGTGCTTTGCAGGGTTGACGTGGGGGAGTCTAGCAGCTGCACCTTATCTTCTTAATAACGCCTGACCACTCTTAAGACACTGTGGGACTCCAACCCGCTGTCAGGATTCAGGTTTCAAGTTGGACCCAGATGCAGAGAGGACAGGGAGGTGAGTTTGTGAACGAATGTTTATTGTAGATTGGAAGCAAACAAAGGAACTCTGAGAACTAGATCCGGGATTGGCAGTGTTCCAACGAGGACCGGTCTGGCAGGGTAGGAGTCCAGGGGCCTCATGTACAAAGACTTGTGTGGATTTCCTATTAAAACATGGCGTACGCTCAAATCCAGAAAACTTCGTACGCACAAAAATATCCAGACGTATGAAACTCTGCGTACTCATGAATCCAAGCACATTTCCTTCGTACATTCCAATTAACGTGGAAATGAGCGCACATGTTGGAGTAGCCGACTCCTCCCTCTCCACGCCCACATTTGAATATGCAAATCATATTTAAATGAATCCTGCACCTGAGATATCTGCATGATCAGAAAAAAAGGAAAATTAGCAAGGTAATGAAGAAAAATAATTTTTCGGAATGTCAAGTTGCTCAATGAAGTGGAGGTGTGCAAGAAAATCCTCTTTGGCACGCGAAAGACGAGCGAATGGGACAGCACGTGTGCTGTTGTGATACAGAAATGATTATTTTTCATCCTTTTTAATGGCACGCACACGCTGAACTAAAAAAAGAAGTGGTCAGACATTAAGGTAGATGTGAAGCGGAGGACAGCTGCCCACTGCCAAAGTGTGGGCAAAAAAAGGCGGAAGAACTGATGCGGAGGGCCTCGTTCGTGGAGAGAATCGCTGCGATCATGGGTGACGCTGCTCTCTCAGGGGTGATGGGAGGACATGTGGCTGACTATGATCACCCCACAAGGTTAATACCATGTATTTTTATCAATCATGACAAATGTGTTAATACAGTAACCTACACTCAGCCCTGTGCGATAAAGGTTCATGCGTAAATGTTGTATGTGTGGTATTTGTAATAAATCTTTTGAATTCAAATAGAAGCACATCAGCATATCAAAGAGGATATCAAAAACTTTGACTCCTTTTTGATTACTCAATTTATTATTTTAATACACAGGAGTGGACACGCATGCTGAAAAAAAATCATGTTTTTTTTTTTTAGGAGAAGAGTGGTAAATGTCAATTTAAACACTTTTTAATCATGTGTACATCCTCAAATGAAGTAAATCCAAAGGACGTTTTTTTCAGTGCATGTGCTGGAGTCACAAAGCGATTGTGAGGGCAATAGGCGGCATAAAGGATCGCCTTGATCAATTAATAGATCTATCCATCCATCCATTTTCTGAGCCGCTTCTCCTCACAAGGGTCGCGGGCGTGCCGGAGCAGGAGGGCAGGAGGCGGGGTACACGCTGAACTGGTTGCCAGCCAATCGCAGGGCACATACAAACAAACAATCATTCGCACTGACATTCATACCTACGGGCAATTTAGAGTTTTCAATGAACCTACCATGCATGTTTTTGGGATGTGGGAGGAAACCAGAGTGCCCGGAGAAAACCCACGCATGCACGGGGAGAACACGCAAACTCCACACAGGTGGGGCCGGGGATTGAACCCGGGTCCTCAGAACTGTGAGGCTGACGCTCTAACCAGTCGGCCACTCAATTAATAGATCTCCTCACAAATATCAGTGGTTCATCAAATGCCCTGGTTAACAAATGAATTCTGAGTCCTTGCCTCAATTGCCTTGTTGAAAGCAAATGTTGTTGAATTGTTCATCCGTTCTAATTGTTCATGTCTCGCTGATGTGCAGATTTATGAGAAGAGTTTCCCAGCATCACCTCTAAGTGTCGCTTAAGCACCAAAAGCTGCAGAAACGTGCAGTTGGCGTGAGGCACCGCGCATTTCCACGGTCATGTCACTCTTGATACATCTGAACTTTGCCGTGAAAAAGAACGGACGCCACGTTTTTGTGGGTACGCACTTTTTGTACATGAGGTCCCAAGTTGTTGGTGGGCCGCAAGAGGTGAGCACTGGTTTGCAGGGAGCAAGGGCAGATGGCAGACCGGGGACAAAGAACAAGAATGAGGTGGAGATAAAATTACGAGATCTTTGGGAAGCAAGCGATAGACAACGTGGCTAGGCTACGAACTCGACGTAGAGTGTTGATAGTCTGGTGATGAGTTGGAGTCCCACAATGTCTTAAGAGTAGTCAGGCGTAATTAGGAAGATGAGGTGCAGCTGCTAGACTCCAACACGTCAACCCTGCAAAGCACTCATGAGACACACAGACACACACACACAAAAGGGCTGGACTCAGCCCTGACACCTTCTACGTCATTTGCAGTGCGCCACCAACTGGGCTAGCATCGGAAATGAATCGGGCATTCACTAAGTATTAAAAGAAACTATTGAAGAATACAGCAAGATGTTATAGGAGGTGACAGCATTTTGTCATCTCCTACTATTGCCTTGGGTGAAAATATTTTTTTTAACAAAAAAAATAAAGTTGTGGATTCCAGCTTCACAGTACTCAAGGCTCCTATGCAAGCCTAATTTCTACCTTGTGTGGGCAATGTTTACTTTTGTTAGTATTCCTTGTTTATCTCTGCTAGAACAAAGCCATTTCGCGGTTTTGCATTTTGGGACTGTGGACCTTTGCCTTGAGGGAAGGAGGTGAAATTCACTCTGCATGTAATGTACTAACATTGACTCAGACTGGTGACCTCACCTCTTTCCTGAAAGTGAGCAGGGATAGGCTCCAGCTCAGCTATGACCGTAAAGAGGACAAGCGAGGTTGCAAACGGTAAGATGGATAACAATGACTTTTCATGATGATGTCTTGTAAAAGAAAGCACTATCGTTTCCTCGTGGCTAAAGGCCTTCATTGAGGGTGTCTTTTGTTATTATTTTTGATAAATGTTGCATTTGAAAAACTTCAAGGCACATGGAAGTTGTGCTTTTTTCCCCTTCCCTAAGACTGAGATACAGCATCACTCTACTGCTATGCTGATGCAACGCTGACGATACAGCTGCAAGTCAAAGATATGGCACTTTTTCCACAACACACACAGACGCACACCAGTGAGTCATAAATAACACGATGTGGTATAGGTGTGAAGAAAGCACTTTTTTCACATTTTGCCATACATCACGCTCCAACCACTGCAATGAGCCATCAATACGTGAGCTGAGGCGTGGGTGGAATCGCCGTCGGGTTAAGAGGACTATCTGGTAGTGGGTGTGGAAGCCTTGTCAATCAATTCTCATCAGTCACTCGTTCGACTCTTCTCCTCCCCCTCCAAAAGCAAAGTTATCTGAAAATAGAGTGACTCTAGACTGTCCTCTTTCTTTGAAAACGGATGACTATTCTGTTATGTGGGAAGTACAGAGTGCTCACACTTGAATAAACCTGCGAGACCGCCAATGGATGTCACAAATTCAGTGCTCTTCTTCATTATTTTGCAAAGCATGTAGCATCTTTAACATTGGAAAACAGAAGCCCAATATTACGGCACATTGCAACAAACCTACTCCTCACTAATTTATTATAATTTTATAAAAACAAACTATCTCATGGTCTAGAGTCTAGACTCACACTTTATGATAAAATACTGCACACTGAAAATGTCTGCAAAATAACACAAATGGAGGCTTGTAAAAAGATCATATTGTTGTTTGGTATAAGCCAGTGTCACGCATGATCCGAATCAAAATCTATTTTTGGATACTTCTTGACACAGATCCTTTTGCAATTACCCATAAAGTCCTATACTATCCCTGCAAATGTACAGCATGATTGAAACGCGCTACAAAAAGGACTGCTTTAAGGGTGGTGTTGGAAGTAAAAAGAGAACTCATAAAATGTAAGGTATAACTGTTAAATGTGCAAGCAATAAAGTCTTAACTTGTTCTCCGAGGCAGTATGGTGTCCTTGTGTTTAGTGCTTCAGCCTCACAGTTCTGAAAAATTGAGGTTAAGGTCAATTTTTGGGCAGGGGCATTTTTTTAAGACGTTTTATCCAAACGTGGTAGCCACATCAAAGGATTATAGATGGTTTTTTTTTTAAACCTGTTAAAAAAAAACTGTAAGGCATAACTTTATGCCAGGTCAAAGAGAAATGGCAGAACACTTTGGAAAGATATAAAGGGTGACTTTTGTATCTGTTTGTGTGGGATTAATAGTTTAAGAAGTTCCTCTTCATGAACAAAACAGAAGAATAAATGCACACATTACGAAAAGATTTCCACTTTCTCTTCCATATTGTGGGAACGGCACTTATATCTCAATATTCTTTGGTCCTTGCAAATCAATAATTACAAATTACAGTCAGCTCTAGTGTGTGGCCTTTTGGTCCTCTAATTTGTAATAGATGCAACTGCATATATATATATCTCTCTATATATATATACACTATTTGAAAAGCTGTTCATACAATATAATTCATTTTGGATGTTGGGATTGGATGTGATACTGATGTTGTACAGTTGAACCTGACACAATGGATGACTTTTCATTCATCAGTGAGCTACGCAGCCCAACAAAGAAGCTTTATGCTGTCTGAGCATGTGTCTCATCTGCAGTACACAGTGCATATTGCATGTGTGCGCCACAGACACGGTGATCCATAGTTGATCTAAGGGCTGCTGAATGTGGCTGCGCTCATAAATCCGACCAGCAATAACGGCAGTGATTTGCAGCTTCAGAGGAGCCATAAACATGGGGACTGAGCGGCCTGCTGCCCTCACAGGAGGCTGAATTAAGCGGTGAGTGCTTAGCGCCGCGCGTTGTATAGTGTATGCGCTTATGCTCAAGGACACAACTTGCTTGGGGTGTGAGCCAAGTTCTTACTGGCTGAAGGTTTGAGGGAAATTCATCGACGCTGCTCCATTGACTGTGACAGCAGAGAGGAGGGACTAGTGCAGCTGGTCAGTTAGCCGCTGTCACCTTTCTAATCGGCGACATTCTTCAACATTAGATGGAGCGCACAAAGAATTACAGTGGTTAAAAGGAATTCACTAATACAATACAATACAATTCCTCCCATTGGTCCCTTTTGCTTCCTCACTATGTTTTATGCTGCAAAGTCACTTGCTTGTTTAAATTACATTCAAAAGTGCAATTACATCCATTTTTCTGTACCGCTTTATCCTCACAAGGCGTGCTGGAGCCTATCCCAGCTATCTTCGGGCGAGAGGCGGGGTATACCCTGAACTGGTCGCCAGCCAATCGCAGAGCACATATAAACAAACAACCATTCGTGCGCACATTCACACCTAAGGGCAATTTAGAGTCTTCCATCAACCTACCACGCATGTTTTGGGGATGTGGGCGGAAACCCGGAGAAAACCCACCCAGGCACGGGGAGAACATGCAAACTCCACACTGGCAGGGCCGGGATTTGAACCCGGGTCCTGAGAACTGTGAGGCGGATGTGCTAACCAGTTGTTAACGTGCCACCAGTACAATTAAATATGTAGAGAAATTTCTTTCAAATATTCATTTCAGGCTGACTGCAGCTTTTTTTGTTTTTATTTTACTTTTTTTTTTGCAAGGAAGAGTGGTTCAAAAACACCAAATGCTGCAATTAAAGCAAAAGGTACTACACCGATGCAACCATTTAATATTTTTTACATTTTCCCCCAAACAAACTGTCTCTTTTTCAATTAAATTCTACATATTATTATCCATCCATCCATTTTCTGAGCCGCTTCTCCTCACTAGGGTCGCGGGCGTGCTGGAGCCTATCCCAGCTGTCATCGGGCAGGAGGCGGGGTACACCCTGAACTGGTTGCCAGCCAATCGCAGGGCACATCGAAACAAACAACCATACGCACTCACAGTCACGCCTACGGGCAATTTAGAGTCTCCAATTCATGCATGTTTTTGGGATGTGGGAGGAAAACCGGAGTGCCCGGCTTTATGCACCCACACAGAAAACCCACACAGGCACGGGGAGAACATGCAAACTCCACACAGACGGGACCGGGGATTGAACCCCAATCCTCAGAACTGTGAGGCTGACGCTCTAACCAGTCGGCCACCGTGCCGCACATATTATTATCTACATTATTATTATTATTATTATACCTACAATTTTTACATTTATTTAAGCAAATATTTCTTATCATTGTATTATTATCTTATTTTTATCAATGCCATTATATTATCATCACAAATCATTGAACTTTTTACAGGTGACCATTTCATATCCACAATTTTCAACATCCGCTTGCTTATGTGCATTCTGCCAATCCTGTTATGAATAAGTAATGTTGCTGTATGCATGGATGCATAGGCAACAATGGCAAGTTTCATTCTTTGTACATTTGATCATTTTAGCGCCAGCTTTGTTGTCTCCCACTGTAAAGCTCCCTTCTTAACATGACAATAATGATTGATGCAAAAATCGTTAGTGGTGACGTGTAAAGGTTAGGAAAAAGAGGGCATAAAAGTAAAGCTGCATACTGTACGTCTGTGCAATATACCATTTGTGGAAGTTTGCAGTTTTGATTCATTCAGAAAATCAATCAAATCAATCAAGAAAGCTCTTGTGAGATGGTGAGTGTGGCCAGTGATGTGACATTGATCCAGTATTAGAGAAGTACTTCAAATAGAATTCTGAGCAGCAAAGGATTGTAAGGGGAAGCAGGGTAGTGCCGGTGGGAAGGAGAGAATTCTTCTCGTCTCTTACCATGATGGGCATCTTTCTAAATTGCTGCAAATACACAGAGCACAGATATGGAGTTCCTATACTTGGTTCACTGGAACACAACACTGATTGGAAAAATCCCAACAAAAAGTTGAAAGCAAATCGACGTTCATCTTTGTCAAACACACACACGCAAAGAATTCCGAGTGAGCAGTCATTAAACAGAGCAAGATTTAATTCCGACATCCCTCTGTTTGTTCTTTTTAAACAAGTGCGCTACTTTAATGCTGAGCGATCTTCACAGTGTTCTGGCCCATCTGTTGAGCATCTGGATTGTGCGGAAATGGTTTTGCAAAGAGAGCAATAGCAGCGGTCGTGATGACATAAAATACTAATGCTTCCTTTTATAAGGATGCTGAGTAAAGTGTAGGAACCGTAAACCAAATGATTTCAAGCTGCTGCATGAGGCAAGTGACAATGTTTTTATTCCCAAGTGGTTTCAAGGGATGTGCTCCGAAAGCTATTTGGAAGTCTGACTTTTCCTGTCAGAGGAGGAAAACCCACATGACAAAAGTCTGCGATGCTATCAATTCTCAGTCGTCCAACTGTGGAACATCACCTCCAATGTTATACACTGACAAGAAAAAAAATCAGTCCATTCTCTAAGTCAAAATATTTGTCCTCTATTCAAATCATCCATCCATCCCTTGTCTGAACACGATCAGGGTGTAAGCCTATCCCTGCTGACTTCTGGGAAAGAAGTGGGATGCACACAATCACAGGACACATATACAGTGCAGATGTTAAACAAACCATTCACACCGCAATTACGCCTGTGGGAAACTTTTAGCCTTCAATTAACCTAACAAGCATATTTTTTGAATGTGTAAGGAAGCCAACGTTTCGAATGCAGAATATTTGACTAAAGCAGACGAGTTAAACACATGCGGCAACTATAAGTTGAACATTCTCCTGAACATCGTACCCATTATTAGCTGAAAACATGCAGGGCGGTATTGAAATAATCTACCTTCAGAGGTAGTATCAGCCAGAATGACACCTGTGTAAAAGAAAATGTAAACAGGGGTGTGAAGTTTAACACTCGACACTTACGACGCTGTGTTTCATGTCACAGATGTATGTGCTGTATGTATGTATATGATTGTACGCAGGTTTCGAGTTGGGCTTTGAAGGTGATATAGAGTCTTTGTTCAGTGGAGTAAGTTCCAGAAGAGGGGGCAGGCGGGGCAGTGAGGTGGAGAGAGAATTAGGATCAAAGGGTGACCAGCTGACTTTGGGCGAAAGACAAACTACACCCTGAACTGGTCGCCAGTCAGTCGTAGGGCACATATAGACGCAGACCACCGCTCGCACTCACATTCACGCTGTCACTGAGTGGGAATTGAACCTACACTGCCAGCAACGAAGTCAGGCGACTGCACCACTGCACCATCAGTGACTAGGTGGACTACCGGAGACAAATTCCTGCCAAATAAAGATGATTCTGATTCTGAAGTAACAAAGTACAAATGACATACTGTACTTCATACTGAGCTACATTTTGCTGGTCGTTGTAGCTTACTGAAATACAGTAAGACTTTTACTCACTCCATTCGAAAACAGATGTCTGTAGTTTCTATTCCTTTCTCAAATTAGACTCATTACTTTTTTCAAACTTTGCTGATGTCGACAAGCAAAAAAGCTGTAAATAGAGTGAGTTAAAGGATACGTTCTGAAATACACTCCAGGCGCGCTCTCTACACTGTTGTTGGAGTGTGCCGTTCGGTTATTCAGAGCGCCACACTCTGGGTGTGCCGGAGTGTCAGGCAGGTCGAGATGTTGACAGGCAGAACTGACACATTCAATATGGCGGACGCACTGACATTGGCCAATGGCCAACGCGCTCGTTCGTAAACTCGTAGCAAAATGGAGCGCGCTCTGCTTCTTAGAGCGCAGTGAGAGCATCAGATTGAATTTCTGAACGTACCCAAAATCAAGATTTTGTATTATGGATGGACTTGGAAAGTAAACATGCAGATGGATTTTTAAATGTATTTGAAATTTAACGGGCATCCAGTAGAACTATTTTTAAGACTACGATGATGTGGTGCAAGGAGGGGTTCTATGCAGCTTATCTTCATTAGGGTCACACGTGTGCTGGATTCTGACAATTGCTGCTTGAGGACTGTTTTTCAGTGTCTGAATTTTTCAACCAGACAAATCTCTCCTCTACTATTCCTGAGGAGTTCCTTTTAAGGTCTATGAATGATGCACCAAATGCTTCAGCGTGCTGGGACATCAGACGTTGGAGTGAAGGAGAGAGAGACAACATGAAGCGATGATTGTAGAACAGACACACAGGAAACTACGATGAAAGCGAGATCATGGGAGGGTAAAGGTGCAAAGTATAGAGATGTACTGATAGCAGACCAGACAGGCACAGAAGGAGGAAGAAGAAGCAAGACGGCACAGCAGCACATAAAAATAAAAAAAGTATTGTGAGCCTCAAGAGGGGATCAGAGTACAGAGTGACGAGTGACCTTGTGGTCATCTGTCAGCTCCTCTCTAGTCACAGGGAAAACACAAACACACAGTTGTAAACTCACTGGTCACAACATTAGGTACACCTGCACAATCTGATAATATCCAATACAAGAGCTATTTTTTCATTGATGCTATCATAAAAATATTAATTTAACAATTATAGTAGGTGGTTAGATCACAAACTAATAAATATTCTTCTCAAAATTCATTTAATTTTAGTATTTTATAAATAAATGTCATTTTCCTTTTTGGTTGTATTTGTGATCGCTTGGATATTTATGACTTCAGTTGTTCCTATAAATGTAGCTTTCCTTTCGGGATGATCATAAAATCTATAATAATGACAATAATAATTACCATTACAATTGTTGCACCTAATGAATTGATGGCTGAGTGAAAGGTTCCCTCAAATTGTTTGGCATCATCGACAGCAAAGTGCCTGAAGGGTGACGGGATGCAGGTGGTAATTTAGTGCCATTATTGAGACGAGCCTTGGGAGTGCGTGTCAAGTATCTCACCAGATTCTCTGCTGCACGCATTGGTATCACTCGATGCTGCATTTCTAGTCATCGGACAGAGAACTGCTCCGCTTCTCTGACTGTTTTTTTTTTGCTGCTCGCATAGGTGTACTTCAGGTTTTTCAGCTCCGTGTGCAGACTGGAACACAAAATGTACAATCCTCTATCACGGACAAACTGAGTTTAGGAGCTGAGGTCAGATTGGCCGCGGCCGACGTATCTGAAGTTTGTTTGTAACTGAAATGTTCTCTCGCAAAATGAATTGACCAAGCGATGACGCGTAATTTCGAAAGCTCATAAGTTCAGGCGCTTGTAAGTCAAGGTGTGAAGTGTTTCAGTTGCAATGAATACGTTCCAGCCCCGACAAGAAAAAAAAAACCCCACCAACATTCATTTTTCAAGGGTGTTTTTCACACTTAGCTATTTTGTCGTGTATAAAAACAAAAAGTGATAATATTTGCTCTCCACAGATCCTGTAAACGCGTAAAATGCGAGCACAAAACACGACTGTACCTAGTGTATTGTCGGTACTTCTTCCTCTTTGGGGACTACTGGCGGCCGGCATACAAGCTTAATGGTGCAGTTAGCGTCACCAACTGATATTGTTCTCCCATTGCAAGGAAACCAATGTGAATTGATCATGGCCAGATGTTAATTATTGTTTTCTGTTTGTTTGTCCATCCATCCATTTTCTGAGCCGCTTCTCCTCACTAGGGTCGCGGGCGTGCTGGAGCCTATCCTAGCTATCATCGGGCAGGAGGCGGGGTACACATTGAACTGGTTGCCAGCCAATCGCAGGGCACATCGAAACAAACAACCATTCGCACTCACATTCACACCTACGGGCAATTTAGAGTCCCCAATTCATGCATGTTTTTGGGATGCGGGAGGAAACCGGAGCGCCCGGAGAAAACCCATGCAGGCACGGGGAGAACATGCAAACTCCACACAGGCGGGACCGGGGATTGAAACCCGCTCCTCAGAACTGTGAGGCTGACGCTCTAACCAGTCGTCCACCGTGCCGCCCTGTTTGTTTGTTTTTTTTTTTTTTTTAAATGAAATTCGTGGATGTTGTGAAGTTTACTGGCGCCATCTAGCTCTATCATCCATGGGCGTCGAACTGGGGGGCCTGTAGGGGTGCCGGCAGGGAGTCCCTGCTTGTAGTCACCTGAGGGTTCTGCTCCTCATGTGGGTTAAATTGTAAATCTCTCTGTCACGCTTGTCTTTGATGTAGTTGACATTGCTGATCATGCTGTCGGCCAACATTTGTTGATGTTCCCTCTCCAGATCCTAAAAAAAAAAAAATGACTCAGTCAACTCTTAACTAGTACTTGGGACTAGACAATAATAGTAACCACACAAGCAGCACATATTAAAAATGACATGTTTGAAAATGGTCAGTTTTATGTTCTTAGCCTTGAGACTTTCTTGCAGCTAAAACCGAATCCTTTAAAAAAAAAAAACAAGGAACAAAGAGTTGATTAAGTGTCTCCCCTTTTGCAAACTGTTCCAAGAGCAACACTCAACTTGAGGATATATTCTATCTTCATACCTGAAACTCAGCAAAGTGTTCGGCCGTCTCAGCATCGTACTTATATTCCGGATCCATCATCAGCTCGTGAATTTTAGCTTCGTACTCCTCCACTGTCTTTTTCCTCTCCGCCAGACTCTCGCTCCGAGCACACCATCGCTCATTTACATGCACAGCTGATGAATGACAAATGCAAATGTAGAAGTTTTTCTCTCCTGACCTGCTGGTCCTACACCTCCTTGAGGCTCTGCTCCCATTCTGTCTGGTCTTTTGTGAGCAAGACTTCCTGTTTCTGCTGGTAGATGCTCTACAAAGGAAGGGTGACCATTAGTGACACGTTAAATAGCCTGTGATAACCAACCCACGGACAGCAATTCTTTTAGCTTTAATACTGATATGAAGCAGATGTATGTTGTCATATTAGTAGTAGGTACACGTGCCAACTACATGAAAACCTAACGAACGGCATTGATGTTATTGTGTTAAAACGCTTTAAGCAATGGATATTTGAACACAAACAGTGATGTAGACAGATAATATAACAATACTCACAGGTATATGTTCCTTATCATCTGCAAAGAATGCCTAATATGAATGTGGCTTGTACTGAGCGATCTACTGTATGCAGAACGTCATATGATCAAACCCTGAAAACAGAGTTCCTGTGCATGCTATGCTAACGAGCATAACTACAGTTTGATTCCCTGATTGTTTGAAGCCAAATTTTTCTTCATGGCTGGTGTCTTTGATTGAAAAGGTTCCCTCATTTCATCGTTTCCTTGTTTCCTCATTTCCTTGTTTCCTTGTTTCTCTCTCTGTCTGTCTGTATGTATGTAATGTATACTGCCCCCAAGTGGCAAAGGCATGTACACTAGAAGGAGCAGCATAACCAGTTGAAGTGAAGCAAAAATATGTGGTAACATTTTCTGAATTTCTTTACATTCTATTTAATTATGGTTAGGGTTAGTTCAAAATTCTAATCTCCGTCTTTATGTCCCATTTTACATTCAACCAAAAAGCTTTCCCCTACGGTGAAAATACATTTGCGGGTTTGCGAGCAGTGCCACTGCGTTCCCTCGGCTCAAGCCATCGTAATAATACATAAAGCATCAAATGTTGATTAACATCAATGCTAAACTATATTCATAATGTGCCTGTCGATGAAAAAGCATAGCTTGTGACCAGAATGTATGCAAGGTAGATCCCTCGCTCGGTACGTTAAAAGATGAATAGAGCCGGCAGCTTCCTTGCTAATATCCACACTTTCCCTGTAATTCTCGCCAGCATCCTCTCTCTTTAACAACCTGCTTCTTCCTTAACTCGTAATCTATCTTTTTATGGTTTAAGAAATGTGATCAAGTACAATATATTGTACAAACAGCATCAAACGCCTATACAGGCTCGCTGTTCAGGGCGTCCATATATACAGTTGCTATTTGGGATGGACATCTCGTTCCATCTGCGTAGCCTTCCCTTTCCGCGATGCAGCAGCCAATCATGTTGAAGTGTGGCGGGTCTTGCCGAGAAAGGGCGTGGGATTTCTCAGAATATCTGTGAAATGGGACATTCCCTTTCCGGGTGTTTTGTCTTTTGTAATTTGTTTCGTCTTTGTGTTTCGTCCATCCATCCATTTTCTGAGCCGCTTCTCCTCACTAGGGTCGCGGGCATGCTGGAGCCTATCCCAGCTGTCATCGGTACACCCTGAACTGGTTGCCAGCCAATCGCAGGGCACATAGAAACAAACAACCATTCGCACTCACAGTCATGCCTACGGGCAATTTAGAGTCCCCAATTAATGCATGTTTTTGGGATGTGGGAGGAAACCGGAGTGCCCGGAGAAAACCCACGCATGCACGGGGAGAACATGCAAACTCCACACAGGCGGGGACGGGGATTGAACCCCACACCTCAGAACTGTGAGGCTGACGTTCTAACCAGTCGTCCACCGTGCCGCCTCTTTGTGTTTCGGTTTTTTGTTAATTCGTTTTCTGAAATGAAAAAGTGTTTTGGGCTTTTGTTTATTTGTTTCCTGAAATATAAAAGTGTTTCTGCTTTTGTTAATTTGTTTTCTGAAATGTAAAAGTGTTTACACAATTCGTTGTATTATTTTGCACTTACAGGCCACTGTAAAAAACAGATGTACCATCTATGAATCAGTGAATAGAGGAAATGACAAGGTACTGTATGTCACACTGGAAATACTCACGTTATTAGAGGGAGGGCAGAGGAACTTGAAGAGATGTGGAACCCTTTACTGAACTTTATTAATCAATGGGGTTGGTGGGGGTTGGCTAGGGGGGAAGCATTGGGTCCCTGCGGCCTCCTCTGGGTGTCCGGTTGTCGGGGCGCCTCGGTGGGGCCGGTGGACCGCCTGGGTCTTTCGGTGCGGGAAGCGTCCCATCTGCTGGGCTGCTCTCGGGTGGACTCCTGGGCCCGGCCCCACCTCTCTTGATTGGGTGGGGTCCTCAGGCTCCGCGGTGCAAGCACAGCAATTACAGGACACTTCTGTCAGTCATTGTGCAATGCGAAACGCTATCAATTCACTTGCATGTGGCCGCAGGCACACAACCCTGGGACTTTTTCGCTGGGTGTGGGACCACTCACTTATTACGACATATAACTCATGAATATGCAAATTGCTTGAGTATCCCCTCACTCTGGTCCGATACAATTCTATAATTTACATAGCCACTCACAACCCTTGTCCTGCATGCTTCCTCTCCGGTCCTTGTCCTGTCCTTCCCTCACAGGGTGTAGCACTACTGCCCCATACAACACTGACATCTAATGTGTCATTGTTCTAGATATATAATGATTTACTTTCCTCATCTTGTTTACAGTTAGTGCTTTATCTTTTGTTGTTGTTCTCACTCCCCTCTAGAAACCTTGTTCTGTTCGACAGATCGACGATGATTCTCAATAAATATTCATTATAATACTAAGAAACCAGCAGCAGCAGCTTAAAAACTCCACTGGGACACAGTAAAACTGTTCCGGTATAAAAGGGATACAGATCCTCCTTTTTGCTTGACCTAACAGCCGAACAGGACAAAAAAATAAATAAAATCAATGGGGTGCATAACCACCTATTGTATTGTAATTTAATGTGGAGTTGCCTGACGTGTGGAAGCTCTGTTGTTGTTGTTTTTTGTTTACTGTCATTGTCTTTATAAACTTTGAGAAAAATCAATAGATTATTGCGGAAAAAAAGTTAGATGCAGGTCATACATGTTTACGTGAACTGTTTCTCTCACACAGCCACATGTATGAATCTCTCTCTTATACACACACATTAAAGGGATCAAAATGTTCTATTTAGCCACATTGACACCTTCGCTCTATATGCCGTTCAGCAGAGCTAATGCAAATAATGCTGTAAGCCAACGCTAGTCTGTGCTAACATCTGCCTTCGCTTTGGCTCTGACATGATAGTAAATATGTGCCGTCTGAAAATGGCAGCACTGCTCCAAGCCTAGCTACCAAATCATTAACAGAAATTCAGAAATGTTTACATTAAAAATCTTGCAAAATTTACAATGGCTCACTCACACACACACATTTTCGAAGATTCGAAGACAGCTAACAACACATTTACTTGGTTGTATGATTTCCCATTTGTTGGATGGGCAAACACTCCAGAGACACAACTATTTGTATACAAGCAATTAAAAATACATTTCTATACATTTGGTGACAGCAGCTTCCTGACAAAGACACACACGGTCCTGTTACTGCTGACAAGCATTGCAAATCAAGAGACTGAAGAATCCCCAACTAATGCATGCACTGTGTTCCTGTTTGAGAAAATTAGGTTTAAAGAGCACTGCGTCCATCTGTGGAAGGAAGTAATTACCTTTTTAAGGTGGGGTGTCGTGTCATCAGCGACTAGGTGGGTTCAAGATATGGCAAGTTTGCGTGTGATTGTCTGGGTGTGAGCTGTGGCTGACAGCAGCTCCTGCGTGAGTGCGCTCATTGTTTAGGTGTTTTACTCTTCTCCCGGCGTTCAATAAACAGTGGAAAAATGAATCGATATAGCAGGGAACACTTTATATATGTACTGCAAACCAGCCCAGTTTGGCAAAGTAAAACAAAATAAATTTCATAAGAAAAACATTATTCAGTGACTCACTACAATGAAAATTTGTATGTCCATAGCAGATTAAATTTGTTTGACAATGTGCAACAACTAAAAATCCATTAATGCAGTTACTTCTCCCATTTTGCATAAAAAGATAAACCGGAGAGAATTAAAAGTTAGCCAATTTTTCGACACAAATGAAGAAAAGTTGAGTTTTTAAACACAAGTCAACTTGACTTGACTTAAAATTCTTTCAACGGTTGCTTCACTCTGTTCTCCTGCTACTTTCCATTAGTTGCTTATTCCTTGCTCTGACCCTCTCTATCCATCTTTCCTTTATACTTTGGCTCTCCACCCATTTTCAGTCATCTCTTTCCTTCCTATTTAACTACTTCTCAATGATTTCCCCATACTTTCTGTCTCCTCACTGCCAGCAGCACCGCCCTGTGTCACTGCCTCTTTCCCGCTTGCTCTTTGTGCCAAAATCCAATTCTCTCCCTTTTTCCTACCTGTCGTTCCGTAACATTCCCATTTTGTTACACAGCAGTGCACACACAATACCCACGTCTTGCTCACAGCACAAGCCTGCACACAGAAGTACATTCATACACAATCACAAACATTTGCACAACTGTATAACACAGTCGAAAAGATGATTACAGGAAAAAATATACGGGAGCCATGAGGTACCATGATGTACATTGTTTACATAGTCTGTCAGCCCAGCACGCAAACACACGTGCAGTGAAACACATTTGCTCTTTCACAAATGTAAATAGTGAGACAGGAGTGGCGAGGTAAATAACACTTTTCTGGAGAGCGTTATAAGCACAAATGCGCTTTGGTCCACCATTGTTTTGACATGGTATTTTGGAACATGGTATTCACAGACAACCATTTTCAGTGTTTACGTGGAAACAATAACATTGTCTTCTAAACCATCTTCACTGAAAGAACTTTGTAATTTAAGGCTCCCTGAGGATAAGCGGCATATAAAATGGATGGATGTGCCAATGTCATTAAGAAATAGGCCAAAATTATAAAATTGCAGTTAAAAGTGGTGTTGTAAAATGGCTCCTAAAATGCACAAACAGCTACAACACAGTTGAAAACAACCAGCAAATAGCATTACATCTTTATTTTTTAATAGAATAAATACAATTAGAAAACACATTCTACCACATGTCCTATCATTGTTGTTTAAGAAAGAGGGCTGCGCCAGTCTGTATCCACTGGCTGGGGTTGCTTCTGCAGGGCACACTGATGTGCGTGACCACCTTCACCCTCTCGGAGCTGCTATACAGCGGCAGCCAGATGCTCTCCTCGGAAGCAGCGTGGTCAGCAGTAGAATTCTAAGTGTGAACATGAAGCACAGATGACAACTGACATCATTCCCACCTCGAAACAAAAGCAGTGAGAGAGCACGGACCTCCTCCGAGGTTTAAACTAACATTTGTCACCTGCCAAATCAATGAGTGAATGGTTACAATCTTGGGCAAAGCAGCAAAAGGGAGGTTAAGTTCCATCGCAATCCAACATTTCCTTTCGATCCAAGGAAAGATGCAATAAGATCCTACTTGAACAAGACATTTTATAACCTGTTTTCAACTACATTTGACATTGCGATATTACTTAGTTAATTTGGAATGTACTGCAGGTATAAAAAAAAGTTCAGTCAAACGCACAAAAAAAGTCAATGATGGCCCAACTTGATATTAAAATACAGGTACATCTCAAATTAGAATAGAGTCAAAATTAATTCATTTTTGTTACGTAATTCAACGAGAACCTTGGAAGAATAACTACCTGTCTTAAAACAAAATCAGTGTGTGTGTGTGTGTGTGTGTGTGTGTATGTGTGTATATATATATATATATATATATATATATATATATATATAAAAAAACAAACAAACAGTTCCACCCCCATACATTCATGAAACCTGTCAAAACACAAGACTTGTCTAATCTAATCAATGACGCCCCGGTGCAGTATTTTGGAACTCATACCTGATGAACCCAGGCCATGTAGCAGAGCGGCACTGCTGACACACTGGGAGAGTCATGCTGGTTTTCACAAAGATGGACACCATCAAAATTACAACCCTCCAGCAGGAGACCTCCCACCTAAAAAAACGAATAATTATAAAAAAGATTGTTGGACAGGCGTGAAGGGGGAAGAAAGAAAACATTTACATTCTAGAATGGGACCTCTGCCAAGGTTGATGTATTAACGCCTTCATTTTCTAACCCTAAGAATATTATTGTAGGGCTGCACAATTAATTGAATTTTAATCCTGATCGCAAGTTTGGCTTCCACGATTAAATGAGCCTAATGGTCGGCGATTTTTTTATATTTAAAATGCGGGCAATGCATGGCGGAAGAATGGTTAGAGCGTCTGCCTCACAGTTCTGAGGACCGGGGTTCAAATCCTGGCCCCGCCTGTGTGGAGTTTGCATGTTCTCCCCGTGCCTGCGTGGGTTTTCTCCAGGCACTCCGGTTTCCTCCCAAATCCCAAAAACATCCATGGTAGGTTAATTGACAACTCTAAATTGCCCGTAGGTGTGACTGTGAGCGCGAATGGTTGTTTGTTTGTGTGTGCCCTGCGATTGGCTGGCAACCAGTTCAGGGTGTACCCCGCCTCCTGCCCGATGATAGCTGGGATAGGCTCCCATGGGATGTTGTGGGGCTGTCCTGGTGGACACGCCTCTCCAACATCGCGTGGACACCGGGGGCAGTGCCTCTGGATTGGCAGACTGGGGTGGTGGTCCCCCTTTTTAAGAAGGCGGACCAGAGGGTGTGTTCCAATTACAGGGGATCACACTCCTCAGCCTCCCTGGTAAGATCTATTCAGGGGTGCTGGAGAGGAGGGTCCGTCCGGAAATCAAATCTCAGATTGAGGAGGAGCAGTGTGGTTTTGGTCCTGGCCGTGGAACAGTGCACCAGCTCTTCACCCTCGGCAGGGTCCTCGAGGGTGCATGGTAGTTCGCCCAACCAGTCTACATGTGTTTTGTGGACTTGGAGAATGCATTCGACTGTGTCCCTCGTGGAGTCCAGTGGGGGGTGCTTCGGGAGTATGGGGTACCGAACCACCTGATACGGGCTGTCCCTGTACGACCGGTGTCAGAGTTTGGTACGCATTGCTGGCAGTCAGTTGGACTCATTTCCAGAGACTCCGCCAAGGCTGCCCTTTGTCACCGATTCTGTTCACAACTTTTATGGACAGAATTTCTCGGCGCAGAGGGGGTCCGGTTTGGTGGCCTCAGTATTGCATCTCTGCTTTTTGCAGATGATGTGGTTCTGTTGGCTTCATCAGGCCGTGATCTCCAATTCTCACTGGAGCGGTTCGCAGCCGAGTGTGAAGCGGCTGGGATGAGAATCAGCACCTCTAAATCTGAGACCATGGTCCTTAGTCGGGATCCCCTCGGAAGAGCTAGAGGAAGTGGCTGTCCCTTTGTTCAGATCTTCACCAAATCCAGCCAGTTTACTGTGGACTGGAAGCTGGAAAAGTTCAATAGGGAGATGGGACTATGCAATGTGAAATCCCATCGTGACTTAAAATGGGAAAAAGTGCAAGTATCCATACCTTTATCCATATTCTCACCATATTATGTTTTGTAATCCTGCAAACAAAATCATAATAACACCTCTCACATCACACTTTCTCACTTGCAGCAAAGATTGTCGAAGAAAAGAAAGAAAGGAAAAGCAATGATTACATACATGTAGGCGTTTAAAACCCCCAAAGATATATCGATGCTAAATAGCATAATAAGAACAATAGAAAACAGTCCATGAAGAAAGGCGAAAAGAGGATGCAGAGGCGAGCTGATATGAAACTTGAATGTTATGCTTGCAGTTCATGTTTGTGAGTGCTTTCACTCCGGTGACTCAAAGATTTTCCACTGCGGCTCAGACAATAAAAAGAACTCTGGCTTCGAGCCAGAAATGCAAAGACAACTAATAAATCACCATAATCTGGGAAAGAAAAAGAAGGGCAAGAGAGACAAATCCAAACAAAGCTACACTGTGTGTGTGTGTCTGTGTGCATGTGTGTCAGGAAGAGAGCACATCGCTTTTCAACAATTATTCCCTCACTATCTTCTGCTGTCAGCTTTTGGAGTGCTTTCCTTCCCTCCGTACAGCCGCATCTCCTTGTTAGGAGCCCACATTCCTCCCATCTCCCACTGTTCACTTAAAACTGGTCAAGTCATAAAATATGCCTAACGCATCAAGATTTCCTTTTCAACAAAGATCCAACCCAACGGAATGTATAAATCTATTTGAAGTAACAGGGTGTCGTTGAGCCACCATAGCTGCATTATTGGAAAAACGTATTAACTTGTCAAATGACATAAATCAAGATCACGAAAACGGGCAAAGTGAATTACATATGAGTAGGCCGCAGTAAATGATTGATTTAGATTAACAGCATTGGCCTAGTGCACATTTAAATAATACTAGCTTCAACATGGGATCTGATGGTCTTTAATGGTATAGATGGACAGCAACTGTGTCTCTTTGTGTTTGTGCCTGTCACTGCTTTCACTCTACCTTGGCTTGAAGTTTGGCTCCAACAATGGGACTCCTCCATGACGATGCAAATACCAAACTATCTATAGAACAACCTAAAGATCTAAAAGAGACAAAAAAGATGTTACCTAGCAGTCTCGTCTTTGTAGCCCAAAGTCAAACAAGTCCCACCTGGCAGTCTCCTGCCGCAGAGCATTGAGGAAGGTATCGGCGTGGAAGAGCTCAGAGAGATCCATGGTGTCCGACAGAAGAGCTTGTTTGCCTGCACGTTCCACCCAACTCTGTAAAAATGGACACAAAGACCCCCGCAAAAATGCAAATAAGCAAGGAACGCTAACGATAACGTGTAAAATTCAGGTATAGGATATGCTTAACTCAGATGGTGAGCAACTCATTTCCTTAAGTAGACATTACATGGTGATACAAAATAGGAAACCCCGCATACTGTAGTTTATAGTTTTTCTGAAAGTAATTTGTTAGTGTTCATTTGTAAGCTTGGTAATTTGTGCATCCCAAATGAACAAACACTCACTGTATCAAAACTCTGCTTTGTCAAAGATATTGCTCAGTTTTTGATTGGCGCTGTATTGAGGCAGATTTGTGTGGCAATATGTTTACTGTCATGGTTGTCGATAGCTGTGGTGTAGGTAGACCTTGTTGTTTAACTATTTAGCGAAACGAGGGAAAATATAAGAGAAATACTGTCAGAATTAAAAGTGCTTGATGAACGGGACCTTGCACCCCCTTTTCACAGTGAATCATTTAAATGTTCATCAAATTTCAAAGCCACGTTCCACCCATATTAGGATGTAAACCTTTGCATTCAGTTCTAGGGTGAGGTTTCCTCGACTCTAGGATACCTACTTTGGGGTGGGTCTCGTTTGGAGCGATTGTTTGGTTGGGGTTCGTCAAAGTATGAGCCCTGAAATTGCTCCCAGAATGGTAGCTTCAAACCAAAAATGACAAATTCCTGTTCAATTTCAACCATAGACTCTTTGAGATTTTTTCTTGTGACTTGTTATGATAGTGAATTGGTGGAACCCGTGCCGCGTGCTATTTCTTTTTGACTTTGGGACCCCTAAAATACATACATTTTCCCTAGGATACATGTTCTTGCAGAAATTTTGTTTTCTGGCCTCTGATTATACAGGGTGATTGAAAAGTAACTCCCTATTTTTAAATAATAATAATTTATCCCTATGTTGTAATATGTTTCTCAATTTGTTTGTGTATGTTCCATGATTAAAGGAGCAAATGTATTCTACCAAACCAACGACTTTGGAAGAACTTGAAGGGCGAATACGAGAAGTTATGTCTTCCATCCCACAAGAGTTTCTTGTGAAATCAGTTAATGCAGTTCACACGCGGCTTGAGAAACTGGTGGCTAATGCTGGCGCCCGTATCGAATTTGAAATAAAACTCCATGCAATACACTTTCTTCTCATGTTCACTTCTTGTAAGAATTCTAGTTCAGAAATAACTTACAAGTACTTAAAAATAGGGAGTTACTTTTCAATCACCCGGTAGAAAGTTAGCATTACAAACATTACAGAGGCCCAAGTTTTGACACTACTCTTGTTTAAGTACGTTTTGGTCAGTGTGCAACAGAGGCTCGATTCCACTAACACTTATGAAGAAGGTTCATCCAGTTAGCAGTGCTGCTTAAGTCTGCTTATTTCTAACTGCAAACATTTCACTTCTGCCAAAGAATTTTTCATCTATATTCAGTATGCTGTTCTTTGTTTCTTTTGTGTAGGCGCATGCTTTTTCTGATTCAAAGCTAAGCTTATAAAATGTCGGCAGTACCACACTTTTATCCATGGATGAGGACCTTAGATGGCAGTTTTTATCTCTTTCACTCGTGTTTCTCTTTTTTAAAACACCATTAGACAAGGGAATTTGGAGGTCAGTAGCATGGCAGAAGCTGAATAAGCAAACATCTGATTTGAGTGCTTTTTATTGTGATTGCAGAAGGGTAATTTTCTTTAAAGATAAATGGAAATGAGGACTTTGACAAATATACACAAATGCAAACTCATACAGTACGCACGTCAACACAGATGTATGCACTCTGGCACGCGCACACGCACACGCACACACACACACACACAGTGAGCCACTGTGTGTCATTCAAGCTATGGCCTGTTTCACCTGTATTAGGTTAGCTGAGCAGGCTGCCATTAAGAGGGGCACAAACAGATATTTATAGATAGTTACCTCAAGACAGAGACACAGTGACGGATGGAGTGCAAGGAGGTTATCAGATAGAAAGAAACAATGATGCCATGCACATGCACACACACACACACACACACAAAATCGGGCGTGGAGGCAGATGTAGACAGAAGTTTAGCCTCACACTGATAATGAAATGCATCAGATTCTCATAGACATAAATATTTCTGAACACAGGCAAGTGTGTGTGTGTGTCCAAGCTAGGCTGCCAGAACATATGGAAGTAGGCGTATATTCTAATACAGTCAAGATTAGACAGAGCCAAAGCCTTTACTTCCTGGCACCAACATAGTGCGGACACGTCTCTGAATTTCAACCATTTTATATATGAAAACATCATTGGAAAATGGATCTACTTTATTTAGTCAAAATATTAGCTTCATTAACCATTAACAACGGTTGCGTAAATATCACTTTATTCAAGGCCTTTATGCTGGGACATGTAACACTCAAGAGGAATACCTAAATCTTGCGAGGGTGGCATAATTCTTTCGTAGACAAATGCACTTACAGGTACACTACGAAGGAGCAATCTTAAGGAACAGAAAAGCAGAGTAAATGTGTCCCTGTTAAAATGTTCATTGGTCATACAAAATTTTTACAATCTAAAATACAGTTCTTGTACGGGGTTTCAATAGATAGTGCAGGTGATATATATATTGTATCAATTACACTGATGAGACGACTCTCAATGCAAGGCCCTATATTACCTGTAAGGCGAGGGCACGCATTATGACAGCTCCCAGGTACTGCATTGGCTCTTCAGGTCCCTCCCACATATTTTGCCATGTCAAAGGACACTAAGAAAGAGAGCAAAAATAAACAAGCAATTGATTTATTTTATTTATTTATTTTTTAAACAAATCAGCAGTCTAGGACGGCAGTATAAGGACGCCCTTCTCAAATACGAGTCAGTCAGAAAAGTACATGCTTCAGCTGACGCGTGGTCAAATGAGTGGACATCTCTTACTCAATTTTGCTGTTAATGCAGAAAACTACATGGCGCAGCATGAAATCAAATTCATTGAGCTGCATTAAAGCCAGCCCTAAGGGCAAAGAAGCCCATGTCTGCCTAAAAAGTTGCTTGGATTAGTCCCTTGGCTGTGTTTTACATAAAAAGTGAAAGAGTTTTTAAATCAGTACACTGTGGTGTGTGCAGTTTCCAGCATTTATAGTGTGATGGGAAGGGGAGCAAAATGGATAAATGAGGATTGGAGGGGTGGGTGTTCATACAAAAGTACCAACAGAGAAGATGACCTTCACTGGGCTTTAGAAAAAATATTCACATTTTATCTTAGTCAGCATTGTTTTCAGAACTAACTAAAACCAAAATAAAATCTTATGTGGCACTGTGGTGCATGCATGCTTAGGTTTTTAGGTGCCTTCATTCGACAATTTGAAGTGAAGTAGCGGATCAATCACAAAAGTCACAAAAAATAATCATCATAATCCCAATAATCTTAAAACTGTAATTTCTGCAACTACCCTAACCAAATGCAAGGTTTGTTTACAGGGGCGTATCGCTTTCCTATTCATATGCTGTAAAGACAAAAGTATCAGTATCCTTGGCTACTCTGTTGAAGGGAACTGAAAATGATACATATAAAAAACCTCTAAATAATGTGGGTCACAATCTGCTCACTTTCATCCCAGGTGTTTGGTCTGACTGTGGCCAGGGATCTGTATGTATGAAGTTCTTCCACACCAAACTCATCCAAGCAGACCTTTATGAAACTTGATTTGTGGTTGTGGTTGTGCAGTCATGCTGGAACACAAAAGGGCTTTCCCCAAGCATAGAAGCAGAGAAGTGTGCAAAATGCTATGGTGAGATGAAGAATTATGATTCAAGGGGAAAAAGGGGGAAGTCCAACTCCTGGCTGTTTAATTAAACAAATGGGAAATGTCTCAGTACGTTTGTCTGTATGGTTTAAATGCAATCTATGAAATTCTAATTCTGGACCAACTGAATCTGATCATAAGGCACCAAATGATTGGTAACTGACTGGGTTGGCCTAGTTATCTGTTAGATAAATTGTAGAAGTTATCATTTATTTGCTTAGCTTGCATTAGTATTATGGACGATTTTAGATGTCTCGCTTTCGAAAAGATGACTCAGCATCATCCGATGGAAGGGCGCCTGGACCAAGGACGTGATCGGATGTGGTCGGGTCGGGACAAGTGTTGGTCCAATATTTTGTGTTGTGTCTTATTGCTTAGAACATTATGATTTGTAAATCCCTCCTATTTCAAATAAATGCAGGAGCGAGGGGGGGAGATTGTTTAGAGCGTGTTGAGAGACTGTGATCTGAACAATCTCCCATACGCCCTCCTCATGAGAAAAAGAAACCAGCGTCTTCATTCCTTTTGTGTCTATTATAATGTTGGGTAAGATAAATCCAACATTAAATTGGTCCTTCGAGCCGGATGTCAACACACCCGAGGATTCCAGTTGTGGAGCCGACTTCCAGTTAAGAGACCGTGGCCACGGCAAGTAAGACCCTTTACGGGACTGGTCTTCGTTCTCCTCAACTGGGATCTGAAGGTTGACGACAATCCACAGGATTGAAGACGAGTGGTGAGTTAAATTTTAAAAACAAATTTGGGGAAAAAAAGGATTAAAGAGTGAGTGAATTGCGCGACGAAGAAGTCTGCGGCAGAATAAACCTTGTGTAATACTAGTCACTGGCAAGTGGTCAAGATGGACGGTGGAGTCCGATAAATTCCGTGAGGACGGCGGGGTCCTGTACGTACTTAAATTCCGTATTTCTGTGTTTCCGTGTTTTCGTGTGTTTATAAAAACGTTATTAATATCGCGTGTATGTGTAAAAGTATGAATGTATAAGACTGGATTGTAAGTGACAACTGGGTTTGGAAGCAAAGGCAAGAATTCTCCGCCCCAATTGGGGTAGAAGCTTGAGAATTGCCAGAACTCAGACATTTATTGTCACCCTGTCATTTTTGAATAAAGTCAGTATTTAGGTCACTCTAGGTGCAAATGAACTGACTTCCAAATTCACAAAAATGGGAAATAACAACAGTAAACCGGATCCAAAAATAGGCCTAACATGTAAAGATTGGAAATATGTTCAACTCCAAAACCCTTCCAAAATAGAACATTTAAACACGTGGATAACCAAATACGGTTTCGCTGGCCAGCTAAATTCGCAAAAAATAGTTCAACTTCAAAACGAAATAAAGTGTCGACACAAAAATGATATATCACAAATACAAAAAGATGGATTTGACGACTTACGCTTCTGGTTAAACATGGCGTCTAAAAGAGAAAAAGGAAGGGAGAATAAGAAACACTTAACAAATGAACAAAAAGAGCAGGAAGGTAGACATAAAAATATGTTGTTTCAAAGACACGAAGATGACGAGACAGGACCAATAATAAGAATTAGCAAGAAAAAGATAATTGAAGAAAGTTGTAAAAAAAATGAGGAAACAAAAGCATCAGCACCCTTGTACCCGGTTTTGCCACCTCATGAACTTCCTCCAACTCAAGAGGCACAAACACAACAAATTTTACGATCAGGAGGGGTACAAATGAATTGGTCTAAAACTATGGTAGAAACATTTTCTCCCATTCCCAAAATAACAATAACGAGGGAGACATGGATTTATATCCAATGATTGAGGTGGCAAATCCAAATACACAAGAGGACCAGAAAGAAACTATTTTGGTCTATAGGACCTGGACTAATGAGGATGTGAAAAAGGCCGTAGCCGGCATCACACCTTATCAACAACAGTTAAAAAATGCTTTACATGCGAATTCGAAAGAACACATTAACAGATGGGTAGATAAACATTGGATAAACCTAGCAACTGGCCCTCTGGAGGAATATGTTAATCATGCCCTCCACGCAGAAAGAGTGTTAGACAAAAAACAAAAAGAGAAGATAGATGTCTTCCTCGACGAAGAAGCAGAAATATACTATCAAGGCAGAGAGAGAGATAATTTTAGAGGACGCGGCGGAGACCGTGGGAGAGTAAGATATGGTAGAAATCGAAATTATTATGATAATACCATCTGTTGGTGCTGTGGAAACAAAGGCCACATTGCACGTGACTGCCCTAAAAAATAAAAAAATAAAAATAAAAGAGAATACGGACAAACTACCGCATGACTAGGCCAGCCTGCTTCCCAACTCAACAAATCCTCTTGTGTAAACATTACAGAGAATGAGGAGGTGGATTTCAATTTACAGGACATTCTGAGTTTGGACACTGAAAAACCTGAAATAACCTTGTCAGTAAATGGGAAAGAAATGAACTTTCTTTGTGATACAGGAGCATTAGAGACCCACAGGGGAGAACTTGTAGAATGCCCATTTTCGAAGTCCCGGAGTGCCCTGTGAATTTGTTGGGAAGAGATGGCTTATTCCAACTAGGACTTGTACTCAAACATGAATTAAACATAAATTAAAAAGAGAGGACCTCTATGTAACACTGGAAAACAGAGAAAGTACATTCTATTACACAATCGATATCCCAGACAAACCACCGTTAAACATGGGAAAGGCCCTGTTGTCTGCAGCCTTGCAGTTTATCACAAAAATAGAAGATAAAAAAGAATGTGATGAGCTGCAGTAATACAGAGAGCAGCATGCGTACCAAACCCACGCACATTGTTAAATTCATTAAGACCAGACGCTACTGTGTTTACAGTAGTGGACATAAGTAATGCATTCTTTTCAGTATCAATAGAAAATAACAGTCAATTTTGGTTTGCATTCACATTTGAGAAAAAAAATATATACATTTACTAGATTACCGCAAGGTTACTGTGAAAGTCCAACTAATTATTCACAAGTTATGACAACACGCATGTCTTCTGGCATCTACAGATGGAGAGACATGCAAAGGTTCATTGACTTTACTGCATCATCTAACAGAAGAGGGACATAAAGTTAACAAAAATAAATTGCAATGATGTAAAAGACAAGTCAAATATCTAGGCCATAATTTAAGTATAGGAGGAAAGACTATATTAGAAGACAGGAAAGCTATAGTCTTAAAAAATCCTAAACCACAGACAAAGAAACATATAATAATCATTTTTAGGTCTGACAAATTATTGTAGAGCATGGATTCCAAACTATGCAGAAATTGTTGCACCATTGTCAAAATTAATGTATGAAAACAACCTTAAAATGACATCACCTGTTTAATGGAGTACAGAGGCAGAAAAGGCCTTCTGTGACATTAAACAACATTTGGTGTCCAGTGCTGCGCTAGGCCTTCCAAATTGAATGATAAAACATTCATTCAAATGGTAGATTGTAAAAGCTATTGCTTGACCTCCGTACTTACACAACAATACGGTGATAAGCTAAGACCAATAGCTTATTTTTCAACTAGAGAGCAGTTCACCCTTAAGGTCCCACATACAGTATCTGCTCTCCTATTGCAAACCAATATGGCGTTTTTATCACCTGCAAGACATTTATTCAAAATGGGCTGCTATATTGAGCCATGCTGTGTCACATGTCTCAACCGGAGGGATGGTGGCACAGATAGATTGACACTTTACAGCCCTAAAAAAATAGCAGAAAGAAACACGTGGGTTCATTTAACACACTGTAAAAGAGTCATTTTAGCTGAGTACTCAAATAGGGAAGGTGAGCAAAAGTCTGATAACGGAGCGGGAGCAGATGTGTCGATTCTGAAAACGCTTGCTGGTCAGTGAAGAAAAAAGACACCAACCCTTTTAGTGAGAACTCAGCAGAAAGGCACACCCACGTTGGTTATGAGATTCGCTAAGTTGTTACGTAGCAACTTTGGCTACTATGATGTTGGTTTTGTTTTTGTGGTACATGGGACGTCCCACCCTCAATGATAAAACCCATTTTTTAGATAGAAAATCACCTACCAACTGGACCAATATGACGAACCCAATAATAAACAAAATTTTTTTAATCATTAACTCGTATCAAAAGGAGTACAGCTGATGATCAAAATTGTGGGCATGGCCTCCAAATGCGGCAAAACGGTTAAATATTTTGTGCCCCCAAAATCAAGCTGCTTTAATTATAATTCCATATGCGGCTCTCACCAATGATGCTCAAGAGAATGGGCAGAATTGGGGATTTGGATATGACTGGTATGCAACTATAGGCTTTGGATGGGAACACCTCATTGGTGAAACAGGTTATGATTGGTCCAGTTGGTCAAAAAGAACAGCAAAAGAACATAGAAAGAAATTTAACCTAAGCAAAACGGTCCATAGTTTAATATTGAAATACGAATCAAATCACCCAATGTGTTTGATAGTGAGCTTGTGGGCATATACTGGCGGAAAAGATCCCCACTTCCAAGTAGCATTGTGTTATGGGAACCATGTTAAACCAGAAATGCCATTAAAAACTTCAAAGAAAGGTGGACAAATTTTAATGGTTAACAACATAACTACTGATGATTGGTTCCTTGTTGTCACAGGAGTTTCAGGACAAAATAATAATTGGTTACTATTGGTGGAACAAGCAGCAAATGTAACGAGAAAAGATTGTGTAATTTGCATGGGTCCCGGGCCTTTGTTGCGCATAGTTCCGGCACAATTATCACAAGATTGTATTATTCCATTCATGAACGCTACTGTACCAACTAAGAGGTGTAAATCATGGGATCCTATATATCCCGTAACAGAAGCAGATAAACACAAACCGATGTTTTCTACTTTAGTAGCACCAAATAATTTCACTTGTATAAACATGATTAGTAAAGGGAAAAAATTAGGACCACTGAACGACACACAGTGTAAAGTAATCTTAAAAGTCGGACCAAATTTTGTGCCAGTGTCACGGAGCGACATCTGGTGGTGGTGCGGAGATGATAGACTGTTTGATAGATTACCTAAAGATATATCTAGATTATGCGCTATTATCACTTTGATATTGCATGTGTCAGTATACCCTATGCCTGTTCAAGATTTAATGGAAAGGGCACTAATGTTTTTGTCCAATCTAGAACAAAAAAGAGATTTGTCCTGGCAGGGGCAAAATAATCCAACATACATCGACGCCATAGGTGTTCCTCGTGGGGTGCCGAATCAATACAAATTGGCTGACCAAGTCGCAGGAGGATTTGAGTCTTTCATATGCTGGTGGTGTACGATTAATAAAAATGTTGATGGGATAAACTACATCCACTTCAATGTACAGAGATTAGGAAATTGGACTCGGAGTGGGTTGGAAGCTGTGCACGAGCAGCTCAACGACGTTCCAAGACCGCATAGCTGTCGACATGCTCCTCGCAAGAGAGGGAGGTGTTTGCGGTATGTTTGGAGAACAAACAATACTGCTTCAGATGGCAGCTTGACCAGAGCCATCCATGGTCTACGGACCCTCAATCAACACTCCTTGTGGGACAGCTCGGATGGACGTTTTTGGTAAATATAAAACCCTAATTTCACCAATATTGATATCAATTGCTGTTTTTGCAGCCATTCTGACATTATGTGGATGTTGTTGTATCCCATGCATTCGGGCATTAATCAGTAAATTAATCACCACAGCCAAAACCCCCATGGAGAAATCGTATGGAGCTGATGTATCCATTACTGTATGATGATAATGATGATTATGATGATAATGATGATTTTGCTTTAACTGATTTGTTTCCTGATACAGATGATTACGATGTTTAAACTACAACATTCATATATGACAAGTTTACTCTGAGTGTAAATGTATTTGTTTCATAAAAATGATTCTACAGTTAAAAATCGAAATGAAGTGACTGTAAGATGATATGAGAATTTGTGCAAATACATGATAAACAGGAGGGAAATGTTAGATAAATTGTAGAAGTTATCATTTATTTGCTTAGCTTGCTTTAGTATTATGGACGATTTTAGATGTCTCGCCTTCGAAAAGATGACTCAGCATCATCCGATGGAAGGGCGCCTGGACCAAGGACGTGATCGGATGTGGTCGGGTGTTGGTCCAATATTTTGTGTTGTGTCTTATTGTTTAGAATACTATGTCTGGGAAAAACCCTCTTATTATCAAATATTTTGTGTTGTGTCTTATTGCTTAGAACATTATGATTTGTAAATCCCTCCTATTTCAAATAAATGCAGGAGCGAGGGGGGGAGATTGTTTAGAGCGTGTTGAGAGACTGTGATCTGAACAATCTCCCATACGCCCTCCTCATGAGAAAAAGAAACCAGCGTCTTCATTCCTTTTGTGTCTATTATAATGTTGGGTAAAATAAATCCAACATTATCATACAGGTGTGGACAAACAACGGGCAGTGTTTTGGAGTTATAATAAATAGGTATACTGTACAAAACCCTGGCACCTGTGTCCCAGTTTCCCCTTTTCTTTCTCATACTTGAATCCTATTTAGTCAATACACACAGCTCTGATGTGTGTTGAAAAGTCCTAAAGTTATGTATAGGTTAACTTTCTATTCGACACACTGCAGCAGATCCAACAAGGTTTGGACCTGCAAAAAACATCTGGGCTGCAACCATCCTCAAAAATGCCATGCTTGGAAAGGAATGGTTTGTGCCAGAGTTGGAGAAAGCAATAATGGGATTATGACTGTAATTTTAAACTCCCGCTTAAAGTTTTTCGGAACCGCTAATCCTGTTCAGGATAAAAGGGAAGCTAAGAACTATCACAGATACCTTCCACTTACCTCCTGATTGAGCAAAGCAGTTGCCAGTTTTTGGACCTTGGGAGTGAGAAGCTCAGTCCCTCTAATCACCTTGCTCAAGGCAGCGAGGGATTGGTGGATACTCTGCAACAACAACCACAGTTTACAGCACATACCACCTTTTATATGTAATTACATTGGTGTAATCCTGTGATTGTGATAGTCAAATTTATGTATGGCGGTGATCGTCTCCTGTTTGTATTTGGCACATTAACTGTATATATGTTATGTGTAAATTGCAAAACATATCGTTAGCCTAAAAGCATAACTGCCCAACCGATTTTTTTTTAACATATTTTGGAAAACAAGAAAACAACAAATTCTACAAACAGGAAGAGTCCAGTTCCTGCAATTCAACTTTTGCAGATTACTATGATCTGGATGACTGAATCTACACAGACAAAAACAACAACAACAACACAATTTTTAGCAAGCACGTTGTTTTTTTGTTTTTTTTATTGCTATTGTGACAATGTTATTTAAAAATGACAATTTTGCTATTAGGCTAATGTTATGTTATTTAATTGGAGCATCTCTTAATGATGGCTGTCTTACACACCTGAACCAAACGAACGGCGTTGAACTGCTCCAGCACAATGAATGACAGTACTGGGGACGCATGTTGATCTGTAGGTGGCGTGACCTTCAGTTGGATCAGTGCAGAACCCTAAAAAAGTTTTATGGTAGCCAGACAGAAATATGTTGCACTGAAACGATGGGACAAGTATCACATTTGTTGTTATTTCATAACTATTTAAAACAAAGAAACACAGAAACAAACAAAAACAATCCTCCTGTTACTATAAATTATCATGGTTGGTATTTAAAAACATTCTCTTTAATTAAAAATTACCATTCTTGGTATTTTAGATGGAACATGTAAGAGTTTTAACGTTCATTTCAAGTTTTTACATTGTCCCAGTTCTTGTTCTGTTTTGATAATTTTATCAAGCAATCTGGGTTAGTTGTTGTGTACCCCAATTTATTATTTTTTTCCCCTGAGTCACGTTCATGTTCAGAAGCTGGAGCCTAAGGTTAGAGGCCGGTTAAGCCTTGTAATAATCGCCTGTCAATCACAGGAAAATTATGAATGGAGCATTGAGTGGGAATTGATCCCATGAACATTTGCATTGAAGGTCAGCTATTATTCTGATTCGCTGCATAATTTTCACAAATTTGAGAGACAGAAGACTCGGCAGTTAACAATGTATGTTAATTCATGACATCCTGCACATTTTTTATTCATACTGCCAAAGAAGTTGGGAAATAAAGTGTACAATGTAGCGTCTTGGTTTTTACAAAGAGGGACTTCTATCGTGTCATCAGAGTATTGTGGGATGTTGACTTAGCAGAAGTGCTAAACAAAATGTTCCACTATGCTGTCTGTCTTCATTGTAAAACAGTTTCTTATTTTAGATAATCTAATGAGTTCAGTATGAGGCAAATATTTGTACACACATTTTCATCTGATAGCATGAGGAAGTGTGTCCAACCTTTTGGATTTCTTAAAACAGTGAATGATATCCAAGACTATGATTGCACTCTGCACCTTTCAAGAAAATGAATAAATGGTGAAGAAATTAACCTTGTTGAGTTTCTTCCACAAGTTGAGGATGGGTGAAAGTCCATTAGACCAGAGCTCCCTGTCAAACTTTGACCCTGTTGCCACTGAGCGGCTCATCACACGAAGTTGGGAAATCACCTATAAACCAATGACAAACAACATGTTAATGCTTGTTACTTACTAATTGGTTGCTGTTTGCAAAGTTCCTCGTATAAGGACAGTTTTGGTCTGTTGTGTGATGATGAGATGATGATGATTTACAGGATACCCCCATTATTCACGGGGGATAGGGAATAAGCCCTGCCGCAAATAGCGAAAAAACGTGAGTCATTAATCAAGTAAGTCAATCCTCGGCTCTTTCACTGTTCTTACGTTGCGGTCCTGCTGAATTGCAGATTTTTATTGCAGTTGTTACTCTCTTTTATACTGTTTGTACAATATTTTTGTTATCTATTGCTCTTGCTCTCTCCCTCTCAATATAGTATATGTGTTTAGGCCTGCCATGATAGCAAATGTTTTAGAACAATATATTTTCCCAAAAACCTTCACAATAAACGAGTATTGTTGATGTTTTTTTTTATGCCACTGATATAATGATATGAGAGCATAATAAAGAGCTGTATACATCTTACCAATTCTGCCCTGGCAATCAAATATATGAGCACAACTGTGTAATGTTCTCTCATTTATGAAATAAAAGTAGGGCTGCATTTCACAATAAGAGCAAGTAAATGAAAAGAGAATGTTATACGTGTTCAAATAAAGTGCCTAACTTAAGAAAAATATAAAGGTTTTGAATTTTCTTTTTGGCACTTTTTTTAAATGTTCCCTTGCTTTATCTGTCATTTTCTGATCTTTCTCCGATCTTTTCTCTTTTGGTTATGGTGTGGGTCCGTATGGGACTGTTTCTGGGTCCGGGCACGGAATGCAGTCCGCCAGTTAGTGACCTGTTTAAAACAATGTCGCCAGGATCGAGCGAGCCAGAGCGAGCTGTTTAGCTCCTTAGCTTGCTAGCTAGTTAGCTCCCGGGCTAATGAACGTAATAAATTGTTAACTTTCCCTAAAGTGTCCCAGTTGTGTGCATCAATCTATTCAAAGCCATTCTGTCAGCGGCTCGCTGCATCGCGAGCAGGGCGCCGGGTGTTACCACAACAACGAATATTTATCGAGTCCGGAAAAAATGTTTCTGTAGTGTGAAACGATAACCTACCCTCCTCTGCTCATTCATATCATTTTACATTACCCTTAAATGGCTTGAAGATTAATTGATTTTTGAAAAAATACGCCAAAGTGTGCATGTACATGTATACACGGCAAAGACTCTCTGTAACTTCTACTAACAACCCAGGTCAAACTAAGCTCCTCCCAGACATACAAAGATGTTAGTCTCTCGGTTGAGATGTACAGCAAACACAAATAACACTCTTCCTTTTTTCTTTTTTAGAATCAATCAAATGTCAGCAGAGAAAATGTTAAGTTTCCATCCATTGTTTTGGTTAAGACAGATTCCTGGAAAATTAAAAAGACATGGCGCACATATTCAGGTTTAGAGGGGGAAAATGGCCAAACTCCAAATGCAACTCATAAGAGATCCTTCCACAACCCATCAAACATGCTTATCTTCAGACTTAGAGGACCGTATTGTGCTTTCTTTCACATAGAATAAAGATGTGTGTAAATGTGAAGGTGCATCTGAGGAAGACAAGTGTTGGTGATAAATGGCTTCCATTAGGTCCACACAAACTCCTTAAACCACCTGCTTGATCTTCTTTGCTCAGGTGATTAAGTGTGTGTCTGTGGGTTTCATACTGCATGTGTATGCAAGCATACGTGTTTGCACTATATCCTTCATTTGTTCTCAAACTGCTGAATCTCCTTTCTGCCATGAAGAGTAAAAGCACCTCACATAATAGACCAATCACTGAACTCACTCTCAAAAGTCTAATTCCATTCTTAGCAAAGTAATCACTGCAACCATCATCAAATATGCATGTAATGTTGTTCAAGAAGTCAAAGGCCTAAGAGCATTTCACAACATCCCAAAACCAATTTAGTAGATCAGTCCCTGACATTCTTGATAATGCTAAGTTGAACTATGTTACCGGCGGCCACAATATCCCCATTTTGTCCAAAAGGTAGTGCGGCGTAGAGGTTTGGCCATTTCTTTCCCACTGCATTCAAGTCTTGCTAAGTTTTCACAACCTGTCACATTTGCCCAGCCCATCTCCCTTCGTTGTCTCGCGACTGTACCGTTTTGTCCAGGTGGTCGAAAACGGGGCTGCCATCGCTACCAGGAAGCATAGTGTGAACGTGGCATAGCCAATTTTAGGTTATTGTGATTGTTTAGGAAACAAAAGATAGACAAACAGTTTTTTGAAGATCTCCCCTTCGAGCCACATTACTAGTGAACATTTAAAAGTTTTGTGCCTGTGCAAAGGGGGTTTCATCTCATAGTACGATAAATAACAGCAGATGGCTGCTGCTTGATAGGATTGTTTTGAGACTGCTGAATGTTTTCTTGTTGCTGCGCTGCATAGCTGCACTGCATCATTCCAAGAGGGGTCTCTAATGCTAAACCTTGTGTCTTGGATCTGTAGCTGTCCTTTGAGTGTATCAAATAAATTGGTTCTAAAAAAATTACAATACTTCTCGACCAGCTCTGAAATTGTGAAAAATGTCCAGAGAGACAAACACGGTGACAAACAAGTTAGTGACTAATTAGCTGTTGGCTAACCAGGTAGCTTACCAAAGTGCCACATCCTTGATGTCATGTCATTGTGTCATGTGTTAAGATATATTGTTGTTGTAGAGTATTATGGCCTCAAAATTTAGAGACAAGCACATATATGGTGGATACTGCATGTTTTTGTGCTGGTTTGATCACGCCATGGATGCGCTACCCAGTATTACTGCTTCATTGTCTTCTCATAACAAATTCATTCATTAAATGTTCCAGCTGTTAGAATTTGTGCAAACAGACAAAACAATATATATATATATGTTGTGAAGGTAGCACATGATCACAAGACCATCACAAGGGCAACATTGCTTGTAATTTGTTTTTGTACCCTTGAAACCCGAAGCTGAAACTTGATGATTTTCATGTTATTATTGAGAAGGTATGCGATTAAAAGTGGAGGGACAGTGTCAGTTATACAGCGGAAATGGGGAATACGTGTGTATAAGTGAGCATATTGCGTACATGTGGGGCAATCAGGCAAGAATGTGTACGGCCATGTGGGTGTTTGATAGGCACCTGGGAGCTGATAATTCTCTGGGAGGTCCTTTCTATGTTAGCAGGCAGACCAAAGAATGCAGGCCTGTCATCCTCTGGGAGATTCTCCACAACTCCACGGTAGTCCTGAGGTCACACAAACATGCACACATACACACTTGTGTGGATAAGATTACAGTAATAATAGTACTTATACAAACAATACAATAATACAACATGTTAAGGGAGAAACATTTTTGCTATGTGGGAGAAAACACAGTACAACGTAATTTGAATTATCTTTGATTACAAGTATTGGTTTCAGAATTCCACATCCACTAACAATCATGTACTAAGCTTGCACAACACAAGCTGGTTAGGTCATACAATGGAGCATTTTTGTATTTTTAAGCAAGCAAGATGTGAACTAAATGTTTTGTTATGTGGGAGAGCAGACAGCTTAAGTATCCTTGATTACAAGTTTTGGTGACATAACTTGACAAAGGTCCACTAACAATATGTAAAAAACATACATACCAAAAGCTTAGTTCCCACGTTAGTTGTTACTTTCCTTGCAAATTCACACCACATATTTCCATATTGACTTTTTTTCTTTCCATATGGCTCCTCAACTTTTAAGTGGCTAAAACAACATGCACTTTCAAAGACACCAAGAGGTGTGAGTCAGTGATATAAGCTTAGGTGGCTTCTAGAAAGAAGCCCCCCCCCCCTTAAATGCCCTTTACTTTGCCACTGCAGCAGATTTCATTTAGGATACAGATACACTAAATTGTAGCATTTGCTTCCAGAAGCAAAAGTGAAAGGGTTCCTATTTATATTTCTCTTTAGCAGGATTTAATTTTTGGACTGCTTAAAGGGGGTGTTACATAAGAGGACCTCCATCTTAGCAACTGTAAATTAAAATGTCTGCCTGCAAATTATTTGTTGCGTAATCCCCTCAACCTACCAAGATAGAGCAAGAATTTGGAAGGCTGATCTGAGGCGGAAGGAAGCGTGCTCCTTTGCTCTTTCCGGCTGAGAGGGAGGAGAAGAGTCGTGCAGAGAAGAATTGCTCCAGGTAAGAGCGCAAGATGCGGAGGTCAGATGGGTTGTCAATGCGTCCGCCATAGATGGCACTCGCCAACAGGCCATGGACAAACTCCCACTGAAAAGGCTTACCACCTGAAAGATATTAGAACACACACAAAAAATCCTGAAGTGCAAACAGAATGCAAGCGTACAATCATTTACAAGCATACTGCAGCTAAACAAGGTCTAATGTCCCAGAAACTGTAATGTTCGCTCGATCAGAGAGCAGAGGTTTAAAAGGGCCTCCTACCTTCAAAAAGTCTGTCGATGATTTCAAAGCCAGCACGCAGGTCTGATAAAGAAAACTCATAGAACTTAGTCCAACCCTAAAAAAAGAGGGTAAACATTACATATTGCTTCAACTGATGTATTCATGTATTAAATTGCTTTCTTTTGTTTATTCATAAAATAGTATGGTTAAATGTGAACATTTCCTCTTAACACATTCACTCCCATTGACGGCTTTACAAGTCAAATATCTATGTTAACTGGGAAGGCTGGCAGTGAATGAGTTAATGCCACTTGATCATGTTTGCTTGATTCATGATGTATTTATTGGCTAGAAAGACGTTTGCACGTTTTATGGGTGTTGGTGGGGAGGATCATAGGGACGGTGCAGGAACAGGATTCTTGCCTGACCTGACCTGGCTTGACCTAGTGCTAACACAATGGAGTTGTCCAGGCTGGTCCACCAATATTATTGGTCCACCAAAGAAAGATCTACACAAAGGCAAAGTTCTTATTTTGAGATAAAATTACAACATATTGGTCCTAATTGTTTATGGGTACTTTGACTTCCTCTTACATTCTAAAAACATGCACATTCGGTTATTTAACGACCCATACAATTGTCTTTAAGTGTAAATGTGAATGGTAGTTTGTCTATATGTTCCCTGTGATTGACCTTTCACCCAAAGTCAGCTTGTATAAACTCCAGCTCACCCATGATCCAAACAGGATACGAAGTACAATACAGATACATAGACGGTGCTATATTGAATTACCTTGCAAGTAAACTTCACTTAACATCAGCAGTTCGTGGCCAAATTTTTTCACACATTCACAACAGTGAATCAGCGCATAGAAGGTCAAGACAATAACACTGAATACTCAGCAAAGGAAAATAGTTTCGTAGACAGCGTCCATAAAAAAGCACATAGACACATACAAATGCTTGCACATACACAAATGTGCACGCACACAGACACACGCACACATGCACGCACAGTATCTACAACACTGACAGACCTAGAAAAATAAATTACCGGAGCGTTAAAACATAGCTGGGTGTTTTCTGAGCATTTACTGAAAGCAAATCAGCAATGGTAGTCTTCGTGTTGATGCTGCAGGGGACTGTGCTTGCATGTTCAGTAATTCCTGATGTAATTCATTTCTGCATGTTGTCTCCCAACTAAAATGTTAAGTTGTAGTTTGTTCTTATGCATGTATGTTATTGTGCAATATTTCTACAACCGTGTTTGTGTGTGTGAATTCTACCTGAGGTATGTAGTTACGTCTCTCTTGGCAGACAGCATGGAACCAGGCTAGACAGAAGAGAGACTGGGCTCGGGCCAGAATACCGCCTAAACAAAAATAATTGGCTCCCCATTTAATAGCAGCATTAATGTCATAATAATAATCTATTAGTTGAGCTCAATGTTACTGTAAAATACCAAAGCAGATTTCAACAATAAAATGTCACCTTTACTGATCTGTTCCGGTGTCCAGGACTCATAGGTTCTCAACAAGTTCCTCTTCAGCCCAGGGGGATCCTAGATACAGGTATAGGTAGGGAGTTGAGTGTGTGTGTGTGTGTGTGTGTGTGTGTGTGTATATATATCCATCCATCCATTTTCTGAGCCGCTTCTCCTCACTAGGGTCGCGGGAGTGCTGGAGCCTATCCCAGCTAACATCGGGCAGGAGGCGGGGTACACCCTGAACTGGTTGCCAGCCAATCGCAGGGCACATACAAACAAACAACCATTCGCACTCACAGTCACACCTACGGGCAATTTGGAGTCTTCAATTAATGGATGTTTTTGGGATGTGGGAGGAAACCGGAGTGCCCGGAGAAAACCCATGCAGGCACTGGGAGAACATGCAAACTCCACACAGGCGGGGCCTGGGATTGAACCCGGGTCCTCAGAACTGTGAGGCTGACGCTCTAACCAGTCATCCACCGTGCCGCCGTGTATATGTATGTGTATATATATATGTGTGTGTGTGTGTGTGTGTGTATGTATGTATGTGTGTGTGTGTGTGTGTGTATATATATATATATATATATATATATATATATATATATATATATATATATGAAATGACCACAATGTATCCTACTGGCCATCGAATGTGAAAATGAAAAATGTTCAAATGCTTAATTCAGAGTAGGACAAAAGGAAAGTTAGAGTGCCGTTGCTCCACTGAGTGCAAACATTGTTAAGTTACAGTTTGATAAGCCCTTTAAAACTTTTGACAAATGACAATGTGGCAACAACTTAATTTTGAGAAAGCCTCTTTGGTCTATGTTGAGATTTGTAGTGCTCTATTTAAAACAACAACATGAATGAGTTCCATCGATCCATCCATTGTCAACACCGCTTATCCTGGTTAGGGTCGCTAGAGCCTATGAGTTCCAAATAAAACTGCAAAATGTGAAAAAATAAAATAGAAGCCCTGCAGTACACACATTTAGTTAATCACCTTAAAGCTCAAATATGATATGATCAATTGAGTGACTTTCTAAACCACCCAAACAATGCATTCACATAAAAGACACGCTTGCACTTTTGAGTTGATGAGATATATAAGATGTGGCTCCTTGTGACAGTCTGTCGGCTAAAAGAGAAAGATGGAGAGACAACCACAGAGGAGCAGGTTATGCTGCATGCATGGTTGCTAAAGCAGCTTTTCCCTTGAGCAGTACGCTCATGAGTAACACACCATGAATTAAAGTATGCCTCACTAACACGCACACTCTGCATACCATCTCTGGCCAAAAATACTGCAACTATATAATGTGGCTAAACTGTATGTACAGCAAATGACTGTTTAAAAAAGATTGCTTCACCATCACATTATATTACAACCCCTAATTTACACCAATAACCAACCAGCGGCAAAGATAGACATATTCAACAGCTACTGGAACCCAAAAGTAATACAGGTAGTGTTAAACATTGCGTATGGAGAAGAATGTGATCGTGTGTACCTCATAAGTGATTTTGAGGCTGGACTGCAGCAGTATGGGAGGAAATCGGGGGTGAAGCTCCGATGTCAACCAGAGACGGAAGCCTTCTTTGGGACGAAGCACATTTAGCTCCTGTGGTACATATTTAGAAATATAGTGTGTATACTTGTTTTCTATGATTATTCATTTGTTATCCTACAATGCAGTATAGCTACTGTCTGAACATACCAAAAGAGGTTTAAAAAATTTGTTCTGGCTTTTTAATTATGCATGTCACATGCCCATCCACAGTCACACTATGGACAAGTGGTTAGCACAGACAATTGTAGGATGGCCATTCACATTTACGTTTCGGCCACAGATGAGCTGGAGCCTATCACAGCTGAAAACCAATATTCACACTCACATTCATACATATTGACAGTTTAGTCTCCATATAACCAACATTTTTTTGGGTGGGGGGTATATGTGAGGAAGCTGAAGAATAAAAAAAACAAAAAAAACACAAAAAACAACAACACATAAGCACTGGAAGAACATGCAAACATGTTCTCAGCATGTCTCATCCAGGTATTACACCTCACAGTCTCACTTCTTGCATTATCCCCCCACATCTTGTTTTCTTTCTCAAACACTCAGGGTTAAAAATAGCATGGCCACAAGGTGACACCTTAGGGTGTTTCATGCGCAGACTTTCTTCCAATCAATATGTTCCTCTCTCATTTGAAATTCACATTAATGCACACGGTCACAGAAAAACAAACGCAGGAACTGACCTCCCTTTAAGAAAACGTGTCTCTATGTGAGAGACATGGATACATGGATTAATAGCTAGAGTTAAGTGGTAAGACAGGACTTTAGTTATCTTTGCACCTAGCTAGTGCTTATGGAGGCTCTGTACATCTTTGTCCATTTTCCTCCTTTCATTCATCATCTTCCATCTTAACTTCTTTTCTCACACTGCCCCCATCATTCCCTCATCACAGCAGTTTTTCATTTCAAGCCAGACTACCATCAGACTTCATTCACTGATGGGTAAGAGGGAGCGATGAAGAGAAACAGAAGGAGGGTATAAGGTTCCCAGGCTATGTGTTACTGTTAGAAAATAGCTTTAGATGATATCAAGGACGTAGAACACAAGTGAGGGAAATACAAGAAAAAGCTTTATTCTGTACTGTGAGCACCACCGGTGGACTGACGGCTCCGTTGATAAATATTTTCCCTTTTTTGATATTGTAGTTAGTCGTTGTGTGCATTTTAGTTATGGATAGTTATTAATATAGTGTGTTTTGTCTGTTTTATTAGTTATTACTAAAACAAAGGATGTAAATTGGTCTTCACTTATGAAATGCACCATGACTGAATCAAGTGTCCTGGTTATTGACTTGCCTCATGTTCACAAGCACTGTAGTTTGTTAATGATAAATATCTATTGCCTGACCATAAATAGCATAGTGTGCAAAAGTATGTTAAGAGCTGGTTATCGTGAAAAAAGTAACTATTGGCAGTTAAATCAAAGTAACTGTAATCTGACTCCTCTAATATAAAAAGTAACACGTTAGATTATTTATGATGTCACCAGACCACATTTTGGGACAACGTAATTGTTACCGGCATCATTATGTGCTACCACTAATCAAAACACAGCATTCTGGTTAATATTGCGTTCGTGAAATAAGAATTAAACAGTTTGAACAGGTTCCAATTATTATGTCAGAAATCTCCAGCATACACAGAGACTCAGCTAAACTGTTTTCCAGGTTTGGTCACGTGACGTTAATTTTGGTCGCCAACAGATGGTGCTATTGCCCAAAATGGCGACCCCCACTGAGATTACTGGAGATTGATGAATTATTCAGTCTAATTTTTATTTCACAAATGCAATACTATCCAGTACACCGTGTTTTGTTTAGTGGTGGCACATACAATTTATTCTTGCAACAAGAAAAAAAAAATGGAGGGGTTAAATCCCCTTTGGGATTGTATGGTTTACACAGCTTCACAGTTCTACTGCATGCAAAATGCAGTAATTCTCTGTGTGACGTCAACCAAAATCCCATGATGTAGTGGAAGCTGTAGTTAATTACTATAAAATCACTTTGAAGCATTTTACTGCGAGGTATGTGGTAAATAACTAGAATTTACAGGAATGTCTAACAGTGTAGAGATAAAAAAGTGGAGTCTAATGTCTGGAACACATATGCCTTACATAACAACAAGTGCACTTAATCTAAAAAGAAATATCACACAAGAACAGACACCAACAACATGACAGAGTGCTTACTTTTTCTAGCAGAGGTAACCATGCTGTGACAAGATGAAGGTTTTTCAAGCAAAGCCACTCTCCGTTTCGGGAACATTCTCTGAGTGTGGCCAAGGCCACGTCAGCTTGTCCCTGACCCATCGAGATCTGGGCAGACGGAGAGCCACACTTAGGCAGGGTACCAAACAAAGGAAATGGGATGGAAAATCCAATTCTGTCTTGGCATTTGAGGTTAGTGGGTACATAATGTGATTGCACCATCGAATTTTTCTTTTCAGCAAGTGAAAGCATGCAATTGCGAAACTAGATTACATTTCATATTTCAATCCAATCAAATATGTAGATAGCTGACTTTAGTTGAGGTCTGACAAATTAACTCATTTGCATTTAAAGTTGCTTGCAATTACAGCTTTTTCAAAAACAAAATAACCAATTTTGGAACTCCGGCTAGTTACCACCAAAAGCCAATATTAACTTTAACAGCAAATAAGCTATCTGTGCGCATTTATAATTTCTGAATTTTAATTTCTGTTGTCTACCTCATGATACTGATCCCGACCCACAGTGTCTGTGGCGAGTTCTGCAAGCTCCTGGGAGGGGTCGGCCCCAGGAGAGGTGATGATCAGCACTGGTTCCCACTCCAATGTCTCAGCATAAATACGCCGCAGATTCAGAGGAGGAGGGGAGAGATCCTTCATACCTGGAGATACAATGAGAAATGGCAAGAAAAAGATATGAATTTTGTGTGGATTTAAAAAAAAAATACAAAAATGATACATGTGTATTGTTGTGAGCTGTGGGATTCACTGAGAGTGGATAGAATAATGTATAAAGGGGCTTCTCCACCAACCCACCCATTTTGGATAAATTGTATTTGTCAGAGTAGTTTTAATGAAGCATACTTTTTACTTTTACTCAAGTATTAGTTAAGAAGAAATTGTACTTTTAATCCATTACAATAATCTGCATGTCGCTCGCTACTTTCATTTATCAATAATTGCGTGCACAATCTATTTTTAGACTTTTGTTTTCGACTTCCACATTGGGCGTTGTTGCTCCAATCCCCTGTGATTACCTTTTTATATTCACTGCAGCCTTGTTCCATGTTTTTATAATCTACATGGTGAGCTGACGGTATTGCGCTGTTTAACAAGTAGAAACAATATAGTATAAGACCATTAACCATTAACCATAGACTGGTTAAGAGCGTCAGCCTCACAGTTCTGAGGACCCGGGTTCAATCCCCGGCCCCGCCTGTGTGGAGTTTGCATGTTCTCCCCGTGCCTGCGTGGGTTTTCTCCGGGCACTCCGGTTTTCCTCCCACATCCCAAAAATTTGCATGAATTGGAGACTCTAAATAGCCCGTAGGCATGACTGTGAGTGCGAATGGTTGTTTGTTTCTATGTGCCCTGCGATTGGCTGGCAACCAGTTCAGGGTGTACCCCGCCTCCTGCCCGATGACAGCTGGGATAGGCTCCAGCACGCCCGCGACCCTAGTGAGGAGAAGCGGCTCAGAAAATGGATGGATGTTTTAGAATAGGAGCAAGTGGTTCACACATCTGCCTCACAGTTCTGAGGACCTAGGTTCGAATCAGGCCTCGTCTGTGTGGAGTTGGCATGTTCTCCCGTGCCTGCGTGGGTTTTCTCCGGGTACTCTGGTTTCCTCCCACATCCCAAAAACAAGGACGGTAGGTTAATTTAAGACTCTAAATTGTCCGTAGGTATGAATGTGAGTGCGAATGGTTGTTTGTTTATATGTGCCCAGCAATTGGCTGGCGACCAGTCCAGGGTGTAACCCGCCACCCGCCCGCAGTTAGCTCGGATAGGCTCCAGCATACCCATGACCCCAGTGAGGATAAGCGTTGTAGAAAAAAGGATGGATGGATATTTTACTTAGCTTTTTTTATTTTATTTGACGTTCATTCTCTGATTTCAAAAATAAATCAGAAGTTACTTACTAGTTACTCAGTACTTCCTTACTCAAGTACTCCTCATTTGGAGCACTACCGTACTTTCACGACCATAAGGCGCAGTTAAAAGTCTTAAATTTTCTCCAAAATGGACGGGGCGCCTTATGTGTGTACCGAGTTCCAAAATCTGTAAATGTTGTCGTGTGACTTTGATGAGCGCTCCGCTTGACTGACTGGGAGCATTTCCTGCCGATGCTTAGGCGGACGTGACTGAGGACAGCATGCGGACGTTGTGCGTGCGTGAAAGAGGACGCTAAAGGCATGCCCAAAGTAGGTATATAGTGGCGGGGTGTGCATTGTGCAAAACAACATCGGTTTGGCTAAGGACCCCCGAAAATGGCACCTACGAAGAGACACGCTTATGAAGCACAGTTTAAGGTGCAAACTATCAATTACGCGGAGGAATATGGGAATCGAGCAGCCGCGAGAGAATTCAAGATCAACGAATCCATGGTTCGCAAGTGGAGGAAGCAGGAAAACGAGCTTTGCCAAGTCAAGAAGACGAGGCTGAGTTTCCGCGGGAACAAGGCGAGTTGGAAGACCAACTCAGGCAATGGATTCATGAGCAAAGAACAGCTGGGAGAAGCGTCTCTACGGTCACCATTCGACTGAGTGCAATAACTCGGAGCTTTCCATCATTCCGGGAGGCTTGATGAAGGAACTGCAACCGCTGGACATCGGTGTAAACAGGGCGTTCAAAGTGAAGTTGCGAGCGATGGATGACAGATGGCGAACACAGCTTTACTAAGACTAGGAGGCAGCGCCGGGCGAGTTACGCCACTGATGCTTGGGCTGACGTGTCTGCTTGCACTGTTGTTCGAGCTTTCGTAAAAGCCGGAATCATTTCTGAGGAGTCGCACGGCAACGAGACTGACTCCGACAATGACGAGAGGGAACCCGGCGTGTTTGATGGAGAACTTGCCCAGCTGTTCATTTCGGATACAGAAGATGAGGACTTTGATGGATTTGTGGATGAGGATTGATAAAAAAATAACGTGAGTACATTGTTAAATACTTCAATAAAGTACAACCGAACTCAGTTTTGCTCCCGCTGCCTTTTTAAAAACATTGTTTTAGCGTGCATGCATGCTACCGTATGTTTTAAGCTAGCGTATGTTTTACCATGCCTGCGCCCAATAATACGGTGCGCCTTATGTATGTGTTAAATACAGAACTAGACCCCGTAACTGAGACTTATGGTCGTGAAAATGCAGTACATTTCACTTTTACTTGAGTGATATTATTCCACAGTAACAGTACTCTTACCTGATTACAATATTGGTTACCCTTCCCAACTACATTTACATCTTAATCTAAATATTTTTTTTTTATACCTTTAAAACCTAACCCTTTATCGAGGTGAGGAAATTGAGAACTGATTCTTATTTGCAATGCCAACCTGGCCCCATACAGTCTTTGAGGTAGGGAGTTTTAAAAAATACAGGTCCATCTATAGTCATCTGCAGGCTTCTACATTTATTTTTTTCTAATGTCTTGGCATTCAGGCGATTACATTTTTCTTCATGCAAGTCCTCCAGCTTTTGAGAACATCCACTCACATGCCTTTCATAGACCTTTTATACACCATGTGCTATGATGTAATGTGATATTTAACTTGTTACTATATCACATTATACAGTTTGCATTGTACAGTATTTGCTTCTATTTTGCTTTGTTTTACTCTGCTCTCTGCACCCAGGTTGGCATTGTAAATACCTTACCTGGATAAGGTTCAATAAATAAATAAATAAATAAAAAATATATGAATTCATGGCCCCCTTAGTCGTTTTTTAGTATTTGGTATTTGTAAACGTGTTTGCATGAAAAAAACAAAAACAAAAAAACAACAGGCCGTACATTGCAAATCCTGCCTAGAAAGGTTTTGTTTTTTGTTTTTTTTCCCCCCGCGACTGACTGGATTGGACTATCAAAGCGTCCCTGCTGGCCAGCCTCACGCCGGTCTTTGTCTCCTCTAGCCCGGCCGAGGAAGACACACACGCCCACTTGGGCTGGGACCTCCGCTCTTTAGTGGGACTGAGTTGGCCAGTGGTGGACCTTGTCACCGGGGCGAAGGCGGACCTCTGCGGCGGCGGACCTCGGTGGACGACTCGCTCGTTGCTGAGCTCGGCTTCGGCCCGGCGATGTAAGCTCGGTGACCACAGTTTACTTTTCAATGTATTTTAATCCTCCTATTTCTAGCCTTGCGTAACATCACATAATGGCGGCTCTTTCAATGAAAACATAAACGCCTACAGAGGTCTCCCAACCAATCAGCATTCATCAGCACAGCCCGCCCCCTCAAAGAGTTCCTGGTCGCTCTCGTAAGACCCTTCCCACCAGAAGGAACTAATTAATCCAGGGGGAACCTTCCGTATCCTTGTAATTTTTTTCGTTGGGGACACAGAGGGAACTGAAGCTACCAGAGTTGGTAGGAAAGTTCCTGCAAAGGTTCCCGCGGTGGGAAAGCAAAAATGTAAAACACATTGTTGTGTTTTGATACAAATGTAAATAAGGAGCAGTGCCAGAAGAATGTGAACAGATGGTTTGGTGGTAGTTCACTTCCCAGAATACAGGATAAAGGTGGAGAATGGGTCATCGACGGAAAGGCAGGGGAGGGTGGTCCACATTGAAACAAAGAAGAAGGAGTCAGAGGGGAGATCAGGGCTGGCACAATGATGGAGAATGGGAAAAAGGTATAGGAAAAACTGGCTGATAAAAGACAGTGAGGGTTATAAGGAAGCTGATTCATTATACATACTGAGAGAAATGCAGCAGGTTGAAAAGAAAACCTTGTACATACTGAATACATTGTCAGCCCCCTGTTGTTGAGGCACTTTCTTAATGTGTATTCATACAGCACAAGTGGTGTGTGCATGTGTTCTGTTTGTCACGGCGTATGAGGCTCTAATCCTGTTGTCATTTATTGAAACATCGGATATTAGCTAAAAGAGGCCCACACGCTGTGATACAGGAACATTTTCAAAATCTCAGCCTAATTCTCACACACGCACGCACACACACTTGTCTTAGAAAATGCCAGCGGATACCTTTGGTGGCTGCTGCCAAATGCAATCTGCTACACCTATCCAAACACACACAGACACCCAAGGTCCTGCTAGAAAACATCACAGATCAACCTTTAGCTGAATCACAATGGCAACATAAAGAAAAACATCTTCTGACCATGCACAAGGCTTTTGGTGTGTGTCTACAAAGAATGGAGACATTTCCAGAGCATGCAAGTGCACAAACACGCATATCACCACCTATGACACCAGCAGGTAATCAGTATTCTTGTTGCAAACCAGCATTCAGGCAGCAAATTACAACATTCACCTTGATTTTTGGAACATGCAGTCAGGGCGAACAGGAATCTAGAAAAAGGCACAATGTTTCAAGCACAACTTCGTGGATGAAAAAGTGTGTTTGTATGATCATGTATCACCCCAATAAAGGGGCGGTTTCGGATATGGGTGAAATGGCCATCCGCCCAGGGTGGCATTTTCTGGGGATCAGCACTCCAGACTTCAGAACACTTCACAACTGTGAGACTGATGTGGTAACCACCCATTCAACATATGCCCACAGGCTGACATTTAAAAATTTAAAAAAACATTGTAATAGAACAGTATTTGTATGTAATAGGGCGGCACAGTGGCCGACTGGTTAGAGCGTCAGCCTCACAGTTCTGAGGACCCGGGTTCAATCCCTGGCCCCCCCCTGTGTGGAGTTTGCATGTTCTCCCCGTGCCTGCGTGGGTTTTCTCCGGGCACTCCGGTTTCCTCCCACATCCCAAAAACATGCATGAATTGGAGACTCTAAATTGCCCGTAGGCATGACTGTGAGTGCGAATGGTTGTTTGTTTCTATGTGCCCTGCGATTGGCTGGCAACCAGTTCAGGGTGTACCCCGCCTCCTGCCCGATGACAGCTGGGATAGGCTCCAGCACGCCCGCGACCCTAGTGAGGAGAAGCGGCTCAGAAAATGAATGGATGGATGGATGTATGTAATAGGTGTCTAGTCACATGTACATTCAGGTTCAGAAATAAGATGACTCAGAGAGACATTTAAAAAAAAAAATAAATAATAAATCAAAAGCTGTGGTAAGCGAGGCATGACTGTGTGCAAGCAGTGGCTAGCCTAGACCGAAAGGATTGGACAAGATTAGTTGTAAAAGGATTACAGACAATGCCTCATTAGCATACTGATTTACTGCCAAAGACACAAATACGTTTTTTTACCCTGCACCTGTTTAGTTATCAGTGCATCTGCCGCCCACTTGGATACAAAGTAATACTCCACAAATTCTGACTGCAACTTCAACGGCAACATTATGTACAATTGCACAACCTGCGTAATAAGCTCCAATACAAGAGCTGTGTCAAACATCCAAGATAATGCTCCTTTTTGAGAGAGGTACTTATGTACTGTAATATTTTTTTAATTGTGGTGGTTTGTAGTAGTGCTAATAGTTTGTCCATCTTATGCAAGGATTATTTTCACTTTTTCTACAACAACAATAACAAATGTGTTTTGTTACTGGGTCTAACAGTAAACCAAAACACAGATTTAAATAAGAACAAAATAGACTTCATCACACTGAAAAAAAATCCGCTAAAATCAGCATGTTGAACAGACTTCCACAAAAGACACTAAACAGTGAGTAAAATGAAGCCTTGCGTCGTCAAACAGAAGTCTGGATGTACAAAAATACAAATGTTGAAAAATTTATACCACCCAGTGCCCTGCGACTGACTGGCGACCAGTTCATGGTGTAGTCCGCCTTTTGCCCGAAGTCAGCTGGGGATAGGCTCCAGCGCCCCGCGACCCTAACCTAGATAAGCGGTGTTGAAAATGGATGGATGGATGATACCACCCAAAAGATGGTGATATTGACCAATGGAAGAACAGAAATAATATAAACAGAAGCTGGAGTCACTTCTGTTTTGTCTGGATCCTTTTCTGCAGGTGTAGCATGAAATTTAAGGCAGTTTTTTGTATATTGTAAGCAAAGTAATGCTAATACTCTGCTTTAGCCTGATTCTGTCTGCCTTTGTCATCTCCCTTCAATCCACTTTTCTCCCTCGGCTGGGGCTTCTTTTATTAATAGCAATACATGAACTATGTATATTATCACTGTGGGGAAACAGATATTAATAATGCACTTCCTGACTTCATGAATGTTACAGAGTTAACTGACAAACTTTTTGTTGGTGTTGTTGTTGTTGTTGTGGTTGCTCAACCCCCATGCCCCCTTATTACTGTAGTTGTGAGCCCAATACTCGTGTGAGGTAATTTGTTTTTTGTAACGTCTTCTCATCCTTATTCCCTAGGAGGAATGCCTTTGCTAGAGCTGTGGTGATACAGACCCTGGTATGACAAAGTACAGGACCCATAAAACAGTCTGAAATTTAAACACTTACCCAATGCCTGGGAGGCAAATGCTGTCATGGCACTCTGCAGACGATCTGGTCTGACTGCCTGAACCAATAACAGCTGGAGGGATGAGAGAAGGGTGAACAGATGAGAAAATACAAAAACAATTGGGTAGCCAACCTGTTAAAAAAAATGTTTTACCATTAATACCACGGAATATGATTTTTTGGCGTTAAATTGCATGTTCGCTCGAACTGATTGGGCACGCTGTTGGTGGGCATGTTGCATGTGATCTACTAAGATTGTGATCTTTTTTTAAGATCCCAAATAGCATGCGCTAAATTGTGTGTTCACGCTTACAGACAGCAATCAGTGTTGGCAACAGCTGTAAAAGTGGTCTACAGTGCCATATTTCAAACTGGGTTTTGAAGTTCAGTTAGCAGTTTTCACCATGGAACGAACATTTGGGAGAGCACTGCAAAGGCAAAAATTAAGTTTGAAGTGATGGAATTGGAAGAGGAAGTGGAAGAGGCAAAAAAAAAAAAAAAAACATATTACTGAGTGACAGAAAATAAATTGGTCGCTATTTTGGGGTAAGCCAGCAACCATATAAAAGCCATGTTTTGTTTGATTTGACTAATCTCAAGTGCATTCCAATTGAATGTACGGATCATTCTGTATAATGTGTTTAAAACGTAGGACAGTGCACCCCGAAAACCGATCTTAGAGACGCCAGAACCAATTGTCACAGTGCACTGAAATGACCCACATACACGGAAATGCAGAGTTGAAAGAGTTTTGTCAATGTTGATATGGCACGACTTTCTTGTGACTGGCTCCAAGTCAGCCATTAAATCATTCAGAACCTCCAAAATTTCACTGCTAACTAGATCACAGAACCTTTTGGCTGTGAGTGAGAAATGAAAACCGCTTCACTATTGTGCTGCTAGTGCTGATCTTGATATGGGATAATTGCATTCACGTGAACCCCAACTTGACAACCACAAACCCCACTTAGACTTTGGAGACTAATCCTTGAGAAGGGATTCATATACATCATATATATCAGCTATATTGCGCACCCATTCAATATAGAACATTAAATGGAACAAGATGGAGCACAACAATGAGAGAGACCCCATCATGGACATCAGCCTTGTAAGGCCCAGCCGTACTGCAGATAATGCAATCTAGTAACATTAATACATTCATTTTCTGCCTTTTAATCTGTTCAGGGTCACAGGTGAACTGGAGCCTATCCCAGCTGAATTGAGTTAAGAGGCAGACAATGACCTGGTCACCACTCACCATTCAATCACAGAATTTAGTAACATGGACTATTTTTTTTTAGCTCATTAAACATCGTACAGCATCAGAAAGTAGCATAATTGATATCTTATTTGCATAATACAAGGCTTAATGCAGTTCATTGTACATGTCATACAAATACAGTTGAATTAACATCAGGGGTTTTGAGTAAATCATTCTTTCAGAAAGTAGAAACACATTGTTGGGATTTAAGAACGTTAGCAAGTCCACCAAGTAGTACACCAAAACCAATTAATTTAATAAATTTCCAAATGTTTCTCTATGTATTTACAAAGTATAAAATACAAAAAACATATAATATGGCAATATACATAAATGTGTATAGACTTCTGATTTCTCCAGCTCATACAGATAAATTGTTCCAAAGTGTAATCCGATAATATGAATTTAAAACATTGTATCTGATGGAAATCTGACCTGCTGGAAGGGAGTAATTTTCTTGGCAATGGAGGATGGAATTTCATGTTCGCAGTCTGAGCTCCGTGCGAAGGACAGCCAAAGGTCTGAGTCACTCAAACACAGGGACTGATAGAGGGCTGTGAATGTAGCCTGAGAAGAAGGGACAGCAGATGTTGACTAAGGCCACAGAAAAATTGGAATGTGAGCGTTAGAATCACATTCATTCTGCAGTACTTGGAAGAGAAAATCACTAATTTGGCTTTACATAATTATATTGCAACGTTACACATATTTGCAGATATATATTATATAAGGTATATGTCACATAATAAGACATATGGACGATAGTGTTGTCTAAATCACATTTTTTTTTCACTGTTTACCTTGTAAACTGCTAATGATCTGTGTCTCTCCTGATCGATCCAAGATGGGAACTCCTGAGATGGGGAAAGAGAAAGGATGGAGGGAACAGTGATTCTAAAGGAAAAGGCTACAGGCAGTGTGGTCTACTTATACAGAAAAAAAAATCCCACCTCTTGTTTGAACATTTCACTGACAATGGAGCCAATGAAGACCTCCCATTCCTATAGTAAAATTGTTATTGTGGCTGACAATTGATGAATAAGTTTTGTTCAAATAGTTCAAAGCTTACCGGTATACTGAGGATTTACTGAAAATATACGCATACTCACATTGTCCTGGAAGAGTTCAGGGTATATGCCTTTGGCAAAGTGTATCGCAAACATTAACTGGTGAGCCTGAAAAATACGAGAGAATACAAGAAGGATATGCAATACAATGAAGATGATTTCTATATCATACTGTGGGTGTTGTGTGCTGTGTTGTGAGGGAATTATTTTGAATGTAAATAAAAAAAACTGCCTCGTTCCGCTGAGAATTACAGTATTAACGCCCACATTTGCACAATAATGTTAAAGTGTGCACCAGGGGGGTTTCAAAAGAGCCAGGGATCAAACCAGCAATCTTCTAATTACTAGACTGCCACTCCACCACCGAGTTCAAGCTACTGTGAACAATGTTCTCCTGACAAGGAAACTATATCATTTAATCTTTACACTAAGTGACATTTTAACAATATTATATACAACCGACATGAAAGGTTGCAGTTTCTTACACTTCTCAACTGCACTACCTAGCATACCATCTAACTATAACATACAATATTTGATACACCTAGCAGCTCACTGGGCTGAATCACTTGTGTTTATGATGGCTGGATGAACATAGACAGGGAGACTTGATCATCTTGAAGATTTGAAGTCTCTTCAGTAATGAACCTTTGTGGTTTTTATACACACTACCTTGTGCCACTGTTTCCAAGTTTTGACCAGATCCTTGGTTTGTCTTAGTGGCGTGTGTGTTTGTAAAAGTGCTAGACATTTGTCAGCAGAGGATCAATAAGCAACTGCCTGTCTCTTCCTGATTCTCCGTTAACATAGAGGCACATAAAGATGTAGCACATGAATAGAAATTACATTAACTATTATTCACTATTTGTGCTTTGGAATGTAAATAGCCCCAATAATGGACACTTGAAGACTGTGTTAATTGGAAAAGCTTAATTAAATACATTTACAAATGCATGCATTTATTGGATTGTTGGACTGCTTCAGCAGGTGTTTGAAATACATTATTCCTTTCCCCGATGTTTAATGAAGTGTTGTTGGTGCATTAGGTTCAATATTAATACATATTAAAATGACAAACAAAAATCTGCAGGTCTGCAGTTGAAGATGCTGGAAGGTTTGTTTGCACGTGTGTGAGTGTATGCATGTAGCCGTATTACCTTGAAAAGTGAGCGGCAAACATACTCATACACCATACTCTTCAAGCTTGCTTCCAATGAAGCGATCCTCGCTTCAGTATCCTCAGCTTCCTGGAGTATACAGAAATACATGTGCATAGGATGAGACATGACAAAGAAGACTAGGTGTGCTAAAATAATTTGAAATAATTCAAGAAGTTATTCTTGATTCTTGTGAATAGATTAAAAAAAGTGTGAATAGATAGAAACCAATCGGTCTTTAATTGTAAGGTTTTATAAACAGATTGGAACAAATCCTAATGCTCACTAGACAGAGTAAACAATTACTAGTCGATGATTTTATTTGTTATTATTTTGATTATTTTTAGCTTACAGCTAACAAAAAAAAACAAGAAATTTTAATGTTACATAAGAAAAAGTCAGAAAGATTTTACTATGGAAATGAGGTTTGAATTGGCCTTCTGAAAAGTAACCCATATTTTAGAGCGTCATTAAACATGAGAAAATACTTTTCAGAAGGCCTACATATAGTAATTTTTTATTGAAAATATCTTTCATTGTTTCCGAAGTAATATTCAAAGTTCCTGAGAGAGTGGATTTGGGTTTTCATTAACTGTAAACTACATCATCTTTGTGTACAATGAATCTGTATAATGTGTGAGTTTAACTTTTTGAATTGAAATCTATTTTTTGCAGTATTCTATTGTGACACCTGTAGATATACAAAAATTGTATCTGCTTTTGCTATTTATAGCGATATGTTTGAGTAAAATGAACATTTTAGTTTTATTTCCTAAACTACTGACAATGTGACTCCCAAATTACAAATTACAAATACAAATACTGTAGTTAGGCATTTAGAACATGTATTTGCAGAAAATTAAAAATTGTGTTTTGTGTGTGTGCGTGCATGTGTGGGCATAACCACACAAGTGCCTGTATTAAAATGTTATTTTGACGGGAAGAGATGTGAAGGACTGGGTCACCTTCTTGGCCTGAAGAGCCCTTTGGAAGAGGCGTAAAAATGAAGCAAGGCTGAAGCGGTACATGTTGTCAATCTTCGACAGGTCCGTGATGACAAAATACATCTTGCTGGCACTCTCTGCAAGAGGCAAGTAGGCATCCCGTTCCTGAAATCCAAACAAACTAACGTGTGATGAAAAGATTGACAGAAAAGCGTTTTAAAGGAATGATGAAAAGATGAAAATAATTTAAATGCAGAAAGGGTATAGTGATCATAGGAAAGAAAACAAGAAGCATTTGTTTTGATCAAGATAGAGGGAGAGCATGAAAAGGAATAGAGATAGAAAGATTAGGGTAAGACAGGAAATGTGGGGGGAAAAAAACAATAGGAATACAAAATATTTGGGATGAATAGATGAATAGTGTTGGTAGAACACTGCTGTCTAGTTGATGACAGTGTAAATAAATTAAACAACTTATGCTGGAGAAGTTTGATAAGTCAAACAGTAAATATTACTGCTAATATTACTGTGTTAGTATAACCGAGTTAATATTGCCATTTTACTAAAGCACTTTCATCCAAAGTATGGATGTGAATTTCATCATGTGTTGAAGAGTCATCCCACCAGTCTAATCGAACTCACTCTACCGCTTAAATTTGGGAAAACGCCTACAGTAGCAGATGGTAGTGAGGGAACATATTACATGCAAACAACTATGACAATTGCTTCACATTTATTTGTGATTGTGATTATTTTTTAAGCCAATGTATTTTTTGTAAGTACAAAAACAATATTAATTGTATACAGTATCTAGCAATTGTGTTACATACTTGATTAAAAAAAGAAATCTGAATCTTACACATACAGTTTATACTGTATACAGTATCTTGTGTTTTCTCAAATAGGCCATTATAGCACACATAAATTCTGATATCAACCAGATTGGAGTGTGGGTGAGAAACAGCATAATCTCTGGAGACATGATATCCAATTTGGGGAAAATGTGCAGGTGATGGTAGGATAGAGATGCTCCTCAAGAACAGCTAAAGATTGTTCCTCGTTGTATTACTACTGTAGTCCAAAGGCCAGGCATAATGAGGCAAGATAAATAGTGTTTAAGAATCAGAAGGCGATTGCACGCTTGAGAAGAAGTCCAGGGAGCAAACAATTGGCCCCATTTCGCAGAGATTTTTCAGAGCAAGACTTGCAACTACTATAATCATCAGCAGACGTAGCTGCCTGAAAATCTTCAAGGTCTACTTTTGAACAAGGTTCCAGCCAAGCACTGAGACACAGGGAGGATATGTCAAGTTAACTGCCTGGGCTTGATGGTGGGGCTGATAAGGATGGATGTTATTTTTTACTGTGTGTAAATACCTGGTCCAGAGATGCTTGCAGACGGTGTGATTCCAGTAGTGACTCCTGGATGAGAGCACTGCTTGCTTTGGCCTGGTTCAGACTGTCTATAAGCTCTCGGTTCTCCAAAATATTCCCCTGTGATGTAGCCAGGGTCTGACATGGGGTGGGGAGGGGGGGGGGAAGAGAGACAGAGCGACAAGATCTGTTCTAGCAAGTGCTGCCATCTTGTAACAGTCTCATGTGGGACATTAACAGATTTATCAAATACATCCTCTATAATCATATTTTCTAAAACTGACTGAAAATAAAATGCATTCAAAAAACATTCAAATAAAGCAAATGGAAAACCAGTGAAGCATGGAAATGTTAAGGTGACAATAATTAATCTGAAGAATGTTTTGTTGTAGCACTGATGGCCCATGTGCCTGTGTGTGTATTTGTTTGTGTTTCCCTAGCAACTCTGTGTGTACATGTATTTGATTGTGAAAGTTTAATGTGAGCCTAACTTTGACAATCACAAACAATTTGTCATTGCATTTTTATATTCTCATTACCAACTTTGCAGGGAGGCAATTAACCTTTTGTTTCTGTACTAGTGACTCCTGGTCCGGCAAAAAATGCATTTTAAAGATTGTATGATGAAAACATAAACATAAACAGGGCAGTACTGGGACTATATTACTCTGTTGTAAATAAGACTGATTCAGTGATTGATTACTAATGAATTAAGTCATGACTAATTATAATCTGTACTGATATTAGATGATAATCGAATCATGTATTATCATTTATAATATTCACTGTTATAAAAATGCATTCTCTTGACAATTAAACATGAACTGCCTAGTCTAGTGTATAAAATAGTAAAATGATAATGGAGGAAATTTTGTGCAACAGAGCCTCAAGATGAGAGATAAAAATCATCCAACTGTAGAAGGAACATCTAAGACTCTTTGAACGGACAGAGGATTAAGGGAACAAAGACTTATGGACGTGCTAACAATATGAGACTGAGCTCCCTCCAAGAGTTAAAATAATGTTTGTTGTTTTTATTTGGAAATTATTCTCCACTTTGATTCAATTTATGTGGCTACCTGTTTATGCAGCAAACTACTTCAATTGGGCGAGCATTGCAGTCTCATTTTGTTGCTGCCAAGCAGTAAAATTAGTTATGCCTTTATATTTTAATGCAAAACAAGTAGTTTAAAAAAGTCCAAACTTGATAAATAACTTATTATCGTGTCTTTTATTGCGACACCTACACCACACGCAGTTAGAGCTTCTAGCTGTTTGGAGAAGCTAACTAATAATGATTCAGAGTGAAATAGGGGGGTCTAGTCACAATCTATGACTGTTTAATTAAGAGATACATGTCGATGTGATGCCCAAGTAGCACAAATAACAGTACCGTACGACATGGGCAACGAGCGTTGTTTTTCTTTGTTAATGGTGTACCTCCAACAGTGATTCTTCTAATAGCGCAAGCTGAATCTTCTTGTCTTCCTCTTGTTGTAGTAGTCTTGTTTTCTCCGTCTCTAATTCTGGTTTCTCATGTTGTATGGTCAACGCCAGAAGCTATTCACAAACACACCAGTAAACAAACAAACACATATGACTCATGACACTGTTCAGCAACAAGAAGTGCTTAAATTGATAAAAGTACAGTAGACTTTAATGCGGGCTTAGTACTGGGGTAAACAAAAAAATAGATCACCTGTCCTTGCAGGCCTGCCTTTGTGGTGGTAAAGTTGACCTCCGTAACCACAGAAACAGCATCAGGAGGGATGAAGGGAGCAGGATTACGTGTTGCCAGGAAGAGCCGGAAGTCCTCATTGTAATCAATAACCTTGTCTCCGATCTGTACAACGTATCTCGGGCCTGTGTGCAAGTGCATTCAAATGTGTGATATCAGAGAGAAAAGACAAAGCAGGGAATGGGTTATCTTAAAAGTAACTCACAAGTCTGACCTTTACTCTTTTTTTTACAGCCATTGTACTTAGCGTATAGACTTTCTAATCCCTGCAATGCAACATGGCCTTTTTCTTTCCACTTCCTTTCTCCCATGGTCAACACCCCATTATCTAGCTATTTCTGAAAATGTGTGTGTGAAGCTAATTTACATAATACCTGCCCCCACACTAAGTTTCGCCACCTATGACTTGGTTGCTAGGGTAAGAGTAGCGATTTCTGGCCTCTGGACTACACATATGCATCATGTCAAAACAAAAACCGAAGCACAGCAGCAGTGTTAGCACAAATTAGCATTAGTTAAAAGCGTTATCACCATTAGCTTCTGACATCTGGCACATACTCAAATATTCAGTAAAATTGGCAACATGGGGTATTTGTGTTGGCAGTGTGTCAAGGTGTGTGTCAATTGGCAATGTGTCCACTGCATGCACCAAATGCAAAAATCAGAACACTAATTGACCAGTGTAATTTGGCAGGTTGATGATGAAGCGACTAAACACTTTTCTGTACATTTCTGGCCGAAAGTACTGGGGTTCATTTGCCTGACACAGAACCGAACCCCCCAAAACTGAGTAATTTCAAGTGGAGTGTCAGGAAGAGTTTACAGTTTACTGATGAACTGTCATAACCTTTTAAAAGGTTAGTATTACAGTTTCAAATTTGAATAATCATAACTACCATATATAGCATAATAAGTTGTGCTGTTTGTATGTGCCATCTTTAGGGGCTGATAAATAGAGTGCATCAGTGTAACCAACTCAGCAACTTTGTTGCTATATTTTGTGAGAATTCAGACATCTCTTGTGACTCTTTTTCAAAAAGATTTCGGGGTATTATATTGGTGAGTTTTTAAGATTCTGAGACTGACACCCAGATGCAGACAGAGCAGAGCAACCCCTCCGCGTCCAAACTGCGAGAGTATTGTGCTTGAGCAATGCCGCAGCTGGGTGATTTAACTACTGCCTCTTCGAAAGTGTGAACAAGCATGGAGGGAGCATGTAAATACCACAAAAAGGTGGGAGTTGAGACTTGAACCCAGAACCTCTGAATGGGAGGCAGAACTACAAACCACATGCTTCAGTGTTCCACCAATCACCATTTCTAAATGCTTGATCGTTTTTCCAACCAAAATGATTTAAGTCCAAAAATGTATCGATTCAATACAAAATGTGAGCACTGTAAAAATTAAGTTGAACAGGGTAATGAGACATACATTTAAAAAGGCAATTGATGATTAACCTGAATGATTTAATTCCAAATGTATTCATTAATATGATGTGGATTACAGTATTTTGAATGGAATTGTGATGCATCTGAGATAAATAATAAGAGAGAAATAATGTTACCTAACAACCCTAAAATGTGTTTTTGTGCATTGTGCAAGTGTACCTTGTGCGATGAGATCCCTCCTCAACAGTGGGTAGAGTACAGGTTCCACTCCATCCATTTCTTGAATGATGAGAGTTTTTCCAAATCTGACTGCCAGTTCCAGGGCTGTCATGAAGTTACTGTCCTTTATAGACATATAAATGCGTGACCCATTATGAATTTCAGAGAGATAGTACAACCCCAATTCCAATGAAGTTGGGACGTTGTGCTAAACATAAATAAAAACAGAATACAATGATTTGCAAATCATGTTCAATCTATATTTAATTGAATACACTACAAAGACAAGATATTTAATGTTCAAACTGATAAACTTTATTGTTTTGAGCAAATAATCACTAACTTAGAATTTTATGGGTGCAGCACGTTCCAAAAAAGGTGGAACAGGGTCATGTTTACCACTGTGTTACATCACCTTTTGTTTTAACAACATTCAATAAACATTTGGGAACTGAGGACCCTAATTGTTGAAGCTTTGCAAGTGGAATTCTTTCCCATTCTTGCTTGACGTACAGCTTCAGCTGTTCAACAGTCCGGGGTCTCCGTTGTCGTATTTTATGCTTCATAATGCGCCACACATTTTCAATGGGAGACAGGTCTGGACTGCAGGCAGGCCAGTCTAGTACCTGCACTCTTTTACTACAAAGCCACACTGTTGAATGTGGTTTGGCATTGTCTTGCTGAAATAAGCAGGGGCGTCCATGAAAAAGACGTTGCTTGGATGGCAGCATATGTTTCTCCAAAACCTGTATGTACCTTTCAGCATTAATGGTGCCTTCACAGATGTGTGAGTTACAAATGCCATTGGCACTAACACAGCCCCATACCATCACAGATGCTGGCTTTTGAAGTCTGCGTCCATAACAGTCCGGATGGTTCTTTTCCTCTTAGGCCCAGAGAACACCGCCCACAATTTCCAAAAACAATTTGAAATGTGGACTCGTCGGACCACAGAACACTTTTCCACTTTGCATCAGTCCATCTTAGATGAGCTCGAGCCCAGAGAAGCCGGTGGGGTTTCTGGGTGCAAATGGGTTTTGCTTTGCATAGTAGAGTTTCAAGTTGCACTTACGGATGTAGCGCCAAACTATATTTACTGACATTGGTCTTGCTCTCCTGGGGGTGGAGGGGGGGGGGGGGGCAGTGGGAGAGGGGGGGGGGGGGGCATTGGGTCCCTGCGGCCCCCACCAGCCAGCTGTCAGGGCGCCTCGGTGGGGCCGGCGGACCGCCCTGGGTCCCTCGGTGTGGGACGTGTCCCGTCCGCCGGGCTGCTCTCGGGTGGACCCCTGGGCCTGATCCCGCCACACGATTGATTGGGTGGGGTCCTCAGTCGCTGCAGTGCGGCCACAGCAATTACAGGACACTTCTGTCAGTCTTTGTGCATGTAAAATGGTATCAATTCACTTGCATGTATCCGTAGACACATACCCCTAGGACTCTTTTACTGGGTGTGGGGTCACACACTTACTGCGACAAAGAACTCATGAATATGCAAATCGCTTGTGTATCCCCTCACTTATACTCTCGTCCTGTAGACTTTTATAATTCACATAATTAATGCCACCACACTTCAGTTGTACAGTCGGGTTCACGACCCTTGTCCTGCATGCTTCTTCTCCTGTCCTTGTCCTGTTCTATCTTGTATTGTCCTTCCCTCACAGGGTGTAGCACAACAGCCCCATGCAACACTCATATTTCATGTTTCATTGTTGTAGATAATGTAATGATTTACTTCTCTCATCCAGTTTACAATGAGTGCTTAGAAGAAGAATCACCTTTTATTGTCATGAACATGCATGGATGCACACGAAATTTGTTCTCTGCATTTAACCCATCACAGTGAACACATACACAAGTTAGTGGAACACACTGGAGCAGGGGGCAGCTGAAGCGCCCGGGGAGCATTTCGGGGTATCAGTGTCTTGCTCAAGGACACTACAGCCGTGAGTCCAGGAGATGTTGGCGGATGGGCCAGTCGGGGTCTTGAAACTAGGTCCCCCACGGTGGCAGGCGATGATCTTAACCATTGGGCCACGGCTGTATTTGTCTTTGTTTCTCTCTCCCTTCTAGAAACTTTGTTCTGTTCGACTGATCAAGTCTGATTCTCCTCCATCCATCCATCCATCCATTTTCTGAGCCGCTTCTCCTCACTAGGGTCGCAGACGTGCTGGAGCCTATCCCAGCTATCATTGGGCAGGAGGCGGGGTACACCCTGAACTGGTTGCCAGCCAATTGCAGGTCTGATTCTCAATAAACCGCAATTATAATACCACAGCGGAAGCTTAAAGACTCCACTGCTTGACCTAACAGCCGAACAGGACAAAAAACAAAAAAAAGTGGTTGCTTACCACCATACATTAGTCATTCTAGCTGCATTTGCTGGATCACTGCTCTAGTACTCTATGTGCACTGTTCTGCCATGAAGTTTAATACCACAACAATTTAAAGATAAACTCATACATAGTTTGTTAAATTAATACCTACGGTGTTGGTCAAAACAACTATCATAATATATTTTCTGTAATTCACTTAACATTCTGCGGGTATGTATCAATGATAGTTAATGATGTAGTTGACCTTTAAGACGTATTTACCTGTTGGTTGATAACCTCAAGTCGGTTTTGTTTGAGATGTGTGCAGAGCCACTCTGTGGCTCGGGAGGAAGGGTCGATGAGAAAAGGACAAGCAACACTCTAAGAAAAAAAAACAAAACACAAATGGTTTAGTTATTGTAGGATGTCTTGTACACTACAGGGGCTTGAATTACTTTACTAGGAAATGAGGTGTATGTGCACACAAGTGAAAACCAGTTCTGTCTCTGCTATGCTTATTCGTCAGCATCAACCCTGCATACGACAGGTGTATGATTCCCACCTAGGCTCTGTACTTTTTATACTTTCTCTGTCTTATTAGTGTAATCGCAAACGTGATCATCCTGAACGTGCTAAATCCATGTACTGAAGTACTATTTCTGCTTGCACAGTTATTTTGTTGTGGCTATCAACATACACTTCACATGATGTTTGCTGCTGGTATTCAAAAAGTAAACAAATTAAGTTCATAGGTTTTTATGTAATATTTTCCATGAGTGGGTCACCGTCTGTGTTTATAGAATGTGACATAACGTGTATGGCATAAGCACAGTCAAAACAAACACACTGGGGCTATGATGGAGCAACTCCTTACCCGTAACTTAAGTTCATTGATCTATAAGACAGAAATGGAAAAAGAAAACACAAAAACAGATGTAATATATTTATATGTATGACAAGAGGCTCAGTGAAATTGTTTGATACTTTGAATGATGATTCAAAAACGGGATGGAAGAAAGGGGTGAACATAAGGGATGGAATGGTGAAGGGAGGGCAAGACAACATAATACTATAAAACTGGATTCTGGTACCTGTAGTATAATTTATGAGCATAGAGCTCATTCATATAAATGAGATTATCAGTAAAGACAATTAGTTCCCGACCTGTAGTATGACAATAGCGTTCTCCATGGAGAGGTCATCAGACGGCAGCCCTTGACTCTTCCAAATCAACTGTTCACTTTCCAAGGACAGGAATGACCTGAAGTTAAACTCTATACAAACATACCCAAAAATGAGAATTGCGATGAGTTATGTTCTATTATGAGTGAACATAAATAACATTATTTTGCATACTGCAGTGATTCCCAACTATTAATGTGTCGTGAGAGTAGAGGTGCAACAATTAATCGATTAATCAACAACTAATCAATTATCAAAATAATTGACACCTATTTTGATGATCGATTAATCGTTTAGGGCTATTGTTTAACGTAACATAATCTGAATCCTCTGTTTTCAACCTCTCAACAGTAAATATGATCTGATTTTGCTAGTCCTCCATGAAAGCAGACTGTTTATCTTTGTGTTTAATCAAAATAAGAAATTCGCAAACATGTTTTTACTTTCAAAAACAATTATTAACATGTTTCTGGCATGTTGCGGACCAAACCAGGAACTGAATCATAATAAATTTCTTGTAAAAAAAAAAAAGCCTGTTTAATATATTGCGGAAATAATCGTTATTTGCAGCCGTAGTATGAAGTAATTGAACTTGAAACAGTCTTAAAAGTGCATATCATATATGAGTAGGTCTTCGCATTAATCAGCACCCAAGAAGTAGCGCTCGGTTTCAAAAAGGTTAGGGAGTACGAAATCATTCCCTCTCATGTGATAGTGCCTACGGTAATTATTGTTTATCTAATTTTGTTTAATCATTAAATCTGATTTTTTGCAATAAACTTTTACGCAATATAAATTGGATCTGATTATTCGATTAGTCGATAGAATAATCGGTAGAATAATCAATTCCAAAAATATTTGATCGCTACAGCCTTGTGTGCAGAAATAAAAAAAAAAAAAAAAAAAACTTAATAATTAAGATATTACTTAATTCTCTTTACCGAACTTTCTTCAATTCCTGCAAGAACATTAAGCTTTGTGCGAAATTAAATAGGCCCAGATTGCCCATTAAGAAAGTAAATTTGGGAGTAAACTGAGATGAGATCATCATTATTTTATTATACCATTTTTTGTGAGATATGTCTTTCTAAGGTTGGTAAAACACAGACTAAAGTTTATAGTCTTAAATTTAACTTAAACCTCTTAATTGATTAATCAATCAGCGGCAAGCCAGTGTGTGTGTGTGTCTGTGTGTGTGTGTGCGTGCACGCGCATGTGCAAGTGTTTAAATGATCTTTTACTTTGCAGTCCAGATTGAGCCATCCAGGTTTCCAGACAATGTCTACGACGATCTTCAGGAGCTGCAGACAAATATGTGATGAATGCTGCAGCAAGCATCGCCCTCACAGGGAGTGTATCTAACTCATTCTTTATCTCCAACATCTGAAGGACAGGAAGACAAAAAAAAAAAAAAAAAAAAGGGAGAAATCGGGAGTAAAAAAAAGTCAGGATATGGCATAGCCATGATTTAGGTAGCTGAGGTCAATGATAAAATTGGTCTTCTTTTCAGCGCTCTATACTATCTTAATTTCTTATGGTAATCTCAGACTGTGGCCAATTTTATTTTTTTACCTCAAGTTCTATTAATAAAGCCTTATATCATGACTAAAATATCAATTTCGCATAATGTGGCTGTGAAACTTTGTGCACTATATATATATATATATATATATATATATATATATATATATAGGCCTTGCTGATGTTCCACTGTGTTGATGTGAGTGTGACTTTGCATATGTGTGCGTTAGGTGAAAAGAAATGCAAGCAAACAGTGAAGTGATTCTCTGAAGGAAATGTTGAGGAAGGTTGGGAGTGTGAGGGAATGAGTGTGTTTGTGTCAGGAGGAGATTGAGTGTTTTAATTAACGCCCAGACAGATGCAGCAGAAAGAAGTTAAACAGCCAAATAAGTGACCAGCGAAATCAGGGCCCCATGTCTTTTGTCAATGCAAAGCATTTTGTGCTTCAATTTTACTACAAAATGGCCATAATACCGATAGCAGTATAAATACTTTACACAACCTGTGTATTCCACCGCTTATGTTCTCCGTCCAGTTGGGAAATCAGTTGCTGGGCAGCATTGATTGTGTCCTGAGCTTTTGTCACCTCAGCCTCCAGCTTTGCTGCCTCTGCAGTGTGACACTGAAACCTGCCACAAAGGAAGACAAGCGGTCCGTATGTCCATATGTGCTTGCAATACAATCAAAATGTCTCAAAATACTTTGAATAAAACGGAGACTTGAAAAGGTTGCAATGTGTTCGCTGTATGCGCCACATGCACAGATCCGCACACTAATTGATATGAAGTTGGGCGGCTTGGTGATGAAGTGCTGACTCCATGAGTGAAAATGTCGAGCTTTCTCTGTTTTTTTCCTGCTCGCCTTTCTCTTCATCAAGTGGGACAGCTCTTGTATTGGCTCTCAATTGTTTGTGCAGATGTACATCATATTTTGGTCAGTCAATGTGTGTTAATGAGAAGATTAAACAATAAAAAAAAATAGCTGCTCGAGCACATTTTGCTGGCGTAGGGGCAGAATCCTCAAATCTCCAAAACCATCACTTTTCAGGAAACAAAAACCCCCCCCCCAAAAACATGTTTGTTGAGTCATTAACATTGCATCGTCAAAGAGAACAAGCCATTTTCATCACTTTAGAATGGTCAATAATTTGTAAAAATAACACGAAATATGAAATTTACCAAATTGGGACATTTTTGTTAAGTTATTTTAGGGAAAATGGCGCAGAATGAATGAATGAATATACAGCCATAATGTTCTTTGGGATGAGGCAAAGAAAAATCATTTCAACCAAATATATTTTTTGCACTTCACCAAGGCTGCAAAAAGAGAGGCGATATTAAACACATATTAAAGATATTTATCTTGTTGAAAAGCACATTGTAAGGACACAAGAATAAAAAAAAAAGAGTGAATTAAGTCATTTGATATATGGAGTATGTTATTGACCTTTAACCTGACTGCAAATATCACGGTCCAGTACATTTTAAGAGAGGGGGAATAGATCTGCCCTTCAGGCAGCCGTGATTGTTTATATCCTTGATGACAATAATAGGCGGTGGCAGTAAACAGACAGTAACGGCAAATTTGTTCAAGGATGGCAGGCTGACATGTAGAATGGGCATCTAGCAATGTGATGACTGGAACCTTGAGGAACATGCTAAACAGCCGGTTACTCGTGATGTCGTCAAAGTCAATTTCCCCAAGGTGAGAGCGCAACAGATTATATGGCGTAATATACAGTACTAACCGTGGTAGCTCAGTTAGCTTCTGCAACTCACCTGCAATGCGATGACATTTTTAAAGTAGGCTGATTTCAAATGCTCAAATCAAAGTTTTATTTTATTTAGCACTACAAGTATGATTGGGCCCTTGTTCTAGATTTGCTTTGCAACAATCTACATTGTACTATATTGTATTTTTTCCATGTAATCTAATTTCTTCCTTAGGTTTTTATGAGGTTTAGGCCAGAAAAAAAGGTGTTCTCCCACACCATATTCCAAACTGGTTTTTATGAATGTATTAGTGCTGGAAAAGAAAAACCCAAAATGGTTCTCACAAATCAAAAGCATACAACTGGCCTCACACAACGCAGCATAAACCTTTGGCCATGTTCCCAAACAACCCTAAATAAAACATTTATTAACAAATATGAAACAACCCTGGTTGAAAATATAGCAGAAATTAAAGGAGGTTCATACTTCTCTTTGAGTTCATTAACCTTGTCTCCCACAGAGTTGAGCAGGCTCTCAAGCTTATTCTTTCGACTTTCCGTTTTCCTCAGGTTGCTGGACAAGCACAATAAATCATGTTATCAACATTAAGCAAGGCTGACTGGGAAAAAAGGAAATAATGTGTCTAGGCTTGTTTAAAACTCAAACTGCAGTAAATATTTTAATTGCAGTCATTTGACATAGAATACATTGAAAAATAAAACAACTATTAACATGGCGGCACGGTGGACGACTGGTTAGAGCGTCTGCCTCACAGTTCTGAGGACCAGGGTTCAATCCCCGGCCCCGTCTGTGTGGAGTTGCCATGTTCTCCCCGTGCCTGCGTGAGTTTTCTCCGGGTACTCCGGTTTCCTCCCACATCCCAAAAACATGCACGGTAGGTTAATTGACAACTCTAAATTGCCCATAGGTGTGAATGTGAGTGCGAATGGTTGTTTGATTGTATGTGCCCTGCAATTGGCTGGCAATCAGTTCAGGGTGCACCCCGCCTCCTGCCCGACAATAGCTGGGATAGGCTCCAGTACGCCCGCGACCCGAATGAGGAGAAGCGGCTCAGAAAATGGATGGAACTATTAACATTGATTCTGCTCACATTCATCCCTCTTAGTTTAGTAAGTAAATCAGGCTCTATATGTACTGATTACTTCACATGAAAACGGCTGCATTGTCAAAGGACTATCCTTCAACTGTGGTATTGTGGGTAGTATGTGCATGTGTACTCACTCCTTTAGTCCAGCCTGCTCTCGCTCAAGAGGCTCTATCCTCTGTAGGACATGGGAGTACTGGACATTGGCTTTGACCCAGGCAGCCAGGGGGGCGGCTGCTGCACTTGCACGTTTTGCATTCTGACCATGACAACAGAATCACAAGTTACATTCAACACTCTCTGTTAATCAGAGCAATAAATGTACTTGTATATTAGGGTCAACTGACCTTGGGGTCAAAGGACGCCTTATTCCTGTAAAGCAGCTCTTCCACACTCTGACGAATCTCGGGGGTGATGTTCCTGACCTCGAATGTAACTATGTCCTCCCTCACGCCACGCTTAGCCAGGAAGCTAAGGAGTAGGATGGGTGTGTGTGTGTGTGTGTGTGTTTGTGTGTATATATATATATATATAAACACACACACACACACAGAGTTGTGGTCACCATTATTGGCACCCATGAAATTTAAGTACTGAACGTGGAAAATCTCCTGAAGAAAATTAATCAAGTGAAACAACATTTTTCTATTGAGAACTTGTGTTTGATACAAAAGAGCAAGCGATAAACATTTTTTATGGACAGATGAAATAAAAATAGAACTTTTTAGCAATTCACACAAACAGTAAGTTTACAGACGGCATAATGAAGCCTTTAAGGAAAAGAACACCCTGCCAACAGTCAAGCATGTTGGAGGATGCATAATGCTGTGGGGATGCTTCACATTATCTGGTACTGGAGGCCTTGACTGTATCACAGGCATCATGAAATAAGAAAATTATCAATAGATTTTAGAGCGAAATCTTTCAGGTGTTTGTTTTGGGGCGTTACTCCCTTCAGTCTCCTCTTTAGCATAGTACATTGTATGCACTTACTTCTAGAGATGAACTTGGCCATTCTAAAACCGACCACTGTTTTGCCTTAACTCATTTGATATTTTGGCAGGGTGCTGCATGATTTCAAATCTCCACATCAGTGGTGTTGCATCTTTAAATTGACAGACAAAATGTTTCTGTAGACTTCTCAGTTAACTTTAATGCTGCCGTCATAGGTTACATAAATAGATGGTAGATGCTTTGATGATTCATTAGCTAGTCCCAGATGAAGCCATGCGAGCCCAAGCTAGGATATTTACCTCCACTGTGTTTCATTGATAATAGATCATGAAATGATATTGTTTTTTTCAAAATTTTGTCTTTGCATCTCTGTGGGGAGGTTCATTTTTGGTTCGTACTCTCTCTTCATTTTGGTGAATTCCATCTTGGCCTTCGTATTCCTCTAGCTAAAGAGTTGCCTCTTCTGATGTAGCCTTTGTATTTTTGTTCATCAAGTCTACCACTAACTTTTTGCAGGTATTTGCATATCGCTCCCATCAGGCGGAAACCCTGTATCTCCAAAATAATCAGTTTTCAGGGGGGAAAAAAAACAAACCAAAAAAAAAACGTCATCTTTGCTGTGTCATTCATCCACATTGCATCGTCATAGAGAGGGAGCCATTTTCAACAGTTAAAAATTGGTCAATAATTTTAAAAAGTATTGAATTATGAAAAAAATATGAAATTGACCTAATTTTGACATACTAACCCTTACCCTAAGAGGTTGGCTCTCGGGACGTGGAATGTCACCTCTCTGGCAGGGAAAGAGCCCAAGCTGGTGTGCGAGGTTGAAATGTTCCGACTAGATATAGTCAGGCTCACCTCCACACACATCTAGGGCTCTGGTACCAGTCCTCTTGAGAAGGGTTGGACTCTATTCCACTCTGGAGTTGCCCTCGGTGAGAGGCGTCAAGCAGGTGTGGGCATACTTATTGCCCCCTGACTCGGTGCTTGTACATTGGGGTTTACCCCAGTGGACGAGAGGGTAGCCTCCCTCTGCCTTCTGGTTCGGGGACGGGTCCTGCCTGTTGTTTGTGTCTATGCACCAAACAACAGTTAAGAGTACCCACCCTTTTTGTAGTCCTTGGAGGGGGTGCTGAGTGAGAGTAGGAATGTAGATCGACCATTAAATCGAGAGCTTTCCCTTTCGGCTCAGCTCCTTCTTCACCATGACAGACCGATAGAGACGATGTACCGATCCGCCTGTTGATCACCAGTTTGATTCTTCCCTCACTCGTGAACAAGACCCTGAGATACTTGAACTCCTCCATTTGGGGCAGGATCTCTTCTCTTTCGAGGAGAGGGCACGCCACGCTTTTCCGACTGAGGACTACGGCTTCAGATTTGGAGGTGCTGATTTTCCTCCCAGCCACTTCACACTTGGCTATGAACCGTTCCAGCGAGAGTTGGAGATCACGGCTTGATGACGCAATCAGAACAACATCACCTGCAAGAAGCAGTGACGTGATACTTATGTCACCAAACCGGACTCCCTCAACAGCCCGGCTGCGCCTAGAAAGTCTGTCTATTAATGTAATGTACAGAATCGGCGACAAAGGGCAGCCTTGGCGGAGTCCAACTCTCACTGGAAATGAATCCGACTTACTGCCGGCAATGCAGACCAGACTGACATCAGTTGTACAGCGTTTGGTTACAATTGTATATGACAAAATAGATGTTTTTAATTGAACTGATTCATGCATCTTTTTATTTAAAATGTTTTCTTTATTTTTTAAAAGAGTTGCACAGGAGGTAGCATGTTCACCCCTTGAACCCAAGGAAGCTGCTTTATTACTATAAGAAATGTACTTCATTAGTTTAGTCACAAAAGTTGAACCTGACATTTTTTTACTATTTCCTCCTCTGTGTGTATCCTTAAAGCGGTTCCTCAATCCTCTACCTCAACTCACCTCTTCATGCTAACCCAGGAGGTGTCGAAGGTACCCATCAGTCTCAGGACCCCCTCCAGGATGTCCCTGATGACATCAGGTGGCATGCGGAGAGAGCGGATCTCAGACAGAGCTTCAGGCTTGATGTTTCCCACTGCTTGCTTCGCCTCATCCACCAAAGGCTTTAGGAGTGAAAGAGAGCAAATGAATGTAACTGTGCCTAAGCCATCCGCGGTGAAGGGCAGCTCTTGACAAATCAACCAGAGAACCGACCTTTACTTCCTTCAGTTCATCATCAATTTTGGCTTTTCGCTCTTCTATCTTGGACACTTCTTGAGCCATTCTTGCTTGAATCTTTTCCATCTCCGCCTTCTGGTCGCTGGCATTCTGGAGGGCCATAAATTATGAGCTAGTGTTATTTATGGTCCACTTAAAAGGACCTAAAAGTAAATGGGTGAGACAGCCACACACTGAGGTTTGAATTAAATCTATGAAAAGCCACTTTTTTGAAATGTAGACAAAGGATATGACTTGAAAATTGTCAGAAAAAGGATTTAATTCTATCACTGCAAATGCACCTTTGTCCAAAGCTAACCTTTTCATTGATTTCAACGTCTTCCCACCTACCTGATTTGAAAGGCTTCTTTTCCATTTTTCCTCTACAAATCTGATTTTCCTTACACTGGGCATGCTCCATTTATTCTTTCATCCTGGCCAAACCTTTATAAAAAATATCATTACTGAACTCAAAACTCATTCCAATTAATCTCCTTCACCTATCTATTGTTATCCGCTACCGGCCACAGGGATCAAACTACTATTACTCTCTATTTAACTCTTTCTTTTCTTTCTTCCTCAATCACAATTTGGCAAAAAAGATCATGCTTTTCAGAATTATGGATACCAACAGAGAGAACACAACAGATGGAATGAAACAAACTAAAGTCCACTTGTGCTCAGCGAACACCGCTAAACACCGCTGGGAAACGCAAGAGATATGCAGAGGAGACGAGGAGAAAAGGTGCTGTACGTCATAGAAGACGATGAAGGACGATTCAGTAAGGACACCGTCCTGCCTGACACTCAGTGTACAATTTGCAAACGACAATACAAATCTAATCAGATGATATACCTGCATGGATGTGGTGATTTCCTGCAGGGCAGAATCAGCCTCCTGTTGCTTAGTCTTCAACAGTACACTCTGCTCTGCAGCCCGTCTCTTCAACTCATCAACCAGTGCCTTGGCTTCATTAAGCTTAGACACACCAGCCTGCAAACACAACTCAGGGTCATTTCTTCCATATGAACTACTCGTCTGGTATTAATAGTACCAAAAGAAAACAAGTAACACATCACTGTGACTGTATTGCCAAACAAGCTTTCAGTTACATAATTGCATTCATTACCTGCAGATGCTGTTGTCTCGTTGTGAGCTGCATCTGTTTCCGGCTATAGATTGCATTGTAAAGGTGTAGAAAGGCCATATACTGGCTGGGTGTTGCACCATGTTCTCGACATGACTCATGGACCATCAGGAACAGACGGCTCACATCTTCCTGTCCAGTTTCTGACCACACATAATAACAATGCCAACATTCTGATTTACTGTGTGCTCTGATGAAATAGTAAAGAGTAACTACAATAATATATAATAATGAATAACAGTTTCCCTGCATTTAAACTTACCCAACTTAAAAAAATTATACCTTTTCGTTAAGTAGGCTCAGTCAATCCAAGGCTACACCTCTAATCCCATAACGTTCCAATTTTCTGATCAATATAGCATGACTCATACTATCAAATGCTTTCTGAAGATCAATAAACAGTTTATTTTTGTCTATAGAATCAGAGATTTGTCTATAGAATCAGAGATTTCTCCGATGTCTCAAGAGTTCTTGCAATGGAAAAATGATAAAAAAAGGAAATTACTCTTAAAAAGTATTCATACCTTTCCTTGCTTTCTTTTCACCTTCATTCCTCTCCTCATCACTGCTTGCCTTGGCAAGCAACAGCTCAGGAATCTGACAAAATACAATTTTATTAAAGGAAAATGTGTGGTATATGTTAAATTTAACATGCTTAAAAATATTCATAAAAAAATAGACCTTCTTCATGCTGCTTTCAGACCATCCTTCCATCCACTGGACAGAACACTTGCGGTAAAAAGCTGGATTGCTCTCACAGCTGATGGTGAAGTTTGGGTTTGAACAGTCCATGATTAGAACAATGTGGAGATTCTGCTGGATTCCTAACAGAGATTTTACACAGAAAGGTGAGAAGTGGAGTAATGAGCAGGCTCTACACTATTGTAACCTTTCCACTGGTAACACTGGTGCGACCAACTTTCTCAGTTTCTCATATCTGCCAGTATTCCAATCCAAAGCATTCCCCCAAAAAATAAACATAAGAGCTCTATTTCTTTTTGCTTTCGTGGGGTCGCCAATTGGATTATAAATGTGCATGCCAATGATAATCAACGGGGATATGTGAACCAATGCGCAAGCGTGGAAAGCGTCCTGACGTCAACCTGTATGTGCATCTGCCTTATGCATTACTTTGAACCACAATCTCTAATGCAGTGTGTTACAGGTAGCATTAAAATATATGCACTCGCACAAACGCAACTAGATGGAATTCTTACTTTCAGACGCTGAAAAAAAGGTCACATATGTCACCATTTTGGTCGGAGTCTACAGCCCTGGTATAGTATTACCGTAAAAGCCTTTTTTCACATAATTGAGACTACAAGTGAGACTAGGTAGCGTGTGTTTGTTTCTTGATGCTTGTGTTGTGTTATAATGCCTCTTTTATCTTTTAATTCTCTGGCAGACATAAATAAAGTGCTATCAGGAGGCTTTTTAGTGGGTTGACTTTAGCATTAAGCTACTAAATAAATTCTCTGGCTGCAGATTCAAACTTAGTGACCCTGCAGCATTTCAGTAGTACATAGTTTCATAAGAGAAGAGAAATAGACAGATACAGAGCAATGACGATGTTTACACACACACATATATACACACTCCTGACCACAAGTCATATACACACACACACACACACACACAGTACAGAGAAAAGATGAACAGATATACCACACAGGGAGTCCAAAAGAATGATAGATGAATGCAGCATACTAACTGAAGGAGAAATAGTTGTATAAGGGTCCAGTAAATCCGTCCTGGGAAGCAGAATCTTTGAGGGAAGAGAGAAGAGGCTCCAACTCTTCTGGGGTGTATAGTCCAGGAACCTCACCTTGAAACACATTCAACACAGACTGTAACTTGAAGTCAAAATTGTGTATACATTTCCAAGTTAAATCTTTCCTCATAAAATGAAAACACATACCAGACGAGAGCAGGCTGTTGACCATCTCGAGGAAAGCAGGCTGGACAAACTGATAGTCCTCCAACAGGAAGACAACCTGCTGTGCTTCTAGTCCAGCCAACTGCATCACCTGTACGCATGTTGCTGTGTTAAACACCAAGAGTGTCCACAAATTACGAGCTAACTCAGATGAAAAAACCTTGAGTGAAACCAACACATACCGTCTTGAGATCATTCTTAAAATGCTTCAAGGAATAGCCACGAGAGATCTTTGGCGTAAACACAGGGTATCCATGCATGTGTGACACCAGAAATGTGGCTGTGTGCCGCCCGACTCCACTTCGACCCGCCAGGAGCAGCGAGCCACCGGGCCGGCTCAGCACGCGATCGAGCCTGGACACAAAGTCGCACACTTCCCAGAAAAGGAGGAGGTCCAGCTCTCTGTTATCACGACTGTACAGCACTAGTCCCTAGAGAGGAAACAAACATGAGTAAAAGATGCACTGACAGTATCATTTACATCACATACAGTTACAAACACAACAAAACTAGGATAGAGAAATGAAAAACAAAGAAAAACTGTACTCCTCAGTAAAAGGTATTTCCAATCAATCTATATCTCAAAATAAAACAGATTGTAAGTGAAATACTGTGACTAGGACAACTGTGAGGGAAGGAAAAATGGATTATAAATGTGCATGCCAATGATATAAATGTGAGTTCAATTCACACATAGTAGAGAGCTGTTGTAAAGTTATTCAATTTACTTCGAAATCAAAGCAAATAACCCAACATATTGTTGTGTACCTTCTGAATGACTTGCTTGAGGTCAGAAGAATGCAGGCATCCCAGTTGTTTACCATGTGGAGGCAGAGACTGGCCCGGAGTCATTACAGCCCCCTCAGATGCTCCCCACGTTACATAGAAACCATCTGCACATAGGGAGAAAAAAACTGTCAGTAGCCGAACATGCGCACATCCAAATTTGAGAGTCGCGTTTTCAAGCTGTTGCTCTTTTAAGTTTACATCAGCTAAAGATGAAAAACAATATTCAGGTACGCTGTACACTCTGCTGTCGACAAAGTGTTATATCGCTTCAAAAACCCTACGTCAATTTTGAAGAAACATTTTGAGTCGCGTGGCTACATTCAAGCTTAAAGAGAATGTCCCACCCGTAGATATGAATAGGTCGTCATGCCCCTTTTTGAGACGCATGCCTACGACGACGCAAAGCTAGCTGGCGTAAAGTGTCAGCGCGTGCCATGTTTGTGGCAAAATAACAAGGATGCCTGCACATTGCATATTGTACAATGATCACAACAAGGAACTAGGAGTAACCTTTACAAGTTAAAATTACTTTTTTGTCTCGTTTTCCAAATGTTCTTGATTGATAGCACACGCTTTGGTGTCGACAAAAAAAGGTAGCTGCTTTATACAGATATTTTTTTAAATGATCTATGTAAAGTGAAGTCTAGAAATACTGTTTTTTTATACAAAACAAGTAGCCTATTTATGTTAAATGAAATCCAGAAAGACTGTCAATATTATTACTTTTTTTTAATATAAAAAGTATTTATGTTGAGTCAAAAAATGTTGTCTATTTTTGATTCTTAAACAGCAACATTATATTTTTGTTACTTTTTCATGGTAACTGTGGCAACACTAGTAAGGAATGATGGAGCAAACCAGAAATAGATCACCAACCATTCATGTTTTCAAGAGCGTCAGAGCTCCAGTCCACACGGATGATGGAGGAGAGGATATTATCAAAGGTGTGAAGATCTTTGGAGAAAACTAGCCGGTCTCTGAAAAGCCTTCTCGCCTCGTATGCTACCACCACCAGCACACTGTCCGTCACATCTGACTGAGCTTAAAAAATACAGATTTAAACAAAATAGACAAAAATTTATTTTACTCAATTTTACTAAAAGACAATAGGACTCTTACCAAATGTGATTCAAGAGTGGCTTTAAAAAAATAAAAAAAGTTATTGCCCATGTGTTTGTTACCTGCAGTGAGGTCATATCGTAACAAGCTTAGGACCCATTCTGTGAGGATGCACGGGGTAAACAGGTAGTGACTATGATCATCCACTGTAAACTTGGCTTTCACCTATTTGAAATCAAACAATTGAGTTACAGTACATGATATTAACATACAGTGCATCAAGACACAAAATAATTGGTAATCAGTACATTTATGGTTCCGAAAAATAAATAACATGAAGTACATCATGCTTTTCTTCAGGTCACAGTCCGGAGCTGCATTATCCAGCTAATTTAAATTACTTTTAAGCAAATGTTGTAAATACAAACATGTAGTTCATGTATTTTTAACTGACCAAGATAAAAGCTCAAAAAAATTGTCTGATCATTTGTGTGGCAAAAATTGAATAATAACGGCATATAAGGCTGAACAGTGATAATACGGTAATATATTATCATTACTATTGCTAACACAACATGAGCGGTAGGCAAGCACATTTTGAGCCTGTTATTCTAAGGTTACGATATAACGTTTGTAGCGGACATGCACTCTGCAACTTTGAGGTTTCGCAGAGACTCGTGACCACCTGAGAACTCCGACTCCTCCACGCTGCCCTGCTGTGAGACGGCGACAAGGACAATGCCTGGTGTACGTCAAGTGGACCTTAACCTAATTAGCAGCTTCCCGTCAAATCTTGATTCCTGTCTTCAAAAGACTCCTTCCCCGACCAAAAGATTGGAGGGACGCTCCCTTCAAGCACACTATGTGGTTAATATCCACCCATGCGCGTGAGGCGCCACCCACTGCCGTTGAGAGGAACTGCAAGCAGAACTTGTGGACGTGCCTTTGATGTTTGTTAACAGAAGATTAAATGTCCGTTTTATACCTTGCAAACTGTAGAAATATTCCAAATGTATGCCTTGGTGTCTATGTCCCAATTCTCACTTTGACAGGTCCTCTGCATGATTTTGAAAGCTGTTCATGATTTGAAATCAAACCGTACGAAATGTTGTATTGAACAATAAGCAACCCGTCTGCCACGACCAAAGTTTAAACAATGATTCTATGCGTGAGAGTACAAAGTTTTAAAACCTATTTACTCAAATTTGTGGACAAGATTCAGGCTGGTGGGCGTGGTCTTCTCCAAGTCGGCACTCCCTCTTCCTACGCCCCGCCCCTGGGGTATTTAATGCTAAACTCACACCTTTCTCAGTTGAACAGGAACTGGACTGGAGTAGAGTTGAGCTGAGTTGAGTTGAGGCTTCTTTTTCCTTCTGTGCTGGTAGCTCGCCAGCTGGGTGGCCACTGGCCACCCCTCCCCCTTCTTTTGTTGCCTTTTTGTCCTCGGTCACCTCCGGGTGCCACCACATGCGCGAACACCCGCCGCAACCAAGTTGGCGGCGTTTTCGATCGAAGAAGTCGACCATGCTTACCCTAGCCACGATCGGTCGGCGGGGCCTCAACGAGCAGCTGCCGGCACCCCGGACGAATCCCGAACGCCACTGATGGCCAGAGCTCGGCTCGCCATCAGTTCAACCTTTCCTCCTACTTTTTACTTTTGTGCATCTGGTTTTCTTCAACCGAACCTGCTTCTTTCCCGCCTGAGGTCCGGAGGAAGACCACCCCAAAGACCAGCTGATCAGCGTTCGTGAGTCGACACTGCAATCCTTACTATGATGTACAACATCAGTGCGTAATAATTGGGGGAAATTACTAGCTTCTTACGAAATCCCAACTTTGCCATCTCTCGCTCTGACTCAACGCATTAAACGCTCACACGCTCATTTAGTTTAGCCCAGCGACTACACACCATGTCCTAATTTCCATTTCCCTACGCCTTATTTTCTTTCTTTCGTTTACCCTTAGTGTTATGTTCTTGTAGTTGTCCATCCGTCCATCCATTTTATGAGCCACTTCTCCTCACTAGGGTCGCGGGCGTGCTGGAGCCTATCCCAGCTATCATCGGGCAGGAGGCGGGGTACACCCTGAACTGGTTGCCAGCCAATCGCAGGGCACATACAGACAAACAAACATCCGCACTCACATTCACACCTACGGGCAATTTAGAGTTGTCAATGAACCTACCATGCATGTTTTTGGGATGTGGGAGGAAACCGGAGTGCCCGGAGAAAACCCACGCAGGCACGGGGAGAACATGCAAACTCCACACAGGCGGGGCCGGGGATTGAACCCCGGTCCTCAGAACTGTGAGGCAGACGCTCTAACCAGTCGTTTACCGTGCCGCCTGTTGTAGTTGTGTGTTTAATTAAATATACCATAAAATTCCACTCGTGGTCGTATTTTGTGTGTGTTCTGAATTTAAGTAAACCTCTGTAACCTAGGACTCAAAATGTCGTAGAGTGTAGCAATCATGAGACTGATTAAAAAGGTTTGTCGTCATTTCGCCTAAAGTTAAACTTTAAAAAATGTATGTGGTGTCCTTTTCAAGACATTAGTTTGATTTTTAACAATTAAATCAAAATTACGATAAACCGGTAACGCAAACGTCGCTCCCGGCTTGTGACTTTATCCTAAATTAATTACAATTCTTATTTCATACATAATCACTGCACGTTCCCCATGTGCATTACATAACAATATAATAAAAAAAGAAACAACAATTATATTGCTATAGCACACTAGGCAGTGATATACTGTCCAACTGTTGATTGATAAAGGTCATTGTTTTTTTTCTATTCGGAATGTTGAAAACGTAATTTAATTTGTACTCATTACAGATTATGCTTTCAGTAATTCAGGAAATGGTGTTGCCACAAATACAGATGTTAACATAAAATGTCCTGTCCAGTTCAGTACCTGTTCATAGAGCTGCACCAGCGAACCAGCCAGCTGGTGTGTTTTCCCTGTGCTGGCCCACGATGCTTGGCTACCCAGACTGTGTTGGAGAATTGGCTGCAGGTACGCTGAGTAGATAGTCTGCAGCTGCTCCCGGTCTGGATAGCTGAGAGTAAAGGCACCAAAGCAGATGGAGACAGAGGACAGAGAAACAGTAATAGCACAATTCATAGTGATGAGGTTGATGGTGGGGAAATAATAATAAAGACGGTGCAATTACAACTGCTCTTACTCAATGGTGCAGATGCGAACTATCGATGAAAAGCGGGATGTTAGCGAATGACTCCCTACAGCACCACCTGTTGACATTGAGGCCACCACCTGAATGTTCTCCAGGCTCACCCACTCCAGATTTTCATCATAGAATCCTTTATATGTCAAAACCTAAAGAGGGAAGAGCGGGATGTACAGAGTTAGGACACTAATTTGGAGGAAATTACAGTTAATGGTTAATTAAATTATATTATGCCCACCGATTGTTCCGAAGCTCATATGTATTTCTACATACATTAAAGATGCTATTTGTGTGTCATGATAGAACTTGTCTTTTTCATTTTTTTTTCCATTCACAGTGGATTACTATTATTGCATTCAGCAGTCCAATTGCTGATGTGTAATAAGACCATCTGCCTTAGTTACCACCCTTTTAACCATCTCATTTAAACCCGTCACGTATTGCATCTTTCGTATGCTGTTTAATAAGGTAATACTGACAGATCACTGATTTGAAATGAGCACACTTAGAATAGTTCTTTCAGGCTTGCTATTCATTTAGACTCTGTACAAAATTTGTACCTGTTGCAAAAATGCTGTGAGGTTGCTTGTCCCCCATTTGTCAGGTTTGGGTAGGTTGATGTCTTTTAGGTAGAGGACCAAGTTCTCACAGTCCTTGGGTCTGAAGACTCGACCGGTGTTGGAGCTGAGCAGCAGGCAAGTCTGACTGAGCTTCTGGAGGACGTGGTGAGATGAGGTCTGGGCACTACAATGGACCACCGCCACTTGTGTGGAGCGTAGCCGTGAGAAGGCAAAGCGCAGGAGCATTCTAGATGTTAAAAAAAATAAATTCTTTAGGATTTGTTTATTCAGAATTTCATATGATCCAAGACAGCAGTGAAACAGCAGTCTTTCTAAATTAGTACATTTAGGTCAAGGACGATTTCAAGAAAGGGTAGATAGCTAGGTCAAAAGTGATGTTTCATGCTGAATTATATAAAATCAATTTGGGGAAAGTAATGGATTACATAGTTATTGTAGTTAGGTCCCTAAATGACTTGGCATGCCATGCCACAACATTAAGTACTTTCCACTCCAATGAGATTGAGCATGACAAGAGCTATACAAACATTATCTACCTTTACAAAGATAATAAATAGTTTTAATTGACACTGTCAAGAGATGTACTATTAAAAGTGTACCAATGCATCAATGAAATGCATTTTAATCCAGTTACTCTATTTACATAGCTGTATGAGCGGTGAACATACTAGAAAGACTTTTCTGTGCGCATCACTGCAAAATTGTGAAAATGCATCTCAGAATCTTTTTAAGTCCGAATTTTTGATACAGCTCTAGTTTTTTTCATATTAATAGATTGAGCAAGTGTATATAATAAGTTTGTTAAGTGGATATATTTTCCACATCCATGTGTGTAGTTACCCTTTCCCACAGCCCTCTGGTCCCACCAACATTAAAGGTTGCCTGCGTTGAGCGGTCAGCCATGGGGAGAAGCACTGCAGTGCCCTCTGCATATCTGCAGTCTCAATAACAGGCAGTGAATGTGAATGAGAGAGCTGCTCCAGCCTGAGACTGTCAGGCCGCTGCAATGTATAAGCTGCAAGGTGGCCTCTGTCAGTGTCATAGTAGGTATCTAGTGGCTTCCTGGTGTTTGGTGGGGTTTCTCCAGCCCAGCTTAGCAGCTAAAAAGACAGATACAGCAGCAGAAAGGTTTATGCATCCTCGCTTCTACACTCAGAGGCCACAACAAATAGGTAAAAAGACAACATTTATTGGGATGGATTATGAATGCAAACACCATTGCATGGTGTGCTATTACAAAAAACCCAAGTGCTCACCCCTTTGGCAAACTCTTGTCTTGTTTTGAGGTTGAGGTTTCCTCCTAAACCTCTGAGAAGACTAACGATGAACTGACCCCTCTCTGTCACAGCACTAAGGTGAGACAGACCATTGAGTACTGTGCCCACCAGACTGGTCTCCACCACAAAGTCATTCTCATAGAGGAAAGAGAGAACAGAACAATTTACCTCATTAGGTTGGACACTTTTTGCCCGTCTTTCAATACAATTTCCCAAATGTTTTCAGTACTTTACAGCTATAGTGTGTTACAAAAGTCTTACAAGTACTATAGATGCATACGCAAAACTCAAATTTACTTTATCACCATAATTTAAAAAAAAAGATCATGCACTTAATCCAAAATCCAAGCATTTGAATATAATTGGAACTCAAATAAAATGGACTTGAGATAGGGAGTTTGTATGTATTTCAAAACTCAAATATTACCAAAAAAAAAAAAAAGGAAACGACACAGTGTAGTTTTGCATTAATGTTGGTCACTTAATTGCATGATTAGGCACCAAAAGTACCAATAATTGACATTAAATTAATACATTTCCATTAATATCTGGACTGAAACTTCATTAGGCACACTTAATAATAGTCACTTTTGACCAGAGAGATATTAATGTAGGATTTTGTTTGTTATTGTTGTTATTGTTGATTACAATAACGTAGAATTATAGTGCATAATACTGAGAGGTGCTTAGATTTACAAGAGCCTTGAAAGTCATTAGACTGTGCAAGTGTCCTCAATGAAATATCAGATGAATATTTACTGGAAAAGCAGGGCAAAGGTTACCTGTTTGAGGACCCAGTCCAGAGCTCGTTGAAAGAAATCTCCCAGCCAGTTTTCTAAATTAGAGCGACACTGCTCGGGCTGATTCCACAACCATGATTTCACCAAGGCGCCCACATCTATGTCCTCATCGCTAAATAATTCAAGGAAATGTTGGAAGAGGGAAAACAATGGTATCAATTGCAAATAAACACACATTGTTAGACAATACTGACCTGAGAAAGATCATGCCCATGCGTGATATTGTAGCTGGGGAGGCACAGCTCAGATCGTGAGTCTCAAAGAGGAAGTTGACATTGGGTCCGAACTGGATACGTTCTCCACTTGGCATTGTCAAGAGGCGATTATCATCGAGCACAGAATTTAGACTCTCAATCCATTCTGGATCAATGTCACCATCACACACAATCCAGGAGCTTATATCTAGAAAAGAAAATTAGAGAAATGCACTGTAAATACACGTAAAATAATAATAAATACAGAGCACAACCAAACAATCTTCTCACCCTGGGATTCTTTAACCACATTTCTGGCGCTATGTGTAAGGACGCCATCGGCCCACTCTCTCGTGTCCATGTCAATATGTCCCAGAAGTTGCTGTTTGGGCATTGCCTTAGGGTTTACTGCATACAGCTTCACCTACAACATTAGAAAACAACAAAATACCGTAACTGAAACGTGTCAAATTTGCATTCGGAACAAGATAATAATGAGTTGCAACCAACTAGAAACCAGTGGGTTGAAAAGTGGGAAAGAAGAGTATCACCACCCACCACTTTGCCTGTCTTATTAAGAGCAGCCCGAAGCATTCTCCACAGAGTAGACTTCCCCGCTCCACTTGGTCCCACGATCACCACACCCATGCGTTGTCTGAGCTGCTCATTCAGCTCCAATGCCTTTTTGAGCTATACACACAAACAATTGTTTAAAGGTACAATTGCCCTGTATGTTTGGCACATTCACACAATTCATTTGTGATTCAGCCACCAAGGTGAGTGTTTGTAGCAGTTCTGAAAAACGTGTGAGCAAGAGTGTTTGCACGCATCCACGCACCTACACACTTACGCAAGCAGCGTGCACGCACACGCGCGCACACACACACGCACACACACACACCTGAGTGGGTATAGGCTCGAGTCGATTCTCTTTGTAGACCTGATTCAGGGCCTCGGTGAGGGAAAGGTCCTCAACATCAGTGAAACTAACCCCAGAGAAGACGTCTCTGAGCAAGGCATCAAAACGCGAGCTATCAGCAAACGTCAGCTTGGACATAGTGTTCAGTCGCAATGCCTGGACCACCAGATTGATCTCTTGAACTGCAGACATACAGTAGAAGGAAAATAAATAAAAATGCAACCGTTTGAATTAAATTATGGGAAAAAAATCTATCTGGGGGAAAAAAAACAAGTTCACAGAGTACAAAAAACAAATCAAGTCATTTAAAAATGCCACTTGTTTAAGAGTGTGGCATGTTTTAAGAGATTGGCAGGACTTAAGATGCATGCACTTCCTGCCCAAGCGTGTTTGATTCAGAGAACAGTAGAATAGTTGATTAGACTACACACTGAGCCAAACACCAGAGAGGCTTGACGACCCATTGCCACGCAGAGGAGGAGAAAATGGACTGTGTGTGTGTGTGCATGTGTGCGCGCACGTATGAATATGAGTGTGTTGGGCAGATAAAGAGTGGGTGGTAGACCACAAGGAATGGGGATTTAGGGGAGGGGGGGGGGAGGGAGAAAATGAGAGAGAGAGAGAGAGAGAGAATGGAAATGGTGCAGAGGAAAAGTTAAAAACCGTGTCACAAAGCAAAGAAAAATTGCAGCCTGAGGTTACCAAAAAGTTTACAGCAGAGTTGGGGTCAATTGATGTTTGGAAGGCAAAGGCAAAACTGGCAGAGAAACAGTGGCCAATAGATCCATTGTCATACTCATGCATAGCCTTAGATGTGCTCCATTAAAGCGATATATTGCTTTTCAAAGAAGTAAATTAGGCTCCTCTGCCTGTATTGTACAGCCTCACATTAATTAGATACGTTTTCAGCTGCTGCTGATATGGATGTTTTTGCTGCAATAAACAAGGTCACCAAATAGGTGGCCCGGTTAAGTTTCACCCTTGCTAGTAACACTACAAATGTTTCGCAATGTTTCAAATATTGAAAGTATTCATAGAGGGTCTCACTCTTGTCCTTGTCATGGCTCTTTCTCTGTTGCTGCAGCAAACTACCACAGGCCTTCAGCACTGTTTTCAAAGCACGCAAACCCCAGTCGTAGTGCTGTTGCGGGGTCAACAGCTCCCTAGACACAAAAAGGAAAGAAGCTTGCTTAACCATCCCCAATTGACTGTAGGACTGGTCCAAGAGCGAACTTAACTTTTTCACAGACTCAATAGACTATGCTGGTACAAAGTTTTTAAAATGCAACGTACACCCACAGCACAATTGAATACAAGTTGTACCTGGCCAGGTTAAAGATTGCAACCAGTTTGCGACCCAGTATTTCTCCATTTTTGAAGCCCTCTGAGTACAAAATGACTTCAGCAATCAGCTCATTGTCAGGTCTGCTCATGGCCACGGGCCTGAAAAGCTGCTTTAGGTTGTCTGGAAGTTTCTGTCGACCTCCGTAACCTTTACCTGCTGGGTTCATTGTGATGAACACTCCCGAGTTTGGATCTAATTCAATCTGAAAGAGGAGGAAAATAAATAAATAGACAAACGAATCTTGGTAATCGAATTTATATTTTAGAAGATTGTATGTTGAAATAAATTCTGAATAGGTAGAATGAAAACACTGCAACCGACACTACAGTATTTGTTAAACTACGTCTATAAAAAGCCATTGAATAATTTAAAAACAGCGGCAATAAGACACAAAGTTAGCTTGGCAGCCGTACTTGCAAAACGAAATGGTATTGCATCAGTTCATAGTCACTGACCTCCCACCCCATCAGTTCGCATGTGTGCTTGTGCTGTTTAAGAGAGTCTTGAATGGCTTGAATCTGCATAGAAACTGCAGACAACACTGCCTCCTCCAAACGATTGAACTCATCAAAGCAGCCCCATGCGCCACACTTCACCAAGCCCACAAAAATGCGGCCCATTGATTTCACATCAATACCCTGGTTAAAAGACAACACGGGAAAAGAGACTTTCAATTTCTCTTCCTTTGGAAGTCACAAACCTGTAATTATTCATACATGAGATGATAAACAAAGATTAAAGAATATAATACATTTGTCTGTACACAATGTATTAATCCTTAAAGATACCCGCTGTATTAATATTTAGCCTTGTTCAAAACCAAGATATCAACAGTGTTTAAAAGCTGTGTTCACTAATTAATCATGTTTTTCCTGTAATAGAAAGCCTGTGATTAATAAATGCTATATTATCTTTATTTATATCTAAATTTGTGATTTGGGGTATGGATTATTTCTCCACACACTACATATCCACACACTGTACATTTTTTTTACCTCATCACAATTGAACACCAACACCTGGCGCCCAAACAGCCCACCCAGGGCTTTGACAGACTCAGTCTTGCCTGTTCCAGCTGGCCCATAGGGGTTCCCCCCAAGCCCCATCTTCATGGCCTGAGTCAGAGTCAGGTAGCATTTATCAGTCAGTGGAGTGTGCACCAGCTTCGCAGCATTCCCCTGGAAGACCAGAGAGAGAAAGAATGGTGAGAGAATTGAGAGACAAAGAGACAAAGATCATGACGACGACATGACGAAGGTGATACGATGTGAAAAGAGAGAAAGCAGGTGGATGATTAAAAAACTGAATCAGAAAACATTTGACTGACCAGAAAACAAAAGGACATATGCTTTAAGTGTCTTTTCAAATGAGCTCAATATGCGTTCATTTTACATTCTTAAATAAACATCGATCCATCCATTTTCTGAGCCGCTTCTCCTCACTAGGGTCGCGGGCGTGCTGAGTTGTCAATTAACCTACCATGCATGTTTTTGGGATGTGGGAAGAAACCGGAGTGCCGGAGAAAACCCACGCAGGCACGGGGAGAACATGCAAACTCCACACAGGCGGGGCCGGGGATGGAACCACGGTCCTCAGAACTGTGAGGCAGACACTCTAAGCAGTCGGCCACCGTGCCGCCAAATAAATAAATAAACAGCTCCCCCAAATGGTAGCATATTCCTGGGACATTAAATAATCCGGACTTGAAAAGTTCCCCAAATTAAGTTTTGCAAAACCCCATCAAACACACCTTCCTGGTTGCTATAAACTGGGATGAGCATGGATGAATATGTACGTATGTCACTGTCCGATGAAATACATGCATTTCCAAATTTAGTGAGTTATTTTACTTAAATCGTTTTTGAAAACCCAAAACAAAACTACACAAGTTTGTTGCACTCACATTTCATTGCATAGCAGCCGAGAGTGCAAGACACAATATTGTGTGGTAGAGGTATTCACAAGGGATTATTATGTAGTGTCACACAATGCTGAGTGTTAATATTACTATCTCTGTTTTCCATAGTGTGTAAAACTATAAAGCAAGTTTTTAATCAATTTATAACCTATTATATCATGTTTTCTCTGTTGTTTGTTTCTCTATTCTTTTTAGGATTTTTTTGATTTGACTGACATTTATTGGTGAAACACAGAGCAGTAAAAGAACATTATATTTGGGGGCAAATTAGGGATTTTGTGGGTCAATAACATCTGAGAATGTAATTCAGTCATATGCATGATGTGGGTATGAAGCCAGGTGTACATTTTGGTCTTGATCCCAATGAGGACAGCGTGAGCAAAGGACTGCACTCTACAGAGTGGCATGAGATGAGTCATTCATCTGGCTAAAATGCCTCTTTATACAAAAATTTGATGCCTGACAAATGACTTCTATCTGAGTAGATATTCTCACACACAGCCTATTGTAAATTAGATGTTAAGCACGTGCTTTATCTTCCCATTTAAATTCTGACTTCAAATGATGATTTTGCTATTTTTAAACACTAGTTCAATTTTCATATCTTTCCGGGACAATGATTAATGGTGACGCACGTTATTGGAATCGGGTGTGTGCCAACATTATGGAAATGATCCTTGCAGATGTCTTCTGGAATAAAACACAAGGTCATGCTCAAGGAGACGCCTCCTTCTGAATTTGTGCGGGAGGCGCATTGTTGCAAGAAAAACAATAATACATAAAAAGTGGAGGCATAACAAGTTAGAGTTACCCACCTGGTACTCGTAGGTGTAGCTAAACTGTGCATCCACCATATGAATATGGCAGCATTTGTCAGGTCCCATGTAGAAGCGAAGTTGCTTCTGCCAGGCCCAGGCCTCAAGGCTGCTGACTTCTGCTTGCTTCAACTGCTTCACCACACTGATGTTGTGGATAATGTCCAGGATCAAGGCCTTCAATTTCAGCTGCAGAATACCAGTGTCTATACAGGGCCATTATTATATGAATAGCTGCATGGTTGAAATGTGATAAAACATGAAGTGTAAAGTATTTACAAAGTAAACAATCAGCAGTATGCGATGGCTTGTCACCTTATCGCTTGCAATCAACTGAAGAGAATATTGTCAATAAACTGAGCATTTAATTTAGTAAGATTGATGCAAACTGAGTAAAATACATTTGTTTACAACAGTGACGGGCAACTGGCGGCCCGCGGGCCCACACTCGGAGTGGCCCTTCCAATAATTTTGGAACATTATGAAACGAAAGTTACAAATGAACTCTTTGAAAATTTAATGACCGCCAGAAGGTGGTGCTGAAATCAACGAAGATTCCCCTCGCACATGCGCAGACCAAATATGCATAATAAAATTTACACGATCAGGACTTTTTAGGCCGATCTTTGCACCTAAAGGCCACCTAACTGTTTTGCGCATGGCGCACAGAATGAACATTCACTTTTGCCATTTTTACAATCAGCAATTCAATTGCACTTGCTTATGTTTTTTTTTTTTTTTTCCACTTATTCTTTTTTTATTATCACCAGATGCATGCCTTTTAACTATTGCCTCTGACTGTACATAATAACATGGCCTGCTAGTATACGTTTGCTTGCTGTAATATGTTTGCAATGTTTTGTAACTAAGATTGCAGCTTGCCTAACGGGATCATTGAAGAGTAGTAAAGCTTCTGTGTTGTGACATAGAAATAAATGTAATTAAAAAATAAATAAATATTAGTATTATAAGTGCATAAAGAAATACAGTGGTCCTGCCTGTGTTTGTGTGGTCGTCAGAGCTGGTGTCAATAGTGGTGTAGTGTTCCAGCTTGGCATTGAGCTCCAACTCAAGCTGCTGTAAATTGTGTTCCTTGAGCGTTCGCTCCACATCTTCAGTAAACTGGATTTGCTCTGCAAGACACAAAATCTATACAAAAAAAATACAACCTTGACTTTTCAGGCTTTTTTACTAAAAGGGAATTTTGCTTAAAAACAGACGAAAACAAATATGAATAAAGCAAAGTGCACAAAAGTCTAAAAATTGTATAAAAAAAGGATGCATACGTACTTGTGAGGGATAACGTGAGGGGTCGACATCACCATTTTTCCCTGCCGTGACACATTCATGTAGCATTTCCCTCAAAGTCACCTTCATTTCCTTAGATAGATCATTTAACCACACCTACAAATCACACTTATATATTCAGAAACACTGATCAACAGACTATGTCTACATAACAATGAAAAATACTAACCTATTAAAAAAAAAACATTTCTATGATACAAATAACACATTTCACGTATTTATTTTTTTTTTACCTCCACAAGGCTGGAGATGTGAACAGTATTTCTGAGAGGAACAATCTCTCCGTCCAAAGAACACATGGCCACAATGTGCTGGCACTGCTCATCAAGCACAACACTATGGATGCCTGTGCAAGTAGTACACTAATTAGCTTCCACAAAGCTTCAAGGTTTTAATGGGGTCCACAAAAGCCAGAAACAAATTACAGAATAAAGCTTTGTGACCTGCAAACAGTTTCTTAAGGTGTGACTGGATGACCGTTGGGTTGGTGGCCTGACCAAGAATCTCTAAAAGATCATCATCTCCTATGAAATAAAATCGTGGGAAGGCAGAGCGCTTCTCCTAAAACAGTCACACATAGATATGAAATAGTTATACATGAAGGGATGCCTTGCGTTGGTGTTCTTGTATGTACCTCCAGGAACTCATTGAGTGACTTTTGGCAGCGCTGCAGCTGGTCCATTATGGTCACCAGGGAGTTTCTCATGCCAGCCCTTGAGCTCAGAGAAATTACTCTGTTGTCCCTCTGGATGTCTGACATTATAGACCTGTGGCACATGGGATTTTGATGTTCATTCATGTTTACAGTACATATTCTGTCATAGTAGGGACAAAAATATATTGACCGTGATGAGAACAAGAGGTATAGACAATGAATGCAGGTATAGGAAATAGATGGATGGGTGAATGGACTGAAAACAGAACATCTGGTTTCAATATACAGTATGAGTGAAGCCTGATGTCCACATAAAAAACAGCCGTTTACTTTTAAAATATTCTTTTTTTCTACGTTGTCTGTGTTGTTCCGATATATTTTTTCATCCCCGTTGATAGTGTTGTTGTGTGTGGCGCCCCAAAACTCAAGTTCCAGTCAAACCATACAAACATTATCCTGAAATACTTGAGGGGTCTGGCACATATTATGTATTTGTCCACCATCTTCCGACAAAGCTCAGACCCATACTCCAAGTTACCTGAAGTCTTCATCAACCCGTTTGAAGCGGGCCTCCTCTCGGGGCAATGCGCCCCGTCCAAAGATAGGCTCAAGATAAACCCATCTTCTCTGGATGGCATTTAGATTTAGTAGGTATTCATCCAGGTCTGACAGACGTACCTCCCACAAGCTGACCTGAGCATAAATGAAGTAAACACACATATACAGCAGTTGTCATTTGAATCTTTATTGATCTTAATTATTTATGTTTACTCAAAGGACGCCAATCCACATGTTCATCAGACCTTGTCCTGGAAGTTGCGGTAGTAGGGAGAGTCTTTCAGAGACTGCAGCAGACAGCGGTTATCTCCCACCTTGATGGACACAAAGTGGTAATAAAACTAATAGTGTAGTAGTGTCTGTTAATGTGACTGATAACAGCTACATCTTTGTAGCAATTAAAGTTCATCTTGACGAGACATTTAAATGAGCTGCCTGAACTATTACAGAACAAATAAGCTTTGTAAATTAAACATTGTTCTGCATGCAGACTGCACTATTTTGTCTTTTAAGTAACACAATTATAAATGAGCCGTTATCAGAGACAATAAAATAACTTACAAGAGGTTTATGTTTAGCCATGGTCTATGTTTATTGACTAAGATCCCAAATAGTGGGCGCTAAATTGCGTGTTCACGCTAACAGATTGCACGCACTGTTAAAGGGCATTTTGTGCGTGATCGACTAAGATTTTTAAGAGCTTTGAATGAATCAGTGGTGATTCGGATTGACTCACAAATCCCCATGAAAAAATGTAATCTTGAATCTGATTTTTTGCGTTTGAATAAAAAACAATCAAAGAATACAAAAGTTCTTACATTACCTAACAAGAATTGATTCCTCAAATACAGGTAGGGCAAATTTCAAATGAACTGGAACAATACAGATTATCTCGCAGGATATTAATAAAGACATCCAGTAATATACTGTAAATCAAACTTAATATTGCCAAGATGTCCTGAAGAATTTTGTCTGAAATCAAATCAAGGGTGCTTCAACTTGGCCATGGTGCCAGTCCATTATTCTGGATAAATAGGATTAGGGGGTTTGAGGTATTGTGCAACAAAACTGGATGCATTTGGAAATGTCTTCAGATAACTTTTTTTATGACTTGGCAATGCGTATAGTAATGAGTCTGATAGCACATGTACATACAGTGTGTGAAAGCAAATTTGGTTCAGTGTGTGTATGCATCTACCTGGCTGACTATATCTTTCCAGTCTTTGATGATGGTGAGAGGGCGGCCACTGCTGCCAGTGTAGTCTGTGAGGTTAAAGGTAGCTGATGCTCCCCACAAATCCAACTCTCTCAGTGCTTCTCTAATTGTCACTTCTGCCTGGGCACGGCTGTTCAGGTCCTACACACAGTAAAGCATCCAAACATTTGCTGTGTTTGAAAACTACAGATGTTTACTTCATAATATGGGTTTGACTTTTTAACGCATTCGTAACACTTCAGAATCGTCTTTATTTGCCAAGTATGTCAAAAACACACGAGGAATTTGTTTTAATTGTACTTCTGCATTAATGATACGAAGAGCAGCAAGAAAAACAAAACATGAGAAACAAGAGAAAATGATTCCAAAACCATTCAAACATTTTGTCACAGTATTTTTGCAATGAATCAGTGCAATGATATAGTGTTTCCCTTTACCAATTATAGACTCATCTGAAGGTATTTCATTGTTTTACGACCTTTTAAAAATTGCAGTTGAACACCTCTCACTAATATGCAATGCATTGTAGTGCTACAGCACTACAATAACATGAATATCTCTTTGGCAGTGTCAATCAAAACTGAGCAAAGTAAAAGTCGAATTTCTTAATGTACAGTAGCTCTCATATTGGATCCAATTAGACTGCGCAGGTGGTAGCAGCATCATGCTTTAGGGGCTGTTTCGCTGCAACTGAGCCCTTAGTCAAGGTGGAGGGAATTATAAACAGTTCCAAAAAACAGTCAGCAGTACAGGTACGTGCAGACGCTCTTTTAACATGAGCTTGAATGTAGCTGGTTAATTCTGAACACAGCCACATACCCAGTTATCAGAGGGTGTCCATATCGTAATTCATTTTTACTTCCCCTTTTCAAAAGATTTTTTTTTCAATTGTGTTGTACTGGTTATAGGTGACATTAATGGTAGAAAATGTTCAGAAATGATTTATCTTTCACAATTTATATTAAAAAAGGCATTTGAACAGGGGTGTGTAGATTTTTTTTATATGCACTGTACCTTAAGCTCCATGGCCTTTGCAATAATGTTATCTGCCACTACAAGAAGGTCATCAAAGGTGAGTCTTTCTAAAGTCATCCCTCTCGGAAGACCAAGCAAACGGAACATGTCCAGCCAGTGGTCTTGAGACAGGTGTTCCCCACGCACATACTTCAGCACTGGAACAATGCTCTGAACACACAGATGGAAAAGTTATTCATTTGAACATTCAAACAAAATCACACACAGTAAGAGGGTACGAAATCAATCCCTATTATCTTAATAAGACAAAATTGTACTCTATTAAAAACAGTTTCGGTGACTACTTCCATCCATCCATCCATTTTCTGAGCCGCTTCTCCTCACTAGGGTCGCGGGCGTGCTGGAGCCTATCCCAGCTGTCATCGGGCAGGAGGCGGGGTACACCCTGAACTGGTTGCCAGCCAATCGCAGGGCACATAGAAACAAACAACCATTCGCGCTCACAGTCATGCCTACGGGCAATTTAGAGTCTCCAATTAATGCATGTTTTTGGGATGTGGGAGGAAACCGGAGTGCCCGGAGAAAACCCACGCAGGCACGGGGAGAACATGCAAACTCCACACAGGTGGGGCCGGGGAATGAACCCGGGTCCTCAGAACTGTGAGGCTGACGCGCTAACCAGTCGGCCACCGTGCCGCTCGCTGACTACTTATGGTTTCCAAATAATATCTTATTTTAAAAGAAAAGCATTAACAATGTATATTTTACATGACCAATGCAATTTTTAGGTCAGTTGCTGAGTGTAAGAAACACACAACAAGCTCATTTCATGTATAAGAGACCAACTGACAAAGAAAATAAGAATTAGTCTTTAACTGGATTGTGTACCTTATATTTATCCACTTCTTCTTGCAATTTAACAGAAATGGCTGTAGGTTGTTCCAGCTTCTTAAGCTTGTCCTGCCATGTAAATAGGAATTCCTCAAACAGATAGGTCTTACTCCTGTAAAATGGGGGGGGGGCAATGTAAATACATAGAATACATTTAAAGAAAGAAAAAAAATGCCATCTGTGGTATGATTTTGATATGTCTCTGTTACTTTACCTGAATGAGATCCAGTCCTCCTGAGCTTTTTCGGTAAAGCCTCGGTGCCACTCCTCATACAGACCCCACATCTGGCTATACTCTTCTATGTCTTGTTTTGTCTCTTCAGCTAGAGGGAAAGTTGAAACCTCCAGGTCGAAGTAGATACAATCCTCACTAAGGAGAAGTAGGGAAAATAGAGGAGGAGGGTGGTAAGATCAGAAACCATGCATCCTCTCGACTGCACAAGAAGTGGCATTTTCATTACTGTATGTGCTTTATATAAAAAAATTTAGTAAACTACTTACATTAGTTTACTGCGAACTAACTCTAACTCCTGGAACTCTTGCTGCTTATCTCTGATGGTCTGAAGACTCCCAAGTAGGGTATCATGATCACCAGACTCAAGCATCTCCTCTTTGGGCTTTAGCTGGTCCCAGCGGGCCTTGAACCGCTCCAGATCTGCCCTATAGGCATTGATGCGATCTGTCGTGTGACTTCGCATTACCTCCACCTACGAAAGGAGAACATCATGGATGATATCAAGAAGAGTCAGCCACCAGGAGATACAGTGATGAAATGGGATTTTAGTAAGGGGATAAGGTGCTTTGGAGATATGAAATAAGTACCAGCAGATAAATGCTGCTGCAAAAAAATTGTTACGTCAAGAACTCAAACCATGATGCTCTGTTGTTATACCTGATCTTTGATCATGAGCTGATGGCTCTCCATGACAAGCTCCAGTTTGTCCCATTTGGCCCTCAGGGAGGAGAGGGAGTCCAGCCCTGCCCCTGATACTGCTCGCAGCAAACGGTTCTTCTCCTCCGCAGACTTGAACTGAGGTAGGATCTAGTCAGACCCAAACAGTTTAGTCAAAAATAACGACTACTTTGTCAATGACAATAGTCATAAAATCGAATTAAAACAATCTATGCACATATTGTTTTGGACATTAGTTAAAATGATAGTAGACGGGGGGGGGGGCAAAAAGGAGCCTCAAAGGGTCTAACAGTAGGTAAACGACAGTACAACAACAGTTGTGGGAGACATGCACCCCTGAAGTCAACCTCATCGTGCATCATAGTACACGAGATGTCAGTGTACCACAAACGACCTTAGCAAATGTCGACTTCAACTGAGTCAGCACCTAAATGTGTTGTGCTTTTTTCATCATTTTCGTGATGCAACTGCAGAAGGGTATCGGTGATGGCAAAGAGGAAAATAGTGATGATGACCATTGAACCAGAAATCGGTCACAGGTCTTTGTCCAAACTGCTCAGCACAATAAGGCTAAATCGACGGTCAAAATCAAGACTAAAAGAAGAACAGAATGTAAACTGCAAAGTGAGCTGCAAAGTTTCACCCCCAGGCTCATGCAGTAATACTCCCCTCTGCAGGTTCATCATGTCATGAGTCTGCATCCGCCATGCATTATAAAAGTTAATGGGCAGAGTGAATTGGATACACACTTTATCTTTTTTAGGTTTTACTGTAAAGCAGTTCACTTCTTTTAACAATTGTATGACAATTCAAAATGAATTGGGGGCCAAAGGCATCCTGGAATGGTTCGTTTTCAATCTTTTAGATTCAACTATTTGAATAGAGAAAAATGTAATGATATTTTAAACAATACTATGTTCTAAATATGGCTTATGTGTCTCTTACCTCAGGTTTTTGGGCAACTATCTGGCTATATTTGCCACTGGCAGCGCTAATCGCTTCAATATTTTCTGGTCGTGTGGACAAGGTCTCCATTGACTCCGACACAAAACTGTCTATGGCCTGCGTGTGGCCTGAAATTGAGCCACAGGAAGAAGAGCAAAATGGATGCCATCGTACAAGACGAATCATGCATTGAATTAGTATACAACAACAGAGACAAAAAGGCTATATAGAGCTAGTGAAAATATTGTTTTCTGGTTAGTAAAAAAAATGTGCCCTTCACCTTGTATGGACTTCCTAAGAGACATAAGCAGCAGGTCAAAGAGCCTCTGGATTAGCCCATCGATGGCAGCTTTAAGTGGCTCACAGTTGACTGTGACACAGTCAACCTTCTCCTGGCTAACAAAAAAAACGGACATGAATAAGCATTGAAATATATTAATTCCAATAGTGCTCAAAGTGAAATAATTTTCCATTGCTGTTTTATAGATCACTTGTTTATTTTAGCTATATCCATTGTAATAACGCCCAATTACCCACGTCCCATTTTTAACTCCCTTTAGAAATAAAAACATGTAAATATTGAAAAACACATGGGAAGTCTTTGAGTCCCAAGACTCTCGCCCAATGTCAGCTGGGATAGGCTCCAGCCCGCCTGCGACACTAATGCGGACAAACGCTACACAAAATATATATAATATAATAATAATATATAATAATTTAAAAAAAATCCCTTCAAAACGTATTGCTTATTGTTTGCTTTTTTCAGTTGTTGAAGTAGCCATATTGCTTTAAGATTATAGTTGTTGTTTTGTGTAATATGTACCTAGGCAGACGTTCTGATTCTTTTCCTCTGGCTTTTAGGGCCTTGAAATTTCTCTCCCAATCCTGCACGGACTTCAGATGTTTCTGTAATAACTTCTCCAAATCCACTTGGCCCAACACCACCCATTCCTAAGCGCACAAACACACACACACGCACGCACGCATGCACACACATACATACATACAAGAACTGAGATGTCCATACTTATTTGATATGCAACTGTGTCAAAAGTGAAATAAGTGACATTAAACAAAGAATAACGATGACTAAATAAAAAATGGAACATAAGGAAGGGTTGGGCGTTCCCTTTCTAACAGAGATGAAAGAATGCCGACAAAAGACATTTAACAGCCTGTGTTTGTTACTGGGGAAAGTTGAATTATTTAAATGAAAATGTCACTTCATTTCCCCCATTTTGTTACTAAAGTAGCCTACTTTGAAAAGCAAAATAATTTTGCGAATAACAGTCATGAGTTGAAAGACGGCTGAAAATAAATTTGAAATGTAAGGACAAAATAATGGGGGAAAAAAAACAACTACCAGACCCTAGAAGTTTGCAGCTTCTGTTGCTGACGGCCCTCCATGATGGCGCTTCTTCACTCCACTCTGTGCTCAGCCATGTCTCAGCATCTATGTTATGTATTTAATCATCTTTTATAATTGTAACTACTTTTACACACAGGTGTTAGGTGTCCCAGGGGCTCAGGTATTGCAGGCGAGTGGGAGTGATGTGTTTGTGTCTTGTGAAGCACTTTGTGTTGCTTTTTAAGTATGAAAGGTGCTATATAAATAAAGGTTTGACTGATTGATTGATTGATATACATTTGACATCTGGGGCAAGATTAATTTGCCACAACAATGACCTCATGATACATTAAACCAAACACTTTTTCCGTCCGAGCCACAGTCAAACATTACCAAAACCATGATATAATGCGATAATAAATAGTTTTTCAACAGACTGCTGAAATACTAATCTCGGTCACCATCATCATCAATATAATTATATGTTGTTCAGGAACCTTGTACTTGTGTTGAATAGCCTGCAAGCGGCTGAAGAGGTCCTCTGCCTTGCAGAAGATGGTGAGGAACCCAGAGGCATTCCTGTCAATCATAGCACCGAAGATAACTGGATCCCCGGGTGCGCTGACACCTTTGAACTGGTTCGGGATGGAGATGAACCTCTTCATCTCCCTGTAATAGCGTGCTCGTACCTCCTCAAATGGTGGTTGGAACTGCAACCGGCCCTGTCTGCTCAGAGAAAGGACACCGAAAAAGTGTTGCGTGAAACTGAAATGAAGGATAATGGGTAACAATAAAGACATCATACTCACTTAAAAGTGAGGTCAATGTGTATTTCGGGTAGGTTCTTGTTCAGAGCTTCCAGTCCGGTCTGGTACTGGTGTTCAAGGGCCTTGTATAGCTGATGGTTCCAATGCTGCCGCCATGCCTGCATGTCATCAGCCCTAAAGCCCTAAATTCAAAGATACAAAGGTTGTGTATTGAATGAAAAGCCTCTGGGCTTCCAGTACAACCTCCATCCTATACAGTGATACATTGATTTCATGGTAAAGGCCAGCAAACAATGGACAAAGGTTGTCATATCCATACTCACACGCACACACACGCACGCACACCCACACACACGCACGCACGCACACACAGACACGACCACTACCTTTGCCTCCAGAGTGGCAAAGCCAGTGCGGAGCTCCTGGAGGCCTTCTTTCCACCTCTGTTGAAGTCTCAGCAAGTCGACATTCATTATTGTCACAACCTTTGGAACCACATGAAAAAAGAGCATCACGCCAAGTGTGCGGTAATTTCCACAGATAGGTACGCAACAGGAAGGGGTAAAATTATTTGCTCCTTCCAAAGTTACAGAAGGCTAAGGACAAGCTCTAACCTTGTCTGTGAAATCTGTGTGCCATTTACGTAGCTTCCTGTTCTCAGTGGAGAGCTTCTCTGTGGCAGACTGCAGCTTGGAGATGTAAACTTCCAGCTCTTTAGGATTGTTCCAAGTGATGTGCAGTTTACCACCTGTATCTTTTGACTGAGAGCGAGGATTCTGTTCAAGAAAAGAAATGTTAACAGTAGATAACACATTATATTATCATGTAATAATCATCATAACCAAGACACTGTTAAAGAAACAATTATGTAGCAATTTCTTTTTAGATAAGATAACATTTATTAGTACCACAATGGGAAAATATAAATAATTTCCACAGCAATAGAGGATACAGGATATAAATAGCATGCAAGGAGGACACCAAAAATGTACTGAATGCATTTGCTCAAGCACAATAACATAATTTGATTTGTCCTTAAAATAATGAACTGGCTTGTAAAAAGGACAATCGCATGTCGTCATGTTGCGTAACTGCCAGCTGTCCAGAAATGTACATTCATACAATCTATATGTAGTTTTACTCAGCCTTGACAAGGGGAAAAGAGCAAAAATAGTTACTGCTGCCAGGAATACCTTTATGATTTGCTCAAAAGCCAAAGCAAGCGTGAGCATCATTGGCCTCTGAGAAGGGATCATTTGCTGGTCGATGGTGTTGTAAAAGTTTGCCACCTGTAAGAGCACAAAGGTTTTTTACAACGCAAGACTGATTTAGATGAAATGAAAAAGAAAAAATTAGTTCATGCAAAAATTTTTTTTTTACCTGTTTGAGGACAATGGCCTGCCTGTGGAACTTGTCTGCAGTATTAGCAGCCAGCTGGATCTTAGCAGGAATAGCAAAGCCCAGAGCAGAGAGCTGCCTGACCTCCCTGAGCAGACTGACCAATCTGTCTGAGTAATGGATCTTCAGCCTGCCATCTGCGTGGTCCAATTCCATCACTCGATCACTCGCCTGGAGACTAAAATGACAAATATTTTGTGCATTCTATTGGAGTACAATACATAGAATTTAGTTGTAATTGTGTGCTTTTTTTGTAGGTTTTATAAATAGTTTTATTAAAAAAGTACAGTGTCTCACCTGAGTCCTGACTTGGGATCAGACAGACTAGACAATAAATCTCTCGACCAGTCATTAAACTGTTCCTGTTCATATGCTCTCAAAACCTCTAGCAGGTCATCACAGAAATGCACGAACCCTCTGAACCCTGACAGATCTGACAGCAGAGCCTCAGCGATGCGGATACAGTCCTCCACCTAATGTAAGGATGAAACCCCAAGAAAACACAACTCAAACAAGTTTGAACATATAAACCAAAATGTAAACATCACTGACCAAAAGTTCACCACTATTTTTCTTGTTTTAATGAACTTTTTCACATAACACTCAGGGACAGCAGGGCAACAGGGCATTTAAATATTATTTGTAAATGTTTTGATTATTTATTATTCATTCCTATTTTAAGATGCGTAACTTTGTGACTTTTAATATTTATATATGATTATTGTAGCATTGATAAACGAGCAAATCTAAAATGCCTAAAAACCTTGCATAGACCTATACAGTTCTATATATTTGATAATAAGCCTACCTTGTGTATGAAGTGTTGGACCCAAACAATTTTATTGACCACATCAGAGAGGTTTCTGCCCATAAGTGGGCCAGCCTTCTCTCCTGGAGTTCCTTGACAGCGACTCTCAAAGTCTGTCTTTAAGCCTATAAAAAGGGTTAAAAGACAAATGACACAATTATTGTCTCTCATTGAGAAAAATTGCAGATAAAAAAAAATCTAAAATCAAATCAAAATCTAACTCAAAATTTTATACTACTGATTCAAAACAAGTGGTTAAAATGTGCGAGCTATCTTCGTTCATAAAGGAGGCGCAGTGGAAGACAATAAAACAATGTGCCAGAGAAAAACTGAGACAGACAATCAAGTTCACCCTTGTTGTAGTCAAGTAGTCTGGCCAATAGAGTGTCTCTCTCAGACTGCAGCTCTTTTCTGATGGTAGGACGCCTGATTAACTCCTTGTGCTTTTGGAACACCTGCAACAGCTACAAAAAAAAATGCATGCACTTGTAAATGAGCATGCATTAACATTAAACCAAGACAAAGGAATACATTTTAATCAGAGCTGTTACACAACCTGTTGTGGACTGTCTTGTACATCTGCGATGTAGCTTTTTAGTCTGCCAGCCACCTCACGCGCCGAAGGAGCCATGATGCGCTCAAACTGAGCCACTGCTGCCCTCCAAAGGGGCTACAAACATACAACAAAATATTACACATCAGGGAGAAAAATGGTTCGTCCTTCACTGGTGTACACAACCCACCTCGGTGTAGGGGTTGTACTGGAGAGGGTTAAGGCCAGAAAAAGGTTCAAAAACACAATCTGAAGTCAGTGCCAGCTGCTTTCCTCCTGGTAACAAATGCAGCAGCTTCTCATGGAAAACCCGCAGAGACACCACCTGACAGACAGAGAAAGTTCACTTCATTCTCAACTAATATGGTGGTGGTCTCAACAATGTATAAAATAATATAAGAAACACTAATATGTCTATTAAGTTTAATTAAAGTTATGATACAGATGGGCGGTAGGAAGGTCTTCAGATAGGTTGGTCGGTAGGTAAAATAGATTAGATGGATTGGATCACTGCAGTATACCTCATCCAATCGTTTGCCAAGGCAATGTAGGGTTTGTGGGCAGTGTTTGCTTCCCTTCCAAGGGTGAGGAGCATGTCTCTTCCAGACCTGACAATATAATTTAAAAAAGTTAAAAAACTAACAAATTGAGATGGGTCAAACATTTTTTTTTTTACATTTCAGTCAATCCAGTGATTTTATATATTTTTAACCACTTTGTCTTTAGTTTTATTCTCTATTTCAATTATTGTCATACCTGTCCAGTCAGATGCTCACAAGTTGCAACCCAATGCTCACAGATAGCTACCCCTGTCTTCCATCTCTCCCTCACGGACACAACTGGCTGCTCAAAAATCTTGAGGTCACTGAGCTTTTTCTGGATGTATCGTCCGAGGGCTCCGCCTTGATGAATTAAAAGAAAAAAACATTACATATTCCTTCAAAAAACAAAATTCCTTGAGTAGAAAAGAGTCAAATGTTAAAAAGTACATTCACTGACGCAGGAACCGGGGTGTCTTAACTTACTTACTGTAGTTCTACAGCAAAAACCTAACTCAAGTCAAGAACTGGGTGACCCGACACACATATATTTAACTTTGATGATTGCCTGAAAGAAATTACGCAGTAATCCACTTATTCCATCAGTTTGTTAAGTTATATTATAAGGTCATTGTGAAATCAGTTTGTAATTAATTACAAAAGTCTGTGCAACACGTATACATTTATTAGCATTACCGCATGGTGAAGCCACAGACTGCCACGGTCAAGCAGGACACTTTCAGCCTTCAGGCTTTATAGTAGCATAAATTCGAACAGCTACCTGGGAAAGAAAATGGCGGCTACGAGGCAATTCAATAAATACTGAACTATGCATCAGTATTGTGACATTGTTGGAATCCATGTTAGTTTAGTGCTACACGGCCTGCAAAAATTGATGAACACTGTGTGGTCAGATCGGAAGAAGTATAAAATGTCTTCTTGTGAGCAAGTCTTACCAATAACGTCCATCAGTCGGACCATGCGTGTTTCTGGGTAAGGTTCATAATCAAGCTGCCGCCAGACCCCATCGAGTGTGTCTCTGCTCTGGTCCACCAGATCCAGAACATCGGACAAAGACAGACCATCAAGACCACAATATTCCTGGTGGAGACACAAACACAGATGGAGTTTGTGTGAGTTTGTCTCACTTCGATTAAAAGCGTCACATTTAAAAGCAAATATCTCCATTGTCTAAGAAAAAAAACTTCAGTGAATTGTTACAACATTATTGTTGTCCTAGTAAGAAAACGCTAATATTTGAGCACAGCAATTGGTGGTCAACTTTTAATTTGAAATTCTTTTGTATTGAATATTTTTTTTGCATACCTTCTCTATAATATCAAATTGCTCAGTGAAATACGTAGCCCTTTCTTTCACATTGGTCTTCTTTGCAGATTTAGATATGGCCGCCCAATACAGGAACTCATCACTCGGCGTAAGAATACCTGCGTAGGTGAGACACATAAACAACGTCATGAATTGTTGAATACAGTTACACAGATGGCCTTTTTGAAAGATATGATCTGAAAGGTATTATGGCATCTAAAAATGTAGATAGTGTAGTGCTAGATTTGATATACTGTAGTCAAAAACAAATATCTATAGCTTGTAACTTTTCTCCTGTAAAAGGAACATTCCAGTTTTATCAGTCTATAATATGTGCCATGTATTTATTTACGGCATTCCTCGAGGGAGCATTACTGACCCAAGTTTGTTGAAATGTTGTTCACATTTGTTGCACAAGACAAACTGTGAAATTAACCTCTGTATCATGTCACCTTTGAAAATTAGAATCACAGACCATCTCTAATATGATTTGTCTTAAATTGCCATTGCTAGTTCTGTCTGTCCTTCTTTAACAACCCAATTATGTGATTTCATAGCAGAGTAACTGTCAATTTCAATCATTTTACAGAAAATGTAATCTTAATTAATTCATGGGCTATCTATTTGTTGTTAATGTTGTAATCATTTGATGCAAAGCACTGGTCTGAATAGTATTTTAGAAAGAATACCGGCCCAAACCTTGGCAACTTTTTCAAACTGTTTAATAATTTAATTTATTTAATACTTTAATTACATTTGATTATGTATATATATATTTTTACAACTATAACTATAGCGATATAGTGTGGGTCAGGTGGTGTCACTTTTGACTCAAGTTAATGTTGTTGCCCAATTCTTGACCTAAATGTTTTACTTTTTTATTTTATAGACAAATGCTATAAAAATTCTCCACACCCCTGTTGAAATGCCAGACTTTTGGGATACAAAAAATGACACCAAGATACAGCATTTAAAAGAAAAATCCACCAATAATGCGACAACAACCCAACAACAAAAATAACTTGCACAACTGAGATAATGTTGCACAAGTGTGCAAACCCTCTTATGACGGAGATGCGTCTGTGTTCGGAATTAACCAATTACCGGTATATTGAAACTGAAATTAATGGGAGTCAATGCACAGCTGCCACCATTTAAAGTCATGGCCAAAAAGTTCAATCTTGGTTTCAATGGCCCATAACAAAATCTCCATTTCTCGTGTCGGAAAATGACAAAATGACACGACAACTGCAACTTGGACCTTGGAAATTGACCCATAAATACAGTATCTTATTGGTCTCTGTGCACATACCCAAAACATCTTCTTCCGAGTGTCCTTTCTTCAAGTCAGTAGGTTGTGCTCCAGACTGGCGGACCACTGAGCCCAGACCCAGCTCCAACTCACTGAGCAGACCCGCAAGCTTTGGATCAAACGATGAATGCCAGCGTTCATCCTTGAGCAGCACAGGGGCAAAGACCTGTCTCACAGCCTGGTATAGAGAGGTGATAGGGGATTCCAGCATGGACGACACAAGGATGCTCTGGTGTAAGTTCTCCTCTGTGATCACTGTGGGATAGAGCTTGAAGAACACCAACACTTTCTCTCGGCCGCCGTCCAATGCGTCGATCTGATGTAGAAAGAGTAATTCATTTAAAAGGGACATAATATGGAAAACTGACTTTTTAAAGGTCCCATGCCTTGATTTTTTTAATAACCGTTGATATGCTTTTATTGGGTTTGCACGATAATATGGGTTGAAAATGCCACGCATGGTCTTTTTCAAGCTATTCTGGTTGGTCTTTTCCGCGTGACATTTGAGATGGACAGATTTCTTATTAATATTAAATATTTGAATAGCTTTGCTCTGATTGGATCGCTGATATTTCTACTTTAAAAATGGAAAACAGCGTTGCTCTGATTGGTCCTTGTCGACATTTCTGCAACCGTCTTATGGCAGCCAAGCGTTCATACCGATTGTTCACCCAGGTTGTCAAGGTTTCAAAAGCCGACCCGCCATTGGCCCAGTAGAATATGGGGCAGAATTAGAGCTCTCTAACTTGTACGAGACAGTACAAAGTCAATCAATAGGGTGTGAAATGTGTAATCTATCTTCTTCAAAGACATTTTTTAAGACACCTAGGAACTGATTTAAATTGTGAGAAAAAATATCTAATGTTTTAGAAATTATAAGTAGGCTAAGTTGTTTGTTTCCTTTGAAGCAAAAAAAAAAAAAAAAAAGAATAAGAAATCGTGTGTGATAATTGTACTTTGTGCTACCTTATTTGATAGGCGAAGATTATTTTCTTGTCTGGTGATAGACAAGACAAACTGGTTTCCATCATCCAAGAAGTTGTTGAGCTCTGGGCTGTCATTTAAAAGGGATGGTGTCTTTAGCTCATAGAAGTTTCCCGTAGTGCTAAGAATGAACTTCTTACGAGCATCGTTAGGTTCCTGAGCCATCTCCTATATGTAACATATGTACTGAAAGAGAGGAAGCAAGAATATGTTGAATCACACACCAGACAATGTGGAAAATAACATTAATGGTTCGGAATAACACATCTGAAGTGATACAAAATCTAGGAAGAACTAATACAAGAGTGCCTTTACAACAATAATAATGCTCCGCTTTAAAGGACTCTTTCAGTATTAGGTATTAATGTGGTCGCGGCTCCTGGTGTTTTTAGACAGCGCTCTCTCCTTCATCCTTCCTTCCATTGTCTAAATACCTATAGCCGGTCCTGGGCCGCGGGTGAGCTGGAGCCTATCCCAGCTGACTTTGGGCAAGAGGCCGGTGCACCCAGGTTTGGTACCCGGCCAATCGCAGGACACAACCACTGACACTCACTTTCACATTCATTAGAGTCTTCAATGAATTTTTTGAAACAGTTTTTTGGACTGTGGGAGGATGACTGGGAAGGAAAAAAAAACACACACACACACACAAGGACAAGAAGAACATGTCAACTCCACACAGGAGTTTCGAACCCAAAACTCCACAACAGTGAAGTCGACGTGCCTACCACTAGTACACTGTGCTGCAAGACCTCCCAAAACAACATGCTACACCAATATTGGGTTATCTAAATGATTGTAGTTACTAATACTAATACTACTCGTTTTATTTCGTGACGATTGATCACTTGATTGTTTACACCGTGTAAGCCCGTTATTAAATTATTTCTAGTTGCGGGACAGAAAAACCTAAACGCGCGACGTAACAACAACATAACTCACGGAATACAAACACGTCTGGCAAGGATAAACTTCAGTGCGTTTAACACACATTGCATACTGTAGACGCGTTATTCGGTTTCTTAGACGACTAGTATTGGACGAGTAAAATGTTAGCGGTGTTTTAGCGCAGCCTTGCTAGGTATGGTTAGCACAATGGCTCGGTAAAAGGATTTTTGCTCACGTTAGCAGATTAGCTTTTGATGGCGTTGTCTCATGGAGAAATACAACACTTTCCCCGTGCTCAGCCACATACTACTTCTCTTCCCTCCAAAATAGGTCTCAAACCGCACAGGGAAGCATAGGAAACTGTTGCAGTTGTCTCCCGTGCTTTTCCGAGGTTACGCTTGCGCGGTTGCTACGCAACGACACTGAAGCCTGAAGTCACATGACCGCGCGGTCCAAAAATCCTACGCATTTTACGTACAATTAACTAGCAACTTGATTCAGTTCCGGCGTAAATCAGAAGAAATCGTCACTCAACACAAGAAAACATACTCAAGTTACCACCCAGTACTAATAGTACTAACTGTTTTTCCATCGGTTGGATGGCTGGAGACAGACAGATATAGATTCATTGACTCATACTTTAGTTCCGCCAAATTAAATAGGAAGTTGTCACATCACTCTCCCGGTTCCATGCTCCCATTCATTCGCATTCACTTAGCGAGGAAGACAGCACGATGGTGAGTGCTTATTTCACTTCTTTGCTTTCACTTATCTCATTTTGGTGTTTACCCTTTACTGTATTGTATAACAATTATTATATGAGTAAAACTATCTCCTACCCATTGCAATTCTGGCAATGAATGTCCATTTTTTTTTTTTTTGTCACAACAAAAGCAATGAATTATTAGTGTGTGTGCCTGTGTGAAATTATGATGTAAAACATTTGACCATCTGTCTGGCTGTCTCGCAGTAGTGGTTAATAATCCACAGAAAGTATATAAGTATAACTATAACTGTGACTCTTTGATAATGTAGCCAATTTCTGACAAATTAAGAGGTAACGTGAGTTGGTCATTATTGTCATCACCCACAGCTCTTTTAGATCGAAGCTAATTTGCATTTTAAAACACTTAATGTGGTATTAAGTAAAAAGTGTAATAATCCAGTGTTGGACATTAAAATGTGTGGCTACAGGCTACTTACAGTATAGCTTTACTGTGCTTTCTTTGTGTTTTAACTCAACTAGTGTTTGACAGTTTGGTTATTTAGTTGTGCAGCCACTATAAGAGCAGTTGATTTGGGAGCGGATGATCATTTACTCATAAAAGTTACTTACTCCTCCGAACAAGTCGCATCCAATGCCCTTTGAGTGGGCGCTCTGCAAAAGGACGGCCTTACATCACTGCATGCACTGATTTGTTTACAGGTATACACCAATAGTACACATTTGTGTATGCGTTTTGCCTGATGTGATCTGATAACAAATTAATGAAATCATTTGTATACTACAGCTACTGGGAGTGTTCGGTGCTCATTCAAATGATTATGGAACTCTGTTTTATACTCTGTTTTTCTTTTGAACAGGTATTGAGTTGGGTTGCACCAAAATTTCTGTAAGTAATCATTCCACAAATGTTCTGCTTATACTGTAACTATGTGAGTCAATAGTATTCAGTATTTTTGGTAAATTTGCAAAGTGAGAAAGGTGCACATCTTGTCTCTCATTAGGAAAACGAGTATTCTCTGGCGACTATTAACTGTAATCTTCACTGTAAGTTTGCCCTTGGCCCCCCAAGGTGAGTAGTTCCTTCTGTTAATACCAATTCATAATTTTCTCATGACATCCATGTTGGAGGTCCACACATTCTTTTGTACCAGTGTTTATTAATAGAGTACCTCCGATCTCTGGTTAGAGCGTCTGCCTCACAGTTCTGAGGACCGGGCCCCACCTGTGTGGAGTTTGCATGTTCTCCCCGTGCCTGCGTGCGTTTTCTCCGGGCACTCCGGTTTCCTCCCACATCCCAAAAACATGCATGGTAGGTTGATTGAAGACTGTGAATCACACCTATGGTCCTCAGAACTGTGAGGCAGATGCTCTTACCACTCTCCACCGTGCCGCTATACTGCAGACAGTACTGCAAAATAATCTATCCATCCATTTTCTACAACGCTTGTGGCGAGTGATCTGGAACCTATTGCAGCTAACTTTGGCCAGAAAATGGGCTTTCACTTGTCTGGCGCTTTTCTACCTAAGGTTATCAAAGGGCTTTAACAAGGTCTCCTCATTCACCGACTGATGACGCAGCATCAGGAGCAAGTGGGGGTTCAGTATTTGCTTAAGGATACTTGGAGATAGTCACAGGACCTGAGGATCGAACCCACAACCTTTGTGTTGACAGACAACCACTCTACCACCCCAGTCAGACACAGGGCACATAGACAAAACAACCATTCACACCTGTGAACAATTGTGAGTACAAAATGAGCCGAACATGCATTTTTTTGGAATGTGAGAGAAAGCAGAATACCTACTCACGTAGGCCTATGAGGTGAACATGAAAACCCCACACAGGAGGGCCGGAGCTGAAATTGGAAGCCCAAATCTGAGAACTTTGAGACAGACAGACAGACAAACTACAAAATAACACATATTGTAATAAATATAATATGAATATATAATATATAATAATTTTCTTTGTAAACATAAGTTTGCCATGGTTTGGAAATGTATAGGGATGGAAAATTGTAGGTACTAATTTCAAATTTGAGGCTTTTGAAATGGTCAGAAGAAGAAGTAGGCAGGTATTCTCATTCTATTAGAAGCAGTAAAATACAATATATCAGATTATATCAGTGATAATGTTGCTTTTAAAGAAAGACCAAATCAAGGAGATAATAATGTGTAGGAAAATGGAAGTGAAACCAAGTCAAAAGGAAGGTGACTCATGGAGGAAGAACTTTGTAAAACTAAAAAAACAAATAGTCTGAAGAGGAAATGATATTTACTGCATCACAAAGAGAAGCTCCCAAAGAGCACAAAAAACCTGACCTTCAAACCCTCACATTCCAAAGTGAGAACCGAGTAGTCACCATTAATGGTTTATTTTGATTGAAAATCTCATGTAAATTTTTAGTGAAGTTCTAATTTCAAATGTTGTGATATAGTTGAGGGTGAAGACAACAACATATAAGCTTCAAAGTAGTTTTTATACAGTCTTTTAATTTGAAGAATGTTACTTTTGTTATTGCCATGGAAAACTAGATCAACATTAACAATCATTATTGGTAAACTAACCTGGACACCTTGCATTCTCTGTGCAAATAATAGCGTTCAGAGTTGTACAGTATATGTACAATGTTTACTGTAGGACATGATGTCATATAATGGGAAAAAATCTGCCCGCGTTACCCTAAAAGCGAAATAAAAACAATTTCAATTTATACATGAGCGGCATGGTGCACGAGCGGTTAGCAATTTTGCCTCACAGTTCTGAGGTTCGATATGTTCCAAAAGATGCATGTTAATTGAATACTCTAAATTGTGCCTAGGTGTGATTGTGAGAGTGGATGGTTCTTTGTCAATATGTGGCCTACGATTGTCTAGGGAACAGTTCAAGGTGTTGCGACGACACTTCTCATCTAAAGCCAGCTGGGTAAGGCTTCAGCTCACCTGTGACAGGATGGGCCATATAGAAAAGGGTTGGATGCCTGTTGGTAATGTAGATGACCCCATTGGATCCCACCAGGAAGCCTCAGATTGTTTATAATAGCATTTAAGTTGTTTTTTAACTCATGAGGAAAAAGCTTTGTCAACATTGAAACAAAGAAAGACAAAAAACAAACAAATAAACAAGTTATTTTGTTACAACGAGTAAAGTTACAAAGAAAACTTGCACACGGGGCCTGCATTTTGTGTATAAAAACATCCTGTCTATTACCAAGACTATGGATCTAATGATTCTCCGTGGTTCCCACTGCTGGACACAATAGATGCAGTATGCGGTTCACTTCCATGGAGGCAGCATGGATTCAGTTCCCACTCAGTAATGTGTGAATGTGAGGGTAGAAGATTGTCTGTCTCTAAATGTACCCTGAAAAAAAAAAATGACTGACAACCAGTACACAAATTTGGGCTTTTGGCTAGACATTAAGTTGGGGGTTATGGTTCTAATGCTACACAAAGGGTAAAAAGTGACTTCCTTATTCTGAAATGCTTGTCCAAATTGGGAATTTTAATTGGGGTCTTTGGTACCAACCCATGGGCCTCCTCTTCACAAAGTTTAATTTAAGTCAGTTTTGTTGTTTTTGTCTAATCAGGCTAAATAAATGAAGCAGCAAAAAAAAGCAACAATTGGATACATATCAAAACAGTACCTCTTGTCGTCATGCTTTCATACTTGCTAAAATGTTGAACAATTAGTCCTAAGTGCTGCTGTGTGAAACGTTTCCCTAGTTTAATGCCTGCTTTTGCTTCTCTTGCAGAAAGTTTTGCCCAGATTCAACTCAGAGGGGAGGTTGGTGAGAATGTGAACATTCACTGCCCTGTGGACAGACACAAGACCATCACATTCTTCTACTTTCAAAAGGGCCAAGAATTTGTAAATGGCTTCCATACACTGAAAAAGATACGAAAGGAGAAATGGGAAAACACCAGCGTGGAAAACAACAGCGCAACAGTGCAAATGGTCAAACTGAAGGCTTCGCATAGTGGTGAATATCAGTGCTACATTCAATACAAGGGCGAGCCAAATGTTTCTAACACAATCATACACCTCAGTGTCACAGGTACATGTTCCTATATTAAAAATGGTGTTTGTTTGTGTTTAACTCGCTTGACACAAAGTTTCCAGCTTGGCTGTTATTTTTTGGGACTCTGCAGCCAACTTCAGCAAGCCTACAGTGATAACGTCCTGCCATGCAAACCGCTGCCTGTTGACGTGTTCCTCACATGGAGGTTATCCGCGCAGTGAGTTGATGTGGAAAGTTATTGGGAACAGCAGCGGCCCGATGTGGACAGTTCTGAATGTGAGCGAAGAGAGCGATCCAAACACAATGTTGTACAACACTTCCAGTACCGTGTCCTTCAACTGCTCCTATGGAGAAGAAATGCTCATTAGTTGTTCCATGGGCGGTGTCACATCTGAGTTGCTGTTTGTCTGTGAGTAAAACATTCAATAGATTCCAAAATGCACAGTCGGAAGTGTTTGTTGGGATGTGTGAAATGCCCCCTTGAAATAGACCCTCTTTGTCAGCGCAGTGTTTCCCAACCTTTATTGAGCCAAGGCACACGTTTTACATCAAAATAATCTTAGTATCTTGTAATGTATTACATCATGCACTGACCTCCCACAACATTATGGTTACTTGCACAATGTCATGATATCTAATACAGGAATGAAATATTCTGCTTATTCAGTTTTGATTGACTCTGTCAGAGGGATATTCATTTAACCATTTGGTTGCAGTTTGCACTAGTGTCGACCTGTACTGTATCCATCCATCCATCCATTTTCTGAGCCGCTTCTCCTCAGTAGGGTCGCGGGCGTACTGGAGCCTATCCCAGCTGTCATCGGGCAGGAGGCGGGGTACACCCTGAACTGGTTGCCAGCCAATCGCAGGGCACATACAAACGAACAACCATTCGCACTCACAGTCACACCTACGGGCAATTTAGAGTCTCCAATTAATGCATGTTTTTGGGATGTGGGAGGAAACCAGAGTGCCCGGAGAAAACCCACGCAGGCACGGGGGGAACATGCAAACTCCACACAGGCGGGGCCGGGGATTGAACCCGGGTCCTCAGAACTGTGAGGCTGACGCTCTAACCAGTCGCCCACCGTGCCGCCCTGTACTATATCATCTCTCTATTTAGATTCATAAACAGTACATGTTCAGTAGGAGTATGAAGTAGCAAAAGACGATCGGAATGGAATGTTTTTGGAATTTGAATCTTCCGAAAGATACAAATTCATGTGAATGACTTTAGTGGTAAGGCAGTACGGTGTAATAGTGGTTAGCATGTCTGTCTCAAGGGTTCGAATCTCAGCTTCAGCCTTTTTGTGGGGCGTTTGCATACACTTCCCATCTGTGTTCCATGCGTTGCTTCCTCTCACATTCCAAGAATAAGCATGTTAGGTTTATTGAAGAATCTTAATCATTTGTAGGTGTGTGAATAGTTCTTTGTTCATGCTATGTGCCCTGTGATTGGCCGGCGACTAATCAAAGGCATACCCCATCGGTGACCCAAAGTCTGGGATGGGCTCCGTGACCCTAATGAGGATAAGCGGTGTATAAGGAAAAGACGAGTTATAGAAAATGGAGGAATGGCTGGACTTTCGAGGTCTGAACTGCATTTCGACCATTTAATGTGTTCTATGTATTTTATAACTACAAAACAAGAATCTTTCACAAGGATTATTGACTTTCATAATTTACTTACAGAAAATATGTATGGGTGTATCTGAAATTTTAAGTCTCAATTAAAAACAAACAAAAAAACTCAAAACAAACTCACTCATGATACTGAAAAACAAATAGTCTAGATATTGAACAAATATATATACAGTATAAGGTGTGTCTGTATGTGTGTGTAAGGTATATAAGGTTCTGTTTTCAACTTCTTGTTATATCACTGACAATACCATATTGTAGTATTGCTCCAAAGTCATTTGTCCTGGCATGTTTTTGTTCATACTGTACACTATTTGTCCTCACCCACAGGTGTTCCAAAGCATCGACCTGAAATTGTAAAACCCACAATCTGCTCAGTAGTGTTGTTCATCGCAATGATTTTATTGGTGCTGGTATGGAAATTCATAAAAAAGCAAAAAATGTAAGAAAACGGTAGTAATACATGTTTCACAATATTGCTGTGTAGACCTATTTCTGACTATGAAGATAGGCCTACTGTACTAAGAAATATGTTTTTACTTTTAACTGTCTATTTATTTATTTTTTATTTTTTTTACAGGAGCTGCAGTAAGACGAATAATGTAGATGTAGATCCAAAGTAAGATAATATTTATTTTTATTCAGTGTCACTGTTTAACAAACAAGTCACATACTCCATTTAATGCCAAGAGCATGTTGACAAATGTTTGGTTGTGGTCATGTTTATTATTTAGACAGAATACAACACTAGTGATTTGTTTTGTTGTTTGAATCTATGGCAATTATTTGACTGGTTTGAAAACCGATCAACTGTCAAGGGGCAAAATTAGCATCATCCCATCAGTTTAAAAAAAAAGCAAACACAGTACAATACATTGCAAATGCATACTAATAATTACTGTCATCTCTGACTATTTCCTTGTTTTCCGTCATATTTCCCTCCAGAGAACTAAAGGCCCTCAAATAAAGCTAAAGGGAGAGGAATCTACAGTTATGGACTGCTGAAGGAAACTCTCTTTTTGTCTTTTTTATTTTATATTAAAACAGGAAGGCCTATTTTGTCAGAAGCTCAATTGAGCGGGATTTTATGCTGGTATGTGACTTTTTTCACATGCATTGTATTTTGTACTGTATATTTTCACAAGGTTGTCTGTTTGATATGCACGTGCAGTATATCAGTTAAATGCAAGAAGTAAAATTAAGAGTTTGCCTCTTTCGTGTACAAAGTTAAGTAAGGTGTTCAAAATAATAGAAACACCTCTTATGGCACAGTCAAGTTCTACACTACTGCAGATTACAACTATACAATAATAAATATTTTTTAATGAATACTGTATACACTATTATAATTGCACCTACAGGACTTGTAGCTATCTGTGGTTAAGCTTTTGTATTACATTTATTTCATTCAAAAAGCTGTAGGCTGAAGTATCCAGTTGTAATTGAACATTTATATCTTAAGTTCCCATTACTGTTTTACATGCACACCATATTTAATAGAAGCTTCCACTTCCTTTGTCTACATTGTGTATTTTTTTCCCCAACCTCATTATCTTCTGTGACCACAAGATGGAGCAATAGCACCAATGGATAATCAACGGAACGTTGCTCTTAAACAACCACAGCCACATCCTAAGCACACTTAATATGAACAACACAGCAAACGCAAAAGTATTTTCATCAGAAAATGAAACGAGCAACATTTATTTTAAATACCAATTTGTAGTCTCTTTCAGGGGCAGGCAGGGTATCGTCTTATTTCAGAAGAAAAGAAAGATCAAATAGGGTGACACGAGAAGACATTTAAATCATAGTGTCCAAATGTCAAATACTTCTCTGTCTTACCTTCTTAAATCTTTTTTTTTTTTGTATTCCTCCCACTTTGAGAGATTCATCTTGTTGTAATTCTATGACAGACTGTCAGTCCTCCTCTCCATTCTGTGTTTACATTGGGGAGAGGAGCAGCACCAGGTTGGTTGCACTTCTGGAATGTAACCCTGAGGTCCCAACCCACCCATCCTTTCCCTTTTCCCCACATCTGTTCTCCCTGTTCATCTCTTCCCTCCCCACTTACATTGACTAATTTCCCTCCTCTTCTTATATCCACTTCTGTTTCCACTTCTTCTACATTTTTTTTTATGTGCTCCTCTCTCTCCATCGAATGGCCTGGTCCTCAGCTAAATCAACCCCGCAGGACACCACAAAAATCTTCCTCTCACTTTCCTCTACTCTCTCACCTTTCTTGGCTACCTCCTTATAATTCATCATTGTCCATAGTTGTACACCACCACCTCTCTGTCATCAACCCCCCGCACCCCCACCCGCCCACATCCCCATCGCCCCAAATTTCTCTGTCTTCCTCCCTTCATTCCTCCGTTGTCTAACCCAAACAAACCAGTTGGACTTTCCTCTGCGGTGGCTGTAAGAGAAACACACAGCATGTCAGGCTGGGTTGAAACATAAACATCAGTCTATTGAAGAGGATATGAGGTGTTTAGGCTCAACATGAAATAGAGCTACTATTTGGACACTGGAACATCTAAACGTACCACTCTCGACACACAAATTATTGAATAAAACGTCAAAGGACAAACTTGCTTTGACCTCAGGGAGTACAACTAATAACCAGTGCATTTGAGACAGTGAATTACAAAGGTTGAGAAATATAATAAGCAGGTTTCTGTTTTTCAGTGACACAGTAGCCTGTGTATACAATCTCCTTTTGAGGCATTCCTCATCGAGCAGTTTGTGACCCCTGCCGCACAATTCTGATGGGGTCCACACCAGAGGATTTATAAAAAGATTATATATATATTTTTTACAGGGAACCAGAGCACAAGGCATTGATTTAAAGCAATTCAAGTGGAGTTGATCACCATGGTGAATATAAGGTTGTTGGCATTCTGAAAATAATCCGAAACAACAGGATATTACAGTTGTGATTACAGTACTGTATGGCTACAGATACTCAGTGTGAGTGAGAGACTGTGCAAACAATGTGGCCAAACAGAAATCTTATCCTTGTATAATGTCCTTTTAATCAATCTAAAAAAAAATCGAAATGCAAACACTGCTAAACACACAACATAACATGCACACAATTTGAAAGAACAAAAGTTAAGGCATGAATAAACTTTATTATTTTTCATCAAGGGCAGTACAGTGGACACCTAACGTTTCTGAGGTTAGGGGTTCAAATCTCAGCTTTAGGCGTCCTGTGTGGAGTTTGCATGTTCTCCACGTGCTTGCATGAGTTTTCTCCAGGTATCTTGCTTCCTCCCACATTAATTGGTTAATTGAAGACTCTAAATATGAGGGTGAACGTTTATCTGTTTAAATGTGTTCTGCAATTGGCTGGCGACCAGTACAGGGTGTACCCGGCCTCTTTCCCAAAATCAGCTGATTGACTCCAGCTGAACTACGAAATGAAGGGTGGTTGGATTTTCCATAAATTGGTCAAACTTAACATCAGTCATGTCAAAATGATCATAATATTTAATTACTGTGAGTGTGTTTTTGTCATTCTGTTTTGGAACCTCTACAGTCATATGCAACTGAGATCATACAATTTGGAATGTAATCAAAATTCAGATCACGGGTGAGCTGTAGCCTATCCCAGCTGACTTTAGGTGGGGCGCAGGGTACACCCTGGTCTGGCCGCCAGCCAGTCGCATGGACAAAGAACCATTTCCTCTGATATTCACATCAATGGACAATTTAGTCTTCAATTAACCTAACAAGCCTGTTTTTGGAATGTGTGAGGAAGTCATAGTACCCAGAGAAAACCCACGCAAGCAAGGGGAGAACATGCAAATTCCATCTAAGAGGGCCCGCACCAAGACTGGAACCACACTATCCACTATACTCACATATTTACCATTGTGCTGTTTTGATCAAATGGCTGAGAAAACGTGTATGAAAATCAAGAATTACAAGGTGAGTTGTGTGATACGACTTACCTTTGCAGTATGCCTTGGAGAAGAAAAAGGCTTTGAACAAATATTTGGTTCGGGGAAAAAAAGGACTGACAGCAGCAGGAAAACTCAGACTGGTTGTGGCTTTTCAAAAAATGTTGCCGGTTTGGTAACTTAAAACCAACCGTGCCTCAAAGTATTAATCACAGATAGGATTAATTATTTCCGAAAATATGTATGCTAGTGACCTCCTTGTTGTAACTTGACAAGTTGCTGCAGAAACCAGGTATCATCTGATCAGGCAACATTATCCAATTATTGTTGGCCACACAGCCACATTTCCTAAGCATGTCTGATTGTATCTCTGCATATTGATGGACTGATTAGGTTTTATTCATTAATGAAAAGGGGACTTAACAAAGTGACAAATGACTGTATATAACTATCTTAAAATTATGCTGGTTGTGTGTGACTATTATTGCCACTTCATCTCTTAGTTCAGGTAAGACCAGCCTCCCAACATGTTTTATGTATGCACAGCGGGGCCTTTCAAACGTTTATTTTTTTGAGTATTCCTAACTGAAATAGCCTCTGTTTAATTACTTCATCCATCCATCCATTTTCTGAGCCGCTTCTCCTCACTAGGGTCGCGGGTGTGCTGGAGCCTATCCCAGCTGTCATCGGGCGGGAGGCAGGGTACACCCTGAATTGGTTGCCAGCCAATCGTAGGGCCCATACAAACAAACAACCATTCGCACTCGCAGTCACACCTACGGGCAATTTAGAGTCTCCAATTTATGAATGTTTTTGGGATGTGGGAGGAAACCGGAGTGCCCGGAGAAAACCCACGCAGGCACGGGGAGAACATGCAAACTCCACACAGTCGGGGCCGGGATTGAACCCGGGTCCTCAGAACTTTGAGGCTGACGCACTAACCAGTCATCCACCGTGCCGCCTGTTTAATTACTTATGGTGGAAATTTCAACACTTTTGGAGCGAGATTCGACATATTTCTGAAGAAAGAGGGTTTAAGAGGCTGCAGGAATCCAGTGTGGGCTGTGTACAACACGGAAGTAACATTAATTCTCTGTCATCTCCTTAACAGCCGTTTTAGGTTAGGAATGTTACACGGCTGTTGCACCTCGCCACTCCAAGTAAACTTTTCAGGCATGATAAGCTGCTATGGAGGAACTAACAGTCCTCTATAAACAAACAAGGCTGCGAGATGGTGGAATCTGACTTTTAAGGCAATGTTACACATTTACCTTGTAAAACAGCTGCTGGCGTTTGGATTAGCCCAATGTAATCAGCACTTTTGAAATGAGTAGAGAGAGACAGACATTGACATATACCCAATGGAGTTATTTCCACCTTTATGTAATGGTGATACACCAAATGAGTTCTTAGCCGAGGCATTTTTAACTAGGCTGGGATACAATATCTTAAGTGTGTGTGTGAGCGAAATCTGAGCAGACGTTGCCAATATTTATAGAACTGCTTAAGATATGACCTTTCCTTCCCAACAAACAAAACGCACTTCTACATCCATGGGTCTATCCATCCATCAATCCATCCATCAGCAGAAATATTAAGACAGGTGATCAGACTAAAACAGACTGTCTTCTGGGAGGCTCGTGTAAGGGAAACCCATGGGAAGAAACACAATGGGGGGTGGGGGGGTTGAGGTTTGCAACGAGATGTCCACTTGGCTGCAGTTTGTTGGCAGCTTCATGTTTCTGCAGAGGATCAACATCAAAGGCCATCACAATTTGAAATGTATGTCATGAGAGCGAATGACTGTATGCTGTGTTAGCTCTACCGAACTGTTCCCCTGTGGAGTGATCTTATCTATGTTTCGACTGCGACCCAGTAAAATGTTTCATGTAAATAAGATGACAACATTGTCGAGCAATCCGTATTCACATGGACCTGCAAAAATGACCTAAATGCACGAATGTGCACGCCAGCTGGCCATGTCCCTTGGAAACATTACACACATGCACACCAATTGCCTGTCACCCCAGGTCCTACCCTATAATGAGGATGAATACGCTTTACAATTGAGCTTTAAATTTGATGTTGATTGTGATTTTTTTCATCCTTGCTCACAGCTGTTCTTTCCTTGAAAGAAGGAAGGGGTGGGGGGGGGGCTTACTTTTGACTCACACCACCCACTACCCTTCAACACAGAGTGGATTTTTTATATATATATTACAGTCACCTCCAAAAGTATTGGTACGGCAAGTTCAATTCCTTTGTTTTTGTTGTATACTGAAGACATTTGGGTTTCGGAACAAAAGATGAATATCAGACAAAAGTTCAGAATTCCAGCTTTTATTTCATGGTATTTACATCTAGATGTGTTTAACAACTCACGAAAGAGCACCTTTTGTTTGAACCCACCCACTTTTCAAGTGAGCAAAAGTATTGTAACGTGTGACTGATACGTTGCTCATGGGTTGCCTTTTAGATTGATTGCTGAAACATTGCTTAAACATTAAATAGTGCTTGTTTTTTGGCTTTGGGTTTCACCTGTGAAAACTGCATTTGCTGTTCGGCAAACATGAAGATCAGAGAGTGCAAAATGTGCAAAAATGAGTTTGATCTTGATTTTTAGGACAAATGTTGTGAAAATGTGATTTATAGAGATTAATTAATTACAAAGCTGGTAATTAATTTTATCTATTTTTTAAATTGAGTCCCACCCCAAATATATATATATACATACATATATATACAGCACATGTATAGTTAGTATATATGAGTGTGAAATGAGACACCTTAGCGAGGGCTAGAAAGGTCATTCCTGCATTCAGCTCATGTAGCTTTGATCATTTTCCCGTCACCTCGGAAATAGACCAGAGGACAGCACAGGCACAAACTCTCGCCCGTATGTAAGACAGTGTGCGTGTGTGGGGGGTGTGGGTGGTGGGGGGTCGTGTGGGAGTGAAGGAGTGTTCTCCCAATGTGATGACAGGGAATCGACACTTGTTTGCATGACTACACTAATGCGTTTGCAGCCGTACTTCTGTTTGCCAGCTCTCTCATTGGCCAATTGGACTTGTCCATTCACATGAATATGTGCATAGTCATGATTGTTAAGAGGTAGCTTCATGATTCATTTCTATCACTGTTAAAGTCTAGCTTCAGTATCTGCTTCACTGAAGACACAATGAGAAGCGAGACATTCATAATCTAAAATGTAAAAATTATCATGTTTGAGCACAACCATGCATTCCCCAAGGGCCATTTGAGTTTGTTCCTTTAGATTCTGCAAAGATGATAATCACTGTGCATTATATTAGACCGATAAGGTATTATTATTATTTTTATTCCAGATTTCGACCAGTGGCATTTATAAGTGGAGTAATCATGTTTACCTGGAGAGGCCTGCTTTAAACAACCATGCTCTCTTGATGACTTTGAGTTTTTTAGTAAATAGCTTGTGATGTTAGCAAACAGCTTCCTCACAGTCATCCAGAGATTTTATGTGATTACAGAAATCTGTTAATAATAAAGATCTGTTTGTGTCACGTTACTGATGGTGTAGTGTTCGGCCGAAGTCAGTTGGGATGGGCTCCAGCACCCCGCGACCCTGAACACGATAAGCGGTATTGAGAATGGATGGATGGATGTTTGAGTCACAGGAGTATCTATTTTCTTCTTAGTATCTGATTTGACCAAATTAAGACCCATTTTATATCTTACCATGTTCTTCAATATCTTGGGCAACCACTTACATTGGCTAACAACATGGATAGCTGTAGTTAACATCTGTACCAGTACACCAGTATATTACTTTCACATGTGCAGTAGATCAATGTATTATTTTATTTAACCTGCCAGTTAGACAGATGTACAGTAATTACATTTTGCCTGCTTTTTGTTATGTCTAAGAACATTTTTAATTAAAATGAATTGTAAAAAAAAAAAAAAAAAAGCTTTAGCAAATATACAGTATTTCAAATACACAGAAGCTCAATCAAGAAAGAAATGGTACACATATGGATTTATCACATATTGTTGTACGTGTTCATGTTTTTTTTTTTTCCAAATGAGAACTAACAGCAATTGATAGATATTCATCATTTTAAAATCCTGTAACTAATCTAAGAAAATCAGGATTTGGCATAAAGGCTTTGTTAATACGCAAGGTCAGAAAAAGTTCCATTCCACGCCCACACTGATGGCTCATTTTACTTTTGGCACTAACAATAGATCTGCCAATAATTGTGTTACAGAAACCAAAAACCCAAATATAATGATCCAAGCTGTCTATGCATCAGAGTAACCATCACAAAACATCTAAACATAAGAATTTGTTTGCAGTTGGGGCTTGTGTTGCGCATACTATGAAAGAGCACTTAATGAACAGATTCATGACAATAAGTTAAGAACATGTTCACATCACACCAATGGTGTTACTCATTGTATGACGTTTCTTTTGCTCAGGATTTGAACTAAAATTGCTCTTTGTCTGTGTTAACCTTTATTTGATGGGTCCTGTTGGAGCTGTTTCACAGAGAAAAAACGATCCTGACTTGAGTTAATGCCCAGAAAAAAAGGAGAGCTTTTGTTTCCAAACTTTCCTCAGAGACCTTGTTTGGTTGCATTTCAAATGGCTTAGAGGCCCAAAGGCACCATCACTTCATTATGGAGGTATTGCAGCATCCTGCCTTTCTCAGAGAGGACCATATGCAAGTGGGGAAAGGATGCAACACATGCTTAGTTGGGTGTCCCAGAGGTCTTAGTGGGAGAAATTAATGGAAGCAGAATAAACATTGTCCAAGTATTAGACAAAGTAGTGGCGAAAGACACCTTAGCGTGCAGGCTGTCTAACACTGCAGGGGAAAGAAATGTTCATGCACATTTACTAAAGAGACTGGGTGTAGATCAAAATAATCTAGCAAGCAAACTGGCCAACGGGACTCACAAGAGTGAAGGAAATAAGGATTGGATTGCCCAAAATATGCAACACTGTACTTCAAAATAAGCTTTTTCCATATAAGTTCTGCAAACAAGCAGAACATCTGTTGCTCCCTGATTTTTTAAACATTTCTCTTTCTTTAGTACGGGAGGTCATAATCTCCCGTGTGCGTAAATCAGGAAAGGTTTTCTGGCGGTGCGCATTGTCTCGTCCACTCAAATCTGTCATTTACACACTCTCTTGCCAGGTACGCACTCTGGGTGGAGCAACCGCAAAATGTGGGCGTACCCTTTCAAATCCGGCTCTGCGCGCATGCTGCGTACTTTCTCCCGAGGACTTAAGCACTTTTCCTCTTCTGCATTTCAGAGGCTATGATAAGATAAGCACCACATTAATGTGAAATATCATTTTGCACGTTTTGATTCAGTTAATTGCCTGCCAACATCCTGGCAACAGCTGACTAGTGCTGACACTGTGGGCCACATCTGGCCCATACCGCTCACCAACGCTCAACAACTGCTCAACGGCCGTAATGCATCCCTAACACATTACGCCGATGGAAAAACGTTTTAAGCGCAGGGCTCCCAGTTTTAAGCGCAGGGCTCCCACTATTACAACTATAGTCATCGTAATGGTACAATGGTGAGCTAGATATTTGAATCATTTGTTTTTATTTGGTTCTATGTCGGTCGTCAGCTAACTTAAAGCGATTTGCCATGTCTGTGGCGTAAGGAAGTTGGGGCACCACGAATCTGTAGAATGGCAGGCACAACTCCTTTTTTTATTGCTGGACCTGGTCATAAGGAGAGTATTCTGATTAAATTACTTTTATTGGATTTATTTCATAGAGAATAAAAGAAACAGTTACGTGTGAATGGGAGAATTTGGTGCATAATAATGTTTTAATGTTTATAATATGCACACTATTTTAGACACTTCCTATATTTGTTCATACCATATACAGTACAGTATAGACCAAATTAAGCTGGAGCATATCTTGCAAGATTTTAGCATGTTCCATGAGACTTTTTCATTTTGTTTGTCTTTTGGGTTTTCTTTAGCTTTTTCTTTTTTTCATTGTGAGAAAACTACCAGTGTTGACGAAGTGTGATGTTGACCCAGGAACCTGACGCAATATCATTGTATCATAGCAAAGAAAGCAACATTTCTGTCCTGACTGCTCCTCATATCAATAATAGAATAAGAATAGAATGTACACAGCAAACCGAGATACATTTAATCTTAATGTGAAGAGACTCACTTCTAAGAACATACAATAATACTTTCTCTGCACATTCATCACCACATCTGTGACACCAAGGGAAGGGCGAAGGGAAGGTCACTTGTGTGACAGAGAAGAATGCTAAAGTATTAATAAACGAGCCATGATGACAACAACTGGCTGTCATTACAATCTCTTCTCTCTCTTCCATAAAAGCAACACATCTGCCATGTGTCAAAGAGTAGTTAATTGTATTTTTTGTCAGTTTGATTTAACCTCAAAGAGTAGTTTGAGGTTTTTTTACATGTACAGTACATGGCATTTAAGACTGCTGAAATGTAATTTTAAAAATACCTATACAGCAAGGTTTAATGATAGTGATAGTTTGAGCCTAGAATCGATTTTTTCTCTCTATAAACTATAATTGTAAATACATTAAATGATATTTGTTCTGAGTCTGCATATGCTGGTGTTTCTATACTGTTCTTTCATACATGCTCTACCTACATACAGTAGTGATTGGATGTCATCATATATTCTGCAACTTTTTCTGTAACTCTGATGGATGGTGATTTATGGTGAAGGACCCTCCTCTACAAAAGTAAAAGATACTCTTTTTGTTGCGGTCTTTTTCTTGCACTTCCATATTTTTCATCGATCGGTTTTCCGTTACCCCAATCCCAAATGTTCTCTTTTGTTTTCATTCTTTTCATGGTTGAGGGGAGGCTAGGGAAATTACAGTATGATCCACATACCTTTTCACTAAATCCAATGTTGCGTGATTATGCTGCCGAACTCTCCATAGGCTTGGATGGTCTCAGGTGGACCAACTTCTCTGTCTTACAGCTGGATGACTGTTATTAATGGCAAGAAAGTGCAAAAGTATGACATACACTCATTTCACTTAGGTTTTACATCACTTTCACATTGCTTTCATCCAGTATCTCATCTGTTTTCTTCTCTGACACACACACACACACACTCACCTACACGCACTATTGATCCTGTATTGTCGGCAGGGGAAAAAGAAGCAGGTATATTGGGATCCATCAAATATACATCAAACACAGTCGTACCAAGACTGGCTGGGGAGGTGAAGGAACAGAAGGGAAATAAACACAGAAAACCCTTCTGTTAATAAAGACCAACAAACAGCCTCTAGGAAAGCAGCTGCGGCTCATAAAATAAAACACTGAAACCCCATTCAAAGATATCAATGATCTGATTTGGTTTTTTTGGTAAGTAAATGTTCAGCCATCATATAATACAATAGTTACAATGTCAACCAATGGGCATTAACTTTACTCGATTAGCCCATACTGGTTAAAAAAACAAATCTGAATAGTTGAGTAGACATATTTAGAAATAGACTGGCATTTCCTCCTATTGAGCAATGATGAGTCGTATGGCTCAACTGAGTTTCACACTCGCAGCAGCCTGAAGCTATGTAAAGCCACAAATGACCAGCTCACAATTGGGCCAGGAAAAATCTGCTCAAAATAGTCACTGAGCCAAGATACATTGTAACTTGTTCAAAGATATTACAAGGGGCTGCCAAAGAATATTCATAAGCATAAAGCAGCTACGCAGAATTTTGCAAGAAACCAAAAACTGCATTGGTCTTTGCAGGAAAGAATTTTTAGTTTGTGGTGGGAAGAATTACACTGCAACAGGGGGTAGAATTACACTGCAACATATTGAGAGCTGTTTATAATATTTTGATTACCTAATTTAGCAGCACAAGTCTAAAATATACAAACACCTCTCTATACGTCCGTAGTTGGACATGTGCCTTCCCCAATTCTCTCCATCTGTCCTGGCCCTTTGGTTGTAGTATTTGTTGAAGTGGTCCAGGTCATCTCTCCAATGAGTCTTCCTCTGCTTCTTTTTCCATCTCTCGGTTTCCAGAATGTGTTACTGTCTGTTCATTTTTCAGGCTGGGTGGCCTTCCCAACTCTGGGAAGTTCTCAGCAATGTCTCCAACTTTGGTCTGTTGCCGTTTCCGGTGAGCCCTTTTTTTTTTTTTTTTTTTAGTTGTTCCAGGTGATGCTTACCATAATTGTTTCATGAACTTGCTGCATCACACTTTTTAGGTGAGTTACTTCATACGTTACCAAGTTACCACTCAGTAGGTGACTGTGGGGCAGATGCTTTGGTTGTACACTTTTGTCCTTTCAGTCAGAATGGAATCTGTATATTTTAAAAAGAGGAATCTGAAAGCTTGCCAAAAAGGATGACTTCATTCTTTGATAGCTTCCTTTTTGGAGGAGAAGTGAGCTGAGATATTTTGGTTTTTAGGGCCATATTCTCCTGTTGGTGCCTTGGTCTTTTTTTACGTGCCAAAAGAAAAATATCCACCAATTCGTTAGTGATACATTGACCAGCAATGACGAGAGTCTGATGGACATTAAACGAGCTGGTGGACCTCATGCGCTCAACTCGTGGTGCGCACTCCTGCTCACCTCATCGTGGCACTCTTTGCCCTCCCAGGGGTGACAAGGTGTGGACGTGGTAGATAATTACAATATTTTCAATAAAACATGATATTCTGCATTCTGTGACCGTATCCTGCCTTGAACTGGTGTAAAATTGTGAACCTACCAAGAAACGCCAATGGACATCCTTTGGTGTACTTGCTGTCCCCACAGTTATTTGGTCATCCTGTTGCCATATACATTTTACTTCTGTAATAAACAACCTTCAAGTGAATGGTGGTGGTAAAAAAAGATGACAAAAATAGCTTTCCGGGAGTCGCTTTCACGTAGTAGGGCGTGTGTAAATTTCTCCAAATTTCAAGTGACGTTTCACCTTCACATGGAGCTGTACCTACTACAGCCTCAAGAGTGCGGAAGAAGAAAAGTGCTTAAGTGTGCGGGAGAATGCTTGCCTGGCCAGATTTGACAGAGAGCGCCCAGATTTTAGGGTTGCTCCACTCAGAGGCACGTGGGTGCAAAAAGGAGAGATTTGACTTGACCAGAGAATGCACGCAGCCAGAAATGTACGCAGCTGCGCGCCTTTTTCGATTTACAGTACGTACACAGGAAAATATGGCCTCAAGTTATTGATGATGACTTCGGTCAGTGATGATGATTTTGTTTTTTATTTTCTATTTTTAGGACTACGTTCTTATTTGAGTCATTCAGTCTAGTAAGCCACTTTTTTATTTCCGCAGTGTCATTTGTGGCTGGGATATTTTCCACTTATTTTGACGTCTGTTTTTTAACAGTTGAGCTCTGAAGAAAACCATTTTTGACAAGCTGTAAGAAGTAGAATGCAGTTGTACACCACTGGAAATTACAACCACAATAAATACCATATTATTAAATGGATAACTCCTGACAGTATCAATCAAAAACTGAGAAATGTTTTTTTAAAGGCGATTTTTATGAAGCTCTTGTATTTGATCTCATTAGATTGCGTAAGCGGTCATGTTTTGGCCGGGTGGTGAGTAAATATCCAAATTATGGTGTCTCTTACCAGACTACAAACATTATTGTCAGCTCCTTCCAAGTCTAGGATGGTTTTAGCTGCAAATAACTATGTTTCTAAAAGTCTTTCTTTTATTTATTTAAATAAAACCTGGAGGGAATAGAGATGAAATTCAAACCGGTCAATTGTGCAATCTCATCATTGGAATAACAATTGGTCTCTCACAATGTTGTCGCCACTCTGTAATAGGGAATAAATTGCCTTGGAAGCATAGCAGACCTCTCAGTGAATTCACCCCCAGTGTGTCCAAAGTGGCCTCCCCCCTGGCCTTCTACAATTACCCCCTCCCTCCCCAACTCTCCTGCCCGGGCAACTTCTTTGCCCTCTTGTATCCGGCCTTTTAGCGTGACAATCCATTATTTTGACGGCTCCCACAGAAAGAAAGAGTGAAACAGGGAAAAGACGGGGGCTACTTTGACTTTCAGACTACGCCCCTTGTTTAACACCCTCCCAATTGATTATTCTCCTCTTTTCAATATCCCTCATCATATCTTATCTACACCACTTTACTTCTCCATTTGATATTTTCTAACCTTTTACAGTTTCTCTTCCTATAAATTCTGTTTCATTTCCACCCTTTGTTACACTCCATACCTTTCGTTTCTTCACCCCTGCTCTCCCCCGAGACTCCCTCTACTCAAACACCCACCCCCACCCTTGTACTTGTGCTCCATCTCTTTTTGGCTCTATATTGCTTTGTAGCTGGCAGCATTTAGGAAACCGGAGTAGGCCTAAAGAAAGAAAGGAACTAAGGTTTAGAATGTCTCCAGTCAGTTCCCTCCAAGGAGCCCCCACTTGTACCAAACGTATACCCCCCTCAACCACACAGCAGCCAAACTAACACCCACCTAAGTGTCGTCCAACCCTCACACCTCTGTGATAACATCTTAGAGTACCTACAGTACTCAGCACCAAATTTTGTTCTGACCTATATAACCAGAGACATTTATTGCATGTGCAACCCAACATGCTGTTAAACTCACTCGTCTCCGTTAGCACAAACTCGACTATTCGCAACTTGTGCATGCTACTTTTCAACCATCATTGGAAGTCTTAAATTACAGCTGATGACTTTACATGCTGTGATATGTGTACAAAAGAAAGAAAAATAAGACTTTAGTTCCAGATTAATGATAATTAAATATGTCATAGTCATAAGAACAGCGAGCATAAACTGATGAAGTAAGCTGGTTTATAGACAGTGCTGCTGCCACGCAAACAGTGTCCAGTGAATACTGTTTGATTCTGTTAATACAGCCTAAAGTCAGTCAATGACACACAAAGCAGAAGCATACTAACAGCAGTATGATAAATGGCGCATGCAGTAAAACAAGCATTAATGATTGCGAATGACCAAATGTCTGCATCTGGAAAGTATCTGACATTGTAGCGTGCAATTTAAAAACAGCGCCCACTCCCATGAATTAAAATCGTGAACCATTTTCAGTCGTGATACATTGTTTAGGGGCATTTGCCTCAATTGGTTGGGTTAAATGAGATATTTATTTAAAAAATGGAATTGTTATTTGACAATTAGTCTTTCTTTTGGGACCTAGAAAGATTTGGCCATGATTTTGAAATTGTGCGGAATTTCATTTTCACAGTCAGCATGTATTCTTACTCTGTGCTGTAACTTGTGTTTATCCTTAGGTTCCAGCTTCTTGATGGTCTTTGAATGTAGATTCTTTTTTATTATCATTGAATAGCCACTCACCTGATAGTATACAGTCAGAGGCTGGTTTTGTCAATCTTTAGGCCCGCCACACACCGAAAAATTACAGTCATTGACTCTCCGCCTCAGACGAGCAATGAAATACTCCACCACACATTGCTCGATGAGCTGCAACTATTACCCTGCATCTGATTTTGAGGCTCTGCATACAACAGGGATCTCGTTTGATATGTGTCCCTCGTTCGAGACGCACAAAAATGAGCAGAGATGCACAAAGTACTATCAATCTGCATCTTAGTACGCAGAGCTATGGCTTAGTACTCCATCGTGGTGCTGGAAATCCTGCATATTAATACATTTTTTGACCAGACAGGACTTTAGAGTGCGACTAATTTGGTCAGATATGAGCCCTAATTTCTGAATGGTGCGGCAAATAAAAAGGCATACAGGTGGCTAGTCATTTCAGGAAGAAAAACACATTTCTGCGATTTGAACGCACACATATGAAACCCATCGTGGTCTCTAAACCAATCAGAGATACTGAAGGGTGGGGACCCTCAGTCTGATTGGCTGTGTGTGTGTGTGTGTGTGGGTGTGCTTTTTGAAATGGGGGCACTCGCCTATACAAAGCGCAGTTTTCTGACGGCGAGCCAGTAGCTACACAGGTACAGAAAGTTGGGCGGGATAAATGGAATTAGTTCCAAAACCTACTCCCACCGTGACGATATGGGAACATTTTGGATTAGAGACAGATGAATGCGGTCATCCCGCTAACACCAACGAGCTGGTATGTCAAATTTGTATGAAGTCACAACAAAGAAAACACCACTTAAAACCTCAAAGAGACAAAATCCATTTTAAACACAACCATCCCACCCAATTTCTTCAGCTGGGAACAAAAAACAGTGGGACAATTTCCGTTTCCCTTCACCTTGCAGTTATGGAACCCTTTGCTTAACAATGCAAATGCAAACGTGACAGCGTACTGTATATGCCGCACGCATGCTCACGTTATATACAGCATAGCGTTACTCACAATTGTGAGAGATGTGGCCATTGAACATGTTGCCAAAGCAGCGTTTAAAGAAAGGCTGAAAACTTATGACAAGTAGTACAAATCTTGAATCAAAACAGGTTGCTTTGATCTACTTGTTATTTTGGTTATTTTGGTTATTTTTCTTAACTAAACTAGATTGGCAGTAGATTGCCTGTTAAGGCATTAAAGACTGTTTACACCTCTGTGCCAAATGTTTAACATTTGTTTAAATGCAATTTTTGTGAACGGAGCCTGAGTCTATTTTATTTATATCCACCCATCCATTTTCAACACCGCTTATCCTGGTTCGGGTCATGGGGCGCGGGAGCCTATCCCAGCTGACTTCGGACAAAAGGCGGACTACACCCTGAACTGGTCACCAGTCAGTCGCAGGGCACATATAGACACACACAACCATTCGCTCCCACATTCACATCGTTACTGAGTGGGAACTGAACCCAGGCTGCCCGCACCAAAGTCAGGCGAGGGTACCACTACACCATCAGTGACTATTTTATTTACATTTTTTTAGTCTAAGATATTTAATTTTTTGTTCTACATTACCGTCAATGTTCATTATTCTTAGAATTAGAATTAAAAGTGAATTGTTCTTAAAAAGGATGTACTTGCACGATGATGCTCTAATATCATTCTGTCAGTGACATAAAAAACATCGATACTATTGTTTGTCGTGATAGATTTTGGGACAATATATCGTCCTAAAAATGTTGCTTTTGTGACAGGCCTAAATACTTAAAATATATTGAGAGACAGCAAGAGCAATGGATAACATAAAAATATTGGACAAACATTATTTAAAAAATTGAGTAACAACGGTAATAAAAATCTGCAATATAGCAGGATCGAAAAGCAAGAACCATGACATACCGGAGGATTACTGTATATATATCCCGTGAAGATAGGTTGCAGGGATGTATTATTCCCGGGTTGGGACTCATTGTTCCCATGACATATGCATCCTAGGACTCATATAGTCTCAAGTTTAAAATGAGCCATGATACAATATACTATACTGTATTACTTTTTTATTGAACCACAAAAACATGGTGTGATTGTCAAGGAAGAAGTGGATTAAAACAAAGACAGGAAATGGGCGACAATAAATTATTGACACAATTATTAGATGATTGACACAAAAATACAGTATGTGTCAGGGCCTTGTGTCAAACACAAACTGACACTGTAGTACAGTTTCAGACAGTGGTACAGTTGAATGTTGCGATACAATTGATGTTGAGGCTGGCAGGCACTTGAAGGGTGGGAGAAACAAGGGGAATGTATACTGTATATCCCCCACCCTTCTTACTATGTAGTTCTCCCTGGTGGTGTGTCATGTTTCGAAGGGATAATAGGTGTCACAGTGAGACCCCTTTAGTCTGTGCTCTGTAGGACTCCAGTGTCACATACACACTAATGCAAAGGCTTGCAGAAACACTTTCTCTGTGGCTCATGCGAACCACAGATGAGCCTCCACTGCACTCCTCATTTTCTTCCGATCTGTTTTACTGTGCTTCAACTAACTCCTATTTAATGCAATCCAAAGTCACCTGTTCCCTTGCTTGCTCGAACAAGTAGTCTTCCATTGAGGTCTGTATGGTGCAATTGTGTTTGTCATTCTTTAAATTAACCATTTTACTCTGCATTGAGTCCAGATGTCAAACTTAATATAGACCTTACTGGGTTACCACAGAGCAACAGCAGCAATAAATCGACATCAACCCACATGGACTCCTCTGAATGACACTATGATCCACGTGTCTTTGGAAGATCACCAAGGACCAGAGGTGGGTAGTAACGCGTTACATTTACTCCCTTACTTTTACTCAAGTGGAATTTTGTTATACTTGTCAGAGTAGTTTTGAATGCAACATACCTTTTACTTTTACTTGAGTATTTATATGAAGAAGAATCAATACTTTTACTCCTTTACAATGATTGACATGCCGCTCGCTATTTTTCCATCCATCCATCCATCCATCCATCCATTTTCTGAGCCACTTTTCCTCACTAGGGTCGCGGGCATGCTGGAGCCTATCCCAGCTAACATCGGGCAGGAGGCGGGGTACACCCTGAACTGGTTGCCAGCCAATCGCAGGGCCCATACAAACAAACAACCATTCGCACTCACAGTCACACCTACGGGCAATTTAGGGGGGGAAAACAGCCGTCCGAGTGTTTATTTTACAGACTCCGATAAACAACAGCTTTGTCATGCGGGGTAGGTAGTCTTAAATTATGACTGCCCAAACGTCGATATTTCAGCCTACTTCTAACTTGAGAAAACATCTTGTGATAAGTTGCAGATGTTTCTCTTTCTCTCTCTCTCTCTCTCTCTCTCACTCAAACACACACACACACACACACACACACTATCAATAAGTCTGGTCAGCAAACAGCTTCTACATTCAGTCATTTAAGTGAATAAAGCAAATAATCTATCTGTAGGGTATATGTTGTTTGTTTTTTTCACCAATTTCCACCAAAGTTTGCAAAGCTTTTGATGAGAAGAACACCCCCCATTTTTGGGTGTTTTTTTTTTTGTTTTGCTGTGAACCTAGTTAAAAATGTTGTTTTACATTTTCCTTAATATCTCAATGAATAATCCATCAACCTTAATATTGAATTGTAGGCACACGCAGGAGATAGACATCTATGGAGATACCTTATTTGATGCTTATCCCAATTTGAATTGTTTAGACTTTGCAGCCTCTCTACATGATGAAAGATATACCTCCAACTACTATGGCCTGGCCCTGTATTGAATTTCATGTATGCCTATTTCTCTTCGGCTCTCACATGACAGGAAGGACCCATCATAGCCTGAAGGGAGAAGAGAAGTAGGCAAAAGGATGGAGGGGTGAACCATGAGGAGCTATACCTTGGCAGGTACCCACAAGGGGATACAGAAAGTGTGCGTTCATGTGCCTCTGTGTGTTTGTGTGTGAGTGTTTGCATGCGTGCGTGTGTGTATGTCTGTGCGTGTCATCTATTGTCAAGGCATTGTTGAACACTCAGCAGACTACTTTTGAGGCGAAAACCAAATAATTTACTGCTCTATGCAGGCTGTTTAACCACAGTGGAGCTGCGCACTCCCTCGCCATCTGTGATTTTATTTTAATTTTATTTTTTTACTTGTCTCCATGGAAGCCGCAAGACCATTCAGCCTCTTTACTGTTGTCGAGCATCAGTGTGCAACCTCGTCACCGGTGGGACAACAGGCAGCTCGTACAGGAGCGCAACACCCACGCACGCACACAAAAAAGCTCATCCTTTAATAAAGTTCTGTCCCGCGATAAGGGAAAATCCACGATATTAGAAATACCCTATTTGAATATACCTTAAAAGCATGTTTTTGCAGCTTTAAGGCACTTACAATTTTTTAAGGTCTTTAAAAACACTTCTAAAACAAGAAGCGCAATCTCACACATAATATATTGAGAGAGCAAGAGTAATGGATAACACCAAAATATTGTATAAAACTCTATAAAAAAAATGGAGTAACAACTGTAATAACACACAATAACATTTGCAATATAGCGGAGCCTTATCATAATCAAAGCCACCAACTGCCTAGCTGTCATATTCAATTTGAGCATAATTTAATTTAAATTTATTATAATGATGTTAAGCTCTCATGAGGGAATTCTATTCACACAACTCTACTTTCTGTGGCTGTGTTCAAAATTGACCAATAACAACATGCAAACCGAAGTTAAATGTGAGTCAGCACACAACTGCCAGCATTTAAAGTGCCTCTAATTAACCCCAAATAAATTCCTGCTGTTCTACCCCACAGGCCAGAAATACAAAAAGATGGCAGATTGTCGTCCTGTGTACTTAACAGGTAGTACTTGTACCCAGAAATTCCTGCAGCTACTTCAATGTTGCTGTCGGCCTCTTGTCAGCCTCCCTGAATCGTTTTCTTTTCGTCTTTTTCTTCAATTTCGGAGGGACGTCCATTTCTTGGTAATGTCACTGCTGTGCCATATTTTCCCCACTTAATGATGACTGTCTTCCATGATGTATTTAATGCCTTGGAAATTATTTTATACCCTTCTCCTGACTGATATCTTTGAAAATTGTCATCCTGCTGATGCTGTGGAAGCTCTCTGCGGACGGTGGCTTGTGCTATAAACTGTGACTACAAAATTAATGCTTTTGTAAGTTTTATCATTTTACCTTACATTGGTGGTTGATATTATTTTGCACTTGCGTGAGTTACAAATGAGATAGTTAGTTATATATAATAGTTATTACTGCTCCTCATTTGTCATTAGTGTACTTTATTGTTACAAGCATATCCAGATTGGTAGCACAGCTGTTATTATAAAATCAGTGTTTTTGGCACACTGAGATTAAACTGCACAATGGCGATATCTTCTTCTACTTATAGATATATATGGATATATCTATCTACTTATAGATATATATGGATATATCTATCCATATAGTCTACTCAGCCATGTTTAAAGAGGTGCGTCACATCGGGATGTTGCCCCATGACTGGAGAGTTCTATTTCTCCTCTTATTTCCACAATGTCGCCATCCTCTGTCGCCGCATCAGCCCAGATGGGACAAACGGAGGTCACCTGCTGACCTCTGAACCATCTGTTGACCGTGAGTTGCCATGGTGAGGACAAGGGATTAGTGGCTAGAGAAAGAGTAGCTATTCTTGTCTTCTTTTTTGTTGTTGTTTCTCTTAGGTCTTCAAGGGAGTATTTGAGTTTGGGGACAAAACTCTTTGTTATTGGCAAAAGGAATTTGTGAATTTGCATGTGCGTTTGTTTGGTGGGGGTTAGTTTAGAAAGGATAACCTGTGACCCTGGGTTTCATAAATACAGCTCTCTCTCTCTCTCTCTCTCTCTCTCTCTCTCTCTCTCACACACACAAACACACACGCACACACACACGCACACACACACATGCACACGCGCACACACACGCACACACACAAACACACACACAAACAGCTATGTAATTTTATCTTTTTATTAGGACATATACTCCCACATTCATTCACTGAATTCTTTCCTTGGGTAACACACCCGTGAGCCCTTTAAGGCTATCTACACTTCATTTTCTTAAAAGCTAAATGTATTTTACCATAAGTAAACGTTTATGGTTGTATCACAAGGCCTTGTTTTTGACCCCTAAAGGAGGGAAAGTCCCCAAAATAAGAGATGATTTATCTGTGTGACAGATTTATGCCCCCTTAGGCCCATAAAGTTAATCGAGAAAAACAGCATACACTTGGGAGATGTCATCATTTGTTTCAGCGAGAGCGGTCAGAGTCTTCATACTTATCGTTTAATCTCATCTCGTCAGGTCTGAAACTGTTTTTGTTCAATTAGGATGATTAAAACAAAAGCAGTAATGTTTAAAAGTAAGCAAGTATTTTAAAAATTGTAATCTATTACACGGACAAAACTTCCCTTTGTGCATGTGTACGCTGGTGGAGTCACTTAACTCAAGCTGGCAGAACAATCCGTCACCCAGGTCAAAGTTCAGCTCCAAGGTGTCTAAAATATGGGCCATAAATCACCTTCACGCCAGTTCCATTCACAAACACTCCCCATGGCTCCATGCATGCACTTAACAAGACAGGACCGCAGGCCCCACTGCATATTGCAATGTCAGATTCTTTCCCAAATACGCAAACATGTGCAAATGAAATTCAATAGACTGTCAACAAACGTCTTAGAAGCTTCTTTCAGTAAATGTGATCACACGTGTGAATGTGACGCTGCCAAACAAAAAGGATCCACCATTGGATTCTCTCAGCATGTTTGTTCTGCCTTTTGCCGTACTGTGTTCAGGATAACTAAAGAGGAAAAATGTGTTGCCCATAGAACATAAAAAGTAACATATCACTAAATGGCCAAACGTGTCTGCCATGACCGTTCAGTTCAAATAACAGCAATATCAATAATATTAAGAGAAGTGTATATACCAAAGCTGCTAAAATGTGGCAAAAGGTGCAAGAGAGGAAAACAATTTAAGGAAAAACTGTAGCCATTGAGAATGTCTACAGTCTTTATTTGCTGTGACTCATATTTGTGTCACACAAATGAAAGTGTTGTTTTAAGGTTTTAATAAAGGACAGCTAACTACTTTTTAGTGTATGTACTGTACAGTTAATAATAGCTTTATGATGGCCACATTTTAACTGTCAAACCTATTGAGATTTTAAATGTTTTCAATCGATTTTTATTTTATTTTAAGACATCAACCTGCATCAGGAAACAATGTGTTCCACGTGTAACTTCCACTGTAATTCAACTCTACTTTTCAGGGTAAGCCTATTTTAGATTCACAAAAAGTGGGTAAAGCAACACTTACTAAAACACAATTAATTGTCATTTAACACGATTGGAAAAAAGGAAAGAGTGCAAAGTGTAAACAATTAAAATGTTCAGTAAAAGACGTGTTGCAATAGAGAAACATGTGTGTCTCCTGGGAAATCTGGATAGCAAAACAAGAGGAAAGAGGAAGAAGAAAAAGAAAAACACAAAGCAGGGGATCAGAAGGTTATAGTTGGCCACTGGCATGAGTCAAAGGTTAAAGCCGGCCTGCATCCTGTCAACAAATAGCAGCAGCAGCAGCCATGTTATCTGCCCATCAACATGTTGTTCACACTGTGAAGGCCATTTGTGTTGCTCAGGATTTCTTTCGCAATAAAAAATTGATAGATTGTGCAGGTACTTTTGGCAGCACTCTGAATATCAAACAACAGCAACCGTTGTCCGTGCTGTTTTGAAAGGATACTACCCCTTTCTCTTTCATACCTACTGTTTGAGGGCTAAAATACATGATGCCATGTAAAAACAGTTGTTTAGGGTGTATGACTACATTTGAGCCACTCGAATACAATTGATTGTTCAAGCTAATTTGTTAATTTTATATGAGCCTGCCTGTTCCCGGAAATTCCCGCCTAAGTATTGCAGCCTCTCCTCGCGGTACCACGGCCCACCTTATGTCAAGTAAGCTATACTGTTCCTCGCTTCCCTTGTTAACTCTTGTGTCCCCTCGTTCCCAGTCCTCCCCTGTGTTCCTGACCCACGTCATTCATGCCACCAAGCCAGCTGCCTGTTCTGTCCAGTGCCTGCCACCTGTCCACGGCGACGCCTGCCAACATATCCAGGATCACCTCCATAACCTTTCCTCAATAAACTGTTCATCATTTTACATCTGCCTCCGCCTGCTCTTGGGTCCAGCTACTCCCCATACGTGATAGAAAGGGCCTATTTGGTTTAAACATGTACTCGTTGAGCACATTGCATCAGTTTTAAAGGAAATAAAATGTTATTTAGTTGCTAAACACATGATCCATCCATTTCCAACACCGCTTATCCTGGTTAGGGTCACGGGACACTGGAGCTGACTTCGGGCGAAAGGCGGACTACACCCTGAACTGGTCGCCAGTCAGTCGCAGGAGCACATATAGACACAGACAACCATTCGCACTTACATTCACACCGTCACTGAGTGGGAACTAAACCCACGCTGCCTGCACCAAAGTCAGGCGAGTGTACCACACACCATCAGTGACTGCTAAACACATGCTTTATTATATTATTCTCTATGCTCTGACATTTTTGAATTACTATTAAGAACAAGCAGTGGAAAAAAAAAAGGAAATGACGTCAGGCAAAAAAAAAGGGCACAATGAGAAGGCAAAGCATAAAACACTTGTTTTTTTTCTACAGTAACAAGCTTGAAATTGCAGCATAATAGACAAAGGTAGTTGCAGCTACATTTTTGGTATCTTTGAGTAACATTCGACAGTTTCTCTGTGGTAATTGATATTTTCGGTGATATGATCCTTCTCTTCCAATTGCAAACACACGTTAATCAATAAGAATGCATGAAAGTAATATATTACATGCTCAATTTGAAAGGCTTGTGTGAAACTCAGCAAGTCCTGCCATTGTACGAAAAACAGTAAAGCCCAAGCAAGAGATGACAGAGATTGAAGCAGCGGCCTGCTTTTATTGGAATGTTATCGGGAAGCCACATATGTTCTCCCAACTTTACTGAGGAAAAATCTCCCTCACAGGTATTTGACAGTCGAGTGTAACAAAGCTCATGAAAAGGAAGAGAAGAGTGGAGTAGATGACAGATTGGGGGGGGGGGGGGGGGGGGGGGGAACCATTATTTCCAGTTCTCACATCGACATGAGTCAGAGTGTACAGAGCCAAACAAGTATGGATTCCCCTCACTGTGAATACTCTTCAGGTCATTTAGCTCATTAATACCAAGAGGTAAAACATTCAGTTCTGTACAGTCAAAACAAGACGCTACCATGCTGTATCAAAATCTTTTTAAAGAAGTCATAGAGAACAGCATGTTAACACACTGTAGTTGCCTTACTCTTTTGTGACTGTATGTAATATTAGACCAGAGCTTGATTTTTAAGGCCAGTTTGTTTTTTCAGCACAGTAAAAGATTGGTTAGCAATGTTGTTTTACAGAAAGATTTGAGGTTAGACCTGCTTGGAGTTTGTTTGCCCGCCCTGTGCTTGTGTGGAGTTTTTCTCAAGGAATACTCCGGCTTCTTCCCAGAGTCCGTGCAGAAACATGTTCCGTATGTTAGGTTCAAAGACAAAATTGCCTATGGATGTGATGTGCGTGTGAATGGTCGTTTGTCTGCCAGTTATGATTGACTGAATAAAACAAAAAGTGTGCAGAAGCACAGGGCGATCCACATTTACAATGCAGTTGCGTACCTACATATGCGACATAATGCAATTTGGAACACACTGTATAGCCTCTTTCACTAACCTACAGTAGTAAAGTCATAATTGGTCAAAGATTTTATGAAAATCACTTTCAGGCCAAAAATATAGAATAATCAAATGGTAAAAAATACAAATTCAAAAACAAAAAACAACAATTTATTGCCTTTGGTCCTGTAGTTGGCTAGCACACTGGAAGGGGCACAAATTAGTTAATTAGCCGCTGTTCATAACCACGAATCGTCATACTTTGAAACCACCATAAACAGAGGACCCCCTGTAATGAAGTATGGAATCAAAATCCAAAACTAGTATAATAATGACTTTTTTTGGCATGGTGTTTTTGTTCTGATATACCTCATAGCCACCTGCCTGATAAGAGATTGGAAATAAAACATCTGCAACACAGAACTTTGTTTTATCTCCCAAAGGTCAAAGGTTTGTTTCCATACTTTCTGTCTGCTCTTTTCAATATCTCATTCTTAAAACCAGTGCTTGCAACCAGGGCGTCGGGGCACACTAGTGTGCTATGACAGATCATCAGTGGGATGTCCAATTTCACTTGATAGGTCTGAAAATCATTATTTATTCATTACAAATATATCTTTGTTTATCTATTTATGCCAGGCAGAACACTTAAAGAGCTTTTCCAGGAGATGGCAGAAGGTACAATCAACCTGTGCACCCCCTTTTTGCCATTCATCTTTGTGTTCAATACACTTCAATTAAACAGGCCCAGATTTCACACTGACAACATAAATTTGTCAGTAAATTGAGATGAGATCATCATTATATTATTATTATTAGTATTCATACCTTTTCTGACATTACTGTTTGTAGGTGTCCTGTGAGATTTTTGTGATTTAAAATGGGTGTCTTGGCTCGTGAAAGGTTGGGAAACACTGGTTCTACAACCAAATCCCAGGGTTGCAGGTGTGTCAATGTATAACTATGTCCATTCCCCACCCCCTGGTGCCAAGAGACAGGTGTGAACTTTACTGGCCTTGCTGTGACCTCCCTACCTGTGGTGTAGTGTTTGTGACCCAGAGATCCACCTTCCGATGGCTCCAACCCAACCTGGGACGGAGCTCGCTCGACGTGGGAAGGAGACTGGAAATGAATGCGGTAAAAGCTCAAGAATGACAAAAGACTGAACGGAGGGTGGGGGACAGGACAAACACAAGAGAGTCACACATCTCCTGGGGTGAATGTACTGAGTGGGAGAGTGAATAACATGGCTAAGAGTCAGAGCATGTGAGACAGACATTTGATATGCCACAGACCACCAGTTTGCTTTGTTCTTGCCCTCCGGCAGCTGACAGACGGGACAATAGCACCGGGGCACCGCTTCTTCTCTCTCTGCCGCTACTCCCCTCCTTTTCTCTACATTATCCTCATCCCTTGCTCTCCACCTCTATTCATCTCCACTTCGCACCCTTGCATACACAGCCAACAAAAGCTCATTATCATATGTTTTGGCAAAGCCATGCTTGGATGACTCTTACCCAAAAGTTCCCACTCCAATCACCGAGCCCGCAGGAAACACGGGACCAAATTGTGAAACGTGGAAGAAAAGCAGTATCTGGACTGTAGAGTCCAAATAGACTCTGACAAATGAAAACAAGAGAAATGCCTGCACTTTATCACACCATTGTAGGTGTCAGCTCACTCTTAAAGCTGTATTTTTCAGTCCACATTTGCTTTATGTCACGACAGGTTTAGTGACTAAGCAATAATGGAAAAGGTTTCCGTTTATGCATGACTGAGTGTCTGCCTAATTCAATAATAAATGTAGACAGTTTTAAAGTAAAGTTGACCTTTCAAGTATACAATTGAATCGTAAAAGATTCAAAGGCCTGACTCCACCAAGCAGTGCAGTTTATGTTGTTTGTTAGACAATGCAAGTTTTTGGTTGTCACTGTCACAGGTTGTGACGGATACCTTAATTGAAGCCTTCATTTGCAGTACCACTTACAATGCTACGCTGCCTGAAGGGTGGAGCAAGACACTGCAGTGAATGGATTGGTCGACAGAGAATTATCACTTTCACTCAACAGCGGATATGGAATGCAAAGAACTCAAAGCACATTTGAGAAACAAAGCTTGTCTTCTTTTAATACACTGCCCATGAATAGCACAACACAAAATACGGGAGGCCACCATTGTAGTCCTTTGTTTAATGTATTAAATTCGTTGGTGTTGTGCCAATATGTCCGACAATATTCTAAGCTACGTAGCTGATGCCACCTAAGAGCAAGCGTCCTCTAATGTGAAAACAAGTGCCTCTTCTTGCACAGACAAATGTTGCAGTAAATGCAAAAGTTCTGAAGTAGGCAATGAGGTAATGAGGTACCTCAAACTATTAAACAGGGAATAGTGTAAAGGCGGTGAAAGGCGGACTATAGACGGGCCCCCTTCCTCCAAAACACTCCTGAGAGCTATCCATTGTCCAGCCAACATCCTTTTTGTAAATGAGTGCATGTATGTGTACGTATGGAACAGGATGTCCTAACATTTCTGAAAAGCAACTTTACCCCCCTCCACTCCCCGCACACCCATTCCTGTGCATTGTCTCTGCCAGAGTAGCAAGATGTAGAGAAAATTTGTGAGAGAGCATAAGCAAGGAAAATGATGTGACATGGTAAATGGCGCCACCATAAGAGACAAAGACGGAGAGCAGATTATTGCTTTGCGGCAGAAAGAGAGATCATTTATCCGAAAGTGAGTCGAAAGAGGGAAGGGAGTCATGAGAGACAGAGAAAGAATGAATAAGGGGGAGGACAGATAATAATAGATGATGGGTGAAACAGAGCCAGTAAAAAGAGAACATTTGACCTGATGGCCATTCATGCAGCATAGTATGAGTAGACAAACACCGAGAAAGGCTAACTAAGAGATGAGGAGAAAACTACAGTTAAAAGTTTGTAGCACTTTGCCTTCCCTTCCGTCTATGGAATGTCTGTTCTGTAGCATGTCAATATTCCATCTGCAACCTAAATTTAGGGAGTTTAGTGTATAGGCTGTGTGGTAGGAGCAAGGGCTTCATGCCAGCATTCATGATGATAGTACATGGTGGCCAACTTGCCTAAAATCATGCCACGCTCAATCCCGATTTGTCAAATCCAGTTAGAGGCATGTACAAAACACAGTCAAGCAGCATGTACACAATTAAACACATTTCAATTTTGCTTTGTTGCAAGCGGTGAGCTCTGCTTCCATCTTTCTTGCGTGTGGGATGCTAAATATGTGAGCCAACTTCCGGACTGATTGTATGTTTACTTCAATCTAATTGCAAAGAAATCACAAGATTGAATGTTTGATTGGGCTGACTGAACGAGGTCCATTTCTTTTTTTTTTTTGCGCTTTTTTTTACTTACTCTGTAGACCAAGAACATGGCTGCTTTGCACATGAGGGAGAATTTGGCTGGGACATAACATTGTAATTTGACCATATTTCCTTGGTCGTGCATGTGGGCACCCGTGTGCGTGCTTAATCCATATATAATGAATGCCATGTACAATATTTCTTGGACTTAATCTTTGCTGACAGAGATGCATTTCCACTAACAGCCCTACCTCTTGTTCTTTCTCTCCCAGAAGTTGCTAGCAGACTTGTTGTCTCGTACGCCTCCATCCTCGCTTCTCTTTAGACTTTTTTGAACGTCGTACTTTTCCTCTCCTCAAACGTCTAATTGTTGCCTTCTTCCTCTCTCCTGTGCTGACAGCCTCAATGAGGTGGTCCAATGGCAGACATCTGAAAAATGCACTTGGACAATTATTAGAACAGCATGTAGTCACAGACACATTTAGTATAAGAGGAACTAGCGTAGCAACATGTGTTTAGAGTTTCAACACTTGGCACTCAAGCACACAATGAGAGATGCAGCAACTCGGATTGTACGAGTGTGTGTGTGTGTGTGTGTGTGTGAGAGAGAGAGAGAGAGAGAGAGAGAGAGAGACAACTGTGTATAAAAAAAACAAAAGTAATTTGATTAAAATGCTGATGGACTGTTTAGTTCTGATGTCAAAATATTAAGACATAAACAATGCATCAAGAAGGTACATCTTGCCATTGTTGGTAATTCCGACCATATTATCTGTACCTTTACTTCAAATATACACACCATACAGCACAATCCATATAATTAGTGCCACTGCTCAAAAAGCTTTGTGTAAACCAGCAATGTATGCAAGTGTGGACAACAGTTACGGCTCACAACTGCTGTAAAAGAAAATGAACAATCAGCATCCTCAAAGGCTATGACAGTGAAACCGAGTCAGAGGATATCATGTACAGCTTTTCAGGAAGGACCATTGTGTATCAGGAAGATTAATATCATCAAACAGGCCCAAACAACAGAATAGGGGACACCCCAGCGGAAGTTCAGAGGTGTAAGTGTTGACACCTTATCACTGGTCCCACCTGAATTTGTTCTTAATGGACGAACAGTACTTGTGGGCGTGGAGTCGCTAGCCACTTAGCGGCAGCCGACTGTGGTCAGCTTTCCGTGGACTTCCATGACTTTATTGTCATGTAAACACATCCATGAAATGTGACTTCTGCATGTAGCTGAGCACGGTAGTGAACACAGCAGGAACACACTGTTCGTGAAACACAGGCGCAACGGGTAGCTTTCCAGCAACCACAAAGCAGTAGGGAGGGGGACTCGAACCTAAGGCCCTTCGCTGGCCGCATTCCTAGACACTCCTCCACAACTGCTCCAACATGAAGGGTTAAGGGTGGTGGACTATAAATATAGCTGAGTGTGTGTGTAATTGTTTTCTTTCTAGTTGTTATTTGATTACATTTGGTAAATCAGCTTTTATCAAGCTGCGTCCTTATCTTTATATTCCACCATTATCCATATCATGTTGTGCTTTTGATGTGGATTGTTTTTATCACTCTGTCTGTAGTCAGACAAATTGTTCTCATCAAGAGGTCTTGTGGATTTCTTGACATGAATGAGTACAAAGGGACAGATCCTTGGAGAGTCACACTAAGAACCCAACGGAGCCTACAATGGGATTCAACTTTGACATGCAGAGAACAATGGGTTAGCAGTGGTAACCATCATCCTCTACAGTAGGAAGAGGATTTAGTCTTTATACTTTTACATCTCACTGAAATGAGTGTTTTATTCTGACATATAACACTATGCATTATCGCTGCAATAGCCCCTAAAATATTAGTGAGTAAAACACTTGCAAAATGCTCCCATCCATGACAATGGGAGAAGAGGAGCAGCAAAGCCTTTTTAATTGCTTGAAGCGCTCCGTCCAAGCTCAAAGGCTTGAGACGGCCATAGCCAGCATTTCAATCAACACTCTCATTCAGTCTTTAAGCATTCCTATCCCGCAATCTGCACCTCTGTCTTTCACGGACTCGGCCTCTTCATTCTGTGCCTCCCGCACTTTCTTAACAAGTTCTCTAATTCTTTGGCTTTTGGTCCTTTATTCCGGCCATCCACTCCTGTGAAACCAGCAAACTAATTCGTCTCCAGACAAATTGCCAATCAGCTGTGGACAAAGAGAAGACGAGAAAAGAGACTGGGCCTCAATAGAGCCAGTCGCTGTTTTGCTAAACGTTCGCTCAGGGGAGGAGGGGGAACCAGAAGAGGGGAAGGGGAGAGTCTGCTTAAATGTGTGTACATGGGGTGTGTGTATAATACTGTTTTTTTCGGGGGGTATTTGTAAGTGTAAGCAGGGGTGTGTATGTGTGTTCATTAAGACGATGTGTGTCCTTGTCGCCCCCTCCTGCCAGGGTTCACCTCCTTCTCTATGCAGAGGTTAACGACCTCACTGTCCAATCACATTCTCCCGTCAGGGCGCTGTCGCCAACAGCAACAGGTGGTCCAGCCAATTGGTATCCCGCAGTGTGGAAAAGTAGTTCGAGACACACGTTAGGATGGAGAAAGAGTTAGTGGAGCAGACTTGTCTTTATAAATAAAGTGCCTCATGGCATCTAAAACAACTTTTAAAATGACCTTTTGGGACTGCAAGCAAATATATTGTACACAGTAGATAACACACCATGCAAGTCCACCAATGCACCCTGATATGAATAATATGTCACTTCAGACGTTCCTGCCAGTATACAGTAAATAAAAAAATAATAATAATTCAAAATAAAAACATCTGAGGTACTACTGATGTGACACAGTGTTCCGATCATAACATCTCTTGTCTTATCCACACAAATTTCAAACTTCCTACACCCAACTTGTGCCAGATCTGTGATGCATGAGCTACCAGAACTGATATGAGGATTCCATTATTCACAAAGATTTAAATTCAAAATGACAAAATTCCACTTTTACAAATACAAGCGGGACTAATGTCACGCCACTAACGTACTGACTCTGCCAAGGTTTCTTCTTTTGCCTGTTGCGGAAACATTCGGTCACACAGCCATAATTGCGTTGAGTCAGTTGGCTACCTGGAGATCAACCCCAGCCCAATTATAATCACGTTGAGCTCATATGACTCTGTTACGACTCCACAGGGCTCAATAATTCTTATGCCGGTTTTGTTTGGAGGTTCTTTCTTTCTGCCTTTCTTTCTTTCTTTCTTTCCTTCTTTCTTTCTTTCTTTCTTTCTTTCTTAATGTCCTACAGCTATATTTAATGTTTCTGTCCAAATCAATCAATTAATCAATCAATCAATTAATCAATCAAAGTAGCAGTTATTTGAAGGTTTATAATTAACACATTATTTAGCTCATCTAGGGTGTAGTGTTTCACAGTCTATGTTAGCATTAAGCAACTGACTTTTGTTGGACGAAATGATCTGGTTCAGGTGAACATTTTGCTGTCTAAAGAGACAATGTTTAAACCTCTTGCATTTTGTGTGTCAACTTTCCTGTAAAATTCATCTGGGAGTGACAAACAGATTAAAACAAGCACACTTTTCTTCTTAATTGGATAAATGTGTGAGCCAGAGTCTTCTTTTCGTTCCCTCAAAGTGATGTTATAAGTTTGTTTGTTTTATTAAGTTCAAAATAGTTTAAAGCCTTTGGGAGTGGTAAAACTATTTTTTTTATATGGTCTCTCTCAATTGCAGATCGGGTGTGTCTGGGAAAAAAAACGACATTCACTGTAGGAGACTTTTTCAGCGAATAGATGTTAGTAAAGAGCCTATCTTACTGGTGGAGACGTCGTCGAGTCTGCCAACGCTAATCAGTCGCAGCGACTCCGGGACCCAGGAGATTGGTAAACATATTGCTTGCGCTCTCACCAGGAGATCTCGGAGACTCTCCTGGCAATGTGACAAACCAATTCACCCAGAAGTCACTGATATAGGCTTATATACAGTATATATTCTTTAAATAAATATATAACGTATATTTGTGTGTGCGTGTGTTTTAAAATACAGAGAATATTGGTTGATTGCCAACAGAAGGCACGGTGCTTGTTGCATGCTGGTGCAGCTGTAGTTTGCTGCCTGTTGCCCAATAATAATTTACTAATGTGAATCTTTTCTTTTGCTGTCAAACTCGCAAATGAGCAAAAAGTTTCGGTGGCCGCCATTCGCGCTTAGCTGCCGGAGCACGGGCACCAGCACAGAAAAATGCTTTCTTGTCCAAAATATTGGGGGGAGCACGCTGATATTTTCAGAGGTTGAAGTAGGAATAAGTAAAGCTATCCACATAACTTTTGGTGAGGATTGATTGCAGTTTTGTGACATTAAGCAGGCAAGTTTAATAGTCCTCGCCTGTCTGTTATTGATCACAGCAACCTTTTTCTCTCCTCCTTGGCTTCAAGCTGTCCGTCACTGTGACCACTAATTAAGCAGCAAACAGGCTCATAAAAAGGGGGAGGGTTTACAAAAGGGAAAGGATAAAAGCTGCATTAGTCTAGGCTGAGTGCTCCTGCCTCGTTAGACAGAGGGAAAGGAGCACCTCCGACATATGTCTGATCATTAACTCACTTAGCTTGACGCGCCTGTAAATTTTTGTCACCCCTCCTCTCGTCTTCTCTTATCCACTCATGTATACACATTCACAATTACAGAGATCACTTAACCGCCGAGCCTTCCCTCTTGTTTATTTTGCTTACAAACTTGTCTGTCTTCTTCATGTAGCACTTCTTATCAGCTTAGGTTCAGTTCACATATACAGAGGAACCAAGACACATGCACCTCTCCCAGTGCCTTTTATATAGACACAAAAGGGCTAAAGGGAAAAGGAGGATAAGGTGTCACTGCTACTACCATGACAGTGTACTTTAAAGTACACTGGCCAAACAGGAGGAAAGTGTGTTTTCACACAGACGTGCATATACTGTATTTACACACAAAAATTCAAGAGAGGAGCAAGCAATCCTAATGTAATTTGGTACTCCTTGTTTGTCAAACGTAGCTCAATATTGATAAACTCTGTCAATGAACATGGGTCACAAGGAAATAAGACAAAACAATGAAACAAAACTAAATATAACCCAAACGAAACATACCATGATGGTTGAAAAATGCTAGTTCCCTGTTGTTTGAAAACCCTCTTCAAGCTACTTTAAACCTGCTGTGCAGTGTGTTGACATCTGATACCAATCTCATGGATCATTTACTCTTGTGGACTTTCTAGATCAAATTCCGTGCACCAGAAGTACCTGAAGCAACACGCCCCCAACCAGCCCATTGCTTTGTTCTCCACAAAGGCACTTGTAGTCCCCAAAATGGGACCGGCCAATAAGAGTGTACTGCCTCGCTGTGACTAGAATGAGATTAGTGTGAACTACATCATGCACCGTAGAGTATGAACTACATCATGCGTCAAGCCAGGAAGGCTAACAGCAAATGAAATCACCAGGGCATCAACAAAGAGCCAGGGTCTGAATATTGTTTTTTATTTCTTTACTCTCTATAATCGGACTAGAGGGCTGGGGAGGTGGGCATTTCTTCCATCCATCCATTATATATACCTATCCTGTTCAGGTTGTGGCTGAGCCAGAGCTGACTTTGCACAAGATGCCTGAAGTGGTAACCGGTCAATCGCAGGACAACAACTGTTCACGTTCACACCTATGGGCAATTTGGGGTCTCGAACTAACCTACCATACTTGCTTTTGGTATGTGGGGGAAGCCTGAGTATCCAGAGAAAACTAAATGTACTCATTTTCCATGACCTTCAGTGCGGCATTTGAGCAATAGGAGAATCTCTTTCTCTCTCTCTCTCTCTCTCTCTCTCTCTCTCATAATTATTTATTTATCGACAGACTAATATTAGTCATTCTGATCTCAAAAAATTATCTCTTAGCATCACTTTTATTATTTTTTTTATTTTCCCTCCAATGAAAATATAAAATATACATGAGCCAGTATCAAGGTTGAAAATGACTGCAGCAAAATAACCACACGTGGTGAGAAACGCAACCACTCGAAACTCTTTATATTTTAGGAAAATAAGTTGAAAAATTATTGACAGGAAAATTGTAGCTTCATTACCATTAACAGCAAAAAAACATATATACATATATATGAATATTCAGACAAAGTAAGGTTGACTTTAACCATCTCCAAGTTGGCTGTTTTTATTAAACTCGGACTATGGAATTTTGGCCTTCTTTTTTTTTCGTCTTTTGCCTCAACGTAAAGGAGACTTAAGAGTGAATTTGTATAAAACATACACAATTAGATGTGAACTGATGGAAATTTGAGTATTTATTTTTTTTTAAAATGCATCATATTCCATTAGTGTATTTATGTATTTCGAAATAATATGCCTCACAAACTATTTTGTTTCTATAAGCCCAAGCATATCTTTTTTTGTCTGCTGTAACAACACTAAACACATTAGCGCTCATTCCGATCTCTCACACACACATGAAGTCTGCACAAAACATTGCTCACTCTCTGCAGGCCTGATCCAAGATCAACAATGAATGTGACAAGACCAAGAATGTGTGTGCGGTTATTTGAGGTGCTACCCAAGTTAAAGGCCTGCAAGCACAAGCTTATATGTTTGGTGCACAATAACCTCTTCAAAGCTGCCATAATATGTTCCACTTTATTTGAAAACTATAAAACAAGACAATTTCCCACCTGAGTTAAATAATGTAATTCTCAGATTCCAGCCTAATAAAAGTTATTCATTGTGTCACTGACATAGCCATCTTTCGCTCTGCCACTGCCTCCCACACATTTGGATTTTCTCTCCCTTCAAGGTAAAAATCATGTGAGATTGATTAGCAGGTCTGTGAAGGAACAATTCCGAAACGACTGGAAGAAACTCAGTCTGGGGGGAGGGGGGGTGGGACGCTGAGAATGGGGTGAGTTTCCTTCGACTTTGTCCAATCGAAACGCAGGAAGCCATACCCTTCCGTTCCACACACATTCACTAAAGACATGATACACACTCGCAAGCATAATCTCGCTCACTCAAAAACACACAGAAGGAAAATAAGCAGGGTGACCACAACGGGATTTTTCTAATCTTCTTTACATCAAATCCTATGTGCTTGGTTCTACATGACCCTAACATGAAAAGAAAACACATACAGTACATCCACATCATGAAGCGCATACAACTCAAAAAGGATGTGATTGTGTGTGATTTGATCTTCATCTATGTCTCAAAAATAAAGGAACACACTCTACTTAAACTAATACCACAGACAATTATGTAGTTTAATGTTTTATCGGATGCACAGTGTACACATTCAAAGTTTTGTTTATGTATGTGGACCTCTAAGTGAATGACTTCTCTAAGACCTAGAGTCCAATTAATGTGACCAGATTGTAAGTATTGGTTAAAGCTGCCCTGCCCTAATAAAAAAAAAAAAAAAAAAACATGGCGTCACAAGGATCTTGCGGAACTGAAACAGTATTCTAAAGAGGAACTGTCCAAAATTCCTCCTGACTGTTGTGCAGGTCTGATGTGCAACTACAGGAAACGTTTGGTTGCGGTTATTGCTGCCAGAGGAAGCTCAACCAGTTATTAAATCCAAAGGTTCACGTCTTTTCCACTCTGCACTATGACCTTTACACATTGTTTTCAGTCAAAACATTGAAACATAAAATTGTTTGTCTGGTATTAGTTTAAGAAACCTGTGTTTGTCTATTGTTGTGACTTACTGTAGATGTGGATCAGATCATATTGTATGATCTTGATGCTGAAATAATTTAATTTCTTGCAGTGCTATTTATTCACATACAATTCTTACAAATCACAACACGGTCTGGGTTTCATTTTTTCTCCATCCACACAAACATGTATGTATGTACTGTAAGCTTGTCAATGTTCTAGCTTGTCTGTTTTGTACAGTATTTGTACGTGTGCGTGGGTGTGTGCGTGTGTTAGGGGAAATGAGCTAATTTGTCTGTGTATGCTGACCATGTCCATACACGCTGCTGCTGCTGCCATAATGAGGAACACATTTGCTCTTCTATTACTTCCACATGTGGCACAGAGCGAGGAGGGCAAATGGTAAAATATAAACAGTGCTCATTCACACAAGGCTTTTTCCGCTTTTATTAATTGCCCTGTGTTTTCATCACCAGTGTGAATAATATGGAGAGAATTTAAGAAAGTAACAAGGTTATATAGATGATACTGGGAGGCCTGTACGGCCTGCCCACTGTTAAATAGTCTGATTTTAAAAAGACATTAGACTTCAAACAATGTTAACACAATGGGAGACACACACAATTTTGAAAATCGTGGGTCTTTGTCTTATTTTTTACTGTGTTTAATTCAGATTACCCGTCACAAAAGACATGCGGGCTGCCACCATATTGTTTATTAAAGCCAATTATGTGTGTAATGGGTTCTGAGACAGGTATTTCTTTTGGCATCTTCAGCTCCAGCCAGTTCTCACTTCAACCATAAATAATGGTGCCATTTGAGTTGTGGGTCTTTAAAATAAAACCTGCAGAGTATAACCTTAAAGAAAGTACTGCCTGTGGAGATCATGTGGAGCTAAATAATACCACAAATTTGGCAGATACTTTTGTACCATCCTACCATCCAAATGCATGTCATGGGACAAGAATGCTGAGTCTACCAACCCCTGAATAAAGCTATGTTGCATTTTTTTGTAATGAAATATCAAATTGTTCTTGCGCTGAACATACTGTATGTGTAAGACAAAGTGGTCTCTTACTCAGAGAAGAAGCAGTACAAACAACAGTGGAAAACGATTAACATTGCCATTTTAAGATGAAATGGAAGGATTAAAAAAAGAAATCTTTGGAGCTATGAAAAGCCCCATTGGTGGATTCCACTGGGAAGGTGTGATACATTATTTGCTCGCCTCTCCACACTGGCGTCCAAAGTCTTTATCAGTCATGTAATCAAAAGCCGCATAAGCTGTAAGCAAACATGATTTCTATGGAAAATTGTTTTCTCAGAACATCAACCAGTGGTTGGAATGTTACTTTCAAGATTTTTTTTTTGATTTTTTTTTTTGTAATCCCCTTGGGACAATTTCGTTTAGGTTCATTCATGTTACTGGAAGATCATTCCAGTTATATTAGTTAGAGTTGGAATCTTATTTACATTTTTTGTAAAAATAAGTTATATTTGGCATCATCCAAAAATATGGCCCGATTTTGTTGTTTGTGTGTGAGGATGCGATGTCATTGTCATTTTATGTTTTATGTCAGCATCAGTATTGATGAATAGTAATGAAAGCTACACGCTTCCATTGTCAAAGGTTGTTTACATTTAGTTTAATAAAACAAAGTGACAGCTCTTGCAGTGACATTGAGTATTTGCTTGTCTTCAAAACAAAGTGAATAGAGGAGGTATTTTCTGAAGTGGAATTACCCGTTTGAAAGGCGACTATTGTCATATGGAGGAACTCATTAAAGATATGAGGTCATAAAATGTGTTTTCATTGGTTGTTCAGCAACATGTAAGTTTTAACCGTAAATGAAGGAGAACACAAAGAATCACTTTATGCTAAAAGGTAAGAAAAAAAATCTCCAAGTGGACTTCTCAATGGACAGCGATGGATAAACACACGAAATGGTTGGAGAGACCGATGTTCATGAGTATAACCTCACTGGGATTGGTAAGCAGCATGGTGTTTGCGTGGTTGGCATGTCTGCCTCACAGTCGAGAGGTTTGGGTTCAAATCTCACCTTAGTCCTTTCTGTGTGCTGTTTCCAACCGCACTTGCGTGGGTTTTCTACGAGTAACCTGGCTTCCTCTGACCATTGCAAAAAAAAAAAAAAAAAAAAAAAACGTTTCTTAGGTTAATTGAAGACTCAGGCGGGTGAATTGGAGTGTGAATGGTTTGTCTAAATGTGCCATGTGATTGACTGGTGGCCAGTCCAGGGTGTACGAGGGATGGCTGTATGGCATTGGGAAAATTCTGGTTGCGAGAGGAGGCACAGCAGACTGAGAACCCCCCCATTTCCTGACGCCCTATTCTGTGATGTGAATGATGGCCCCCATAAAAACCCCTTATGAGCTCCTTTCCCATTCTTGGCACTCATAAGGCATATCCTCTCATCTCCTAGCTGAAGTTTGGAATATTGTTCTGCCACTTATCAGGATATGCAAAACCACTCAAAGGATGGGCCCTCACGTTCAACCCATTTATCATGAGAAAATTAACTTGGTCCTAACAACACACAATCATAGGGGCACCACCAACATGTAGCATTTGGGATTCTACGATCAGAGCTGAAAGTCATTTCTTGGGGTGTGATCGCCTGTAAGGAGTTTTAACATTTAAATAGAGCCCTGAGTACAAGAACCTTTTCACTTCATGGAAGAAGGGGGTAGAGAAATATAGTGGGACAAAATGAAGAAAGGAGAGAAGTAAAAGGAACGGAAGAGGGGTCATTAAAGCGCTCTAATGATGTGGTGATTGATGAGGGGCCCCAACTCTGACCCCACATTCGTACAGAGCTTGAGAACCTAAGCTGTGGTCTGCTCGTGTGCGCGTTGAGTCTGAACTATGTTTCTGAATTCAGAATTTGGGCATTTACTGTACAAAGCATTCTTCAATACTGATAAAACAACAAAGTCTGCTAACAAGTAACAGCTGAGCTGGGGGAAGCATTTTCATCTGTCAAGGTTTTTTTTGTGTGTGCGTGTGTGTGTTTGTGTGTGTTTATCGACTGAGCGTAGGCTAAGGGCTGAAGTGAAGTTTCTCTTCCAGCGCATGCTGCCAACGCGGTGCGCTGAACTGTCCAGAAAAGGCAAAAACGAGGGACGAAAACGGCAATGGGCGGGGCGTGCCGTGCCGCAAGCGTTGGCCCAACATTGACCGATGGCCGACTGGTGGCACTTTAAATCAATGATGTAAAACACACTAAGAGATGTTGAAGGTGTAATCTTTATGCAAAAATTAGATTATCTTCTACCATACAAAAGGTTCATCGCTGTTGACTCGATGTCAGATTATTACAAGTAATATAAAATTGAAAGCACCTTTTGTCATTTTGACTATCAATCAGCAGATACACACACACACACACACACATGCACACACACAAAGTTAGACACAGAAGCAGCCAAAATAAGTTAAATAAGGACCAGATGAAGCAGCCATGAGATACTACTGAAACACATGTTGACACACAGAAGCACAAGCCTGTTCCTTTGATTCGGCTACAGCTGCGACCACAACTCAATTCTCTCTTCATTTTTATAATCCTCATCTCTCATTCATGCAACCACAGCAGGAACTGCGACACCGCTCCTTCGTTATGGGGTTGTAAACTACAGAAATATGTTTGCGCCTTGGTAACACACATTTAAACACTCTGTTTTTCCACTTACCGCAGTTTTTTCACCTCCTCCCTCTTTTTTTAATTTTCCTTCTTAGGCATACACAAACAAGTCTTTGTTGGCAGAAAGCAATGACTGATGCTCAGCAAAAAGACAAAGGATTTTTTTAAATGAGATGAATGGAGAATAATTTAATTTCCAATCATGCAAGGTCATGAAACCAAAAGCAGTTAAAGTTAACAAAGTGCGGTATCAGATGCACTAATGTGCAACTTGTTTAATCTTGAGCTGAATCACATAGGAGGCCTGTGTTTTCTCCTCCTGGCCTTCCTCGTCCATCTTTAGCACATCTTTCACTGACAGGCTCATTGAACTGCGGCCAGATCGTTTTTAAGAGCCTCCACCACTCGTCTCCACCAACATAGTTTGTCTCTCCTTTATGAGAGCCTTCCCTTGACTGGCTCTATTTTATGTTTAAGACAATATTTGTCCTGCAGCTTTTTGGCAGCTTCTGCGGTCAGCTGCGATGCCTCAATGAAGAGATAATGCATCTACATTTGGACATTGACCCTAAGCTCATTATTTATTCTTTTTAACTGTGTGCTTTCCAATGTTGTTAAAGTCTATCATTATCCATCTATCCAGAAATATTTTTTTTATTTATTGTACTCACTGCACCTACTTTGCAACCAATAATAATTCTAATTACATTCATATATGACTTTTTGCAGGCATACCGTAATTTCTCGTGTATAATGCGCGTTTTTCCTAAAAAAAACTTTCATATTTTATAAATGTATGCCACCATCTAGAGGCTATGAAAAAGGTGTACACTTTCATTCTAATATGCCACCGCCACCTTGAGGTTATGAAAAAGGTGATGTTCTAATAAAGTGCTTAACTTCAGAATAGAAAAAGCTAACAAAATACAGATAATACTTCATGTTTTGATCATATGGGTAGAAGCAAAATCATGCATTGTAAAAATGCATTATACATAGGTAGAAAGGTTTTTCCAGAATTTTGAGGTCAACTTTGGGGGTGCGTATTATACATGGGTGCGTATTATACACGAGAAATTACGTTACCTAATTTTGTGCTAAGTTACACATTTCAAATCAGTTGTTACGGTGAGGGAAACTCAAGAGCAACACGCATATTGTGATGCATTACAATTCAGAGACAGTCATACTGTAATACAACCAATTACATTCAAGTAACACTAACTAATTTGATGTGAACATATAAATCTAACACAGATGTGTGCACACATCACCACACATATCCAGTGCTCCTCGTCCCATCAAATCCCTTTCATCTGCTTAAGAAAACTCTTTTCCAAAGCTCACAGAAACCACAGACTAATTTGAGAGTACAACGTTGTGGCTGTTACCACATTAACACAAACTTGCGCACATCCACAGACTCATGCAGGAGGAAAAATAACACGCTCAATATCTAGCTCACTCACTCACTCACTCACTCACTCACTCACTCACTCACTCACTCACTCACTCACTCACTCACTCACTCACTCACACATTCACTCACAAACTTAACGCAACCACACACACACTTATTAAAAATGAGCATTCCCTAACACAATCGCCACAAAGTTTGTTAAGAGAATGCATCCTGATTAAATTGAGTGTTAGCTAGTTTGTGAACATTGCCATCCAGCATATTCGCTGCTGTGCAATTACATCAGATGGTTAAAATAGAAATGTAAGAGCAAGGATGATAATCATAGGCTTTTCATCAAATGCCACTACTCAAACCAAACATCTTTCCACACCAGGGTGCTCATGCGTTGGCAAGGATGGGGTGAGTTCATCCACTGAACACTTACCATGTGCAAAAAGTGTATCACTTTATGGGTGGTTTTACTGGGAAATTCTGTATCTATAGATGAGAGTCAAGATATGAGTAAATGTGTCTCCTGGTTTCCGTAACGAACCATACAAATTTATCCAACCTGTAAACAGGAATACGCAAGTGTGCTTGTTCGAGTTTCCACCTATTTTAGCTGGGCAGCATGTGCCAAGGAAGAATTTAATATGTGGGGCAACGACCTGTTTAACAGCCAGATTTGTTAGAAAAAGAATATGGTACTTGTTGCGTTTTAGTCCATGACCCTGCAGTCGACATTGCTACAGTGCTGCGAAAAAGTATTGGCCCCCTTCTCAAAATCTTATATTTTTCCATAGTTTCCCCCTGTCTTTAATGTTAATGATCATCAAACTAAAGACAAAAAATGAGAATTTGAAAAAGGGGGCAATACTTTTTCACGGCGCTGTAGTTTCAGATATAAAGTGGTCATGTGATTGTAGATCCCACTTCTAGATAAAGAGGGATTAGTGAGCCCTCAACAAATGACAGTGAAAAGTAACATTAAGCTATGAAATATTAAACCATTTTATCTGCAACATGATCGGAGTTCAAAGCCAACAGGAGTCAAATTTAGAGTGATAAGGAACATGAAAGGAGAAAAGAGGGTTCTTTCTTTTTATTTTGTGGTCCTTTCCAGCTGGTAATAAAGTACAGTACAGTAGAGTCTCTGTGAGTGAAAAGAAACTAATCACACTTAATGATGCAAATAGGTCTAAGACATACCTTTTGAAATCAAATATACTTCCAACCGCTAAAAAGACACGCATGTATGCATACTTTTTGCAGGAATGGACACATATGCAAACTTGAGCTAACAATAGCAAAGATTGTTGAGCAAAATACAACTAAGTGTGACTGCCCAACGGATGTTTCCGATCCATCAACAGGTCACTAACGAGTTCGACGTTGCCACAACTAATTGCTTCTAATGACCTCATAGAGTCTCCCACGCACTTGCACACGTACACGCACACCCACACGCACGCGCACACTTAGTCACAAGTTGGCTAAATTGATTTTTTACTTTTCCATCTATCAGTGAGTATGCAAATAACTATTAAATATTTTCCCTTACAACAATTGTGTGCGTGCGTGTTCACATATGTGTAATCTACAGCAACATCAGGATTCTATAGTGGCATTTCCTGAAACACAGTTACGCAGAGCCTCCCAGGTGTGAAATTATCTTACCACAGGCTGCAATAAAGCGCAATTATTCACATTTCAAAGAATTGTTGTTTAAGTGCAGAGATTGACAATATTCTCCAAAGGCCACATTTTCATCCTGTACATGCAGGGGTGGAGCTAGAGGGGATGCACTGGACCCCCCTGAAATCTGATTGGACCCCCCGGGTTCCTTGTTCTGGAAAGGAAAGTAAAAATGGCTGACGGAAATGGTCAAAAAATGCAAAGGAAATTCCACCCTGTGGTGTCCTAGCCAATACCACCCGTAGTGCCTGCAGTACATTTTCAAATCTTGAGTTTTACGATGGTGCCCTAATGAGTCACTGTTTCAAAACGCTTTTGTGTTCAGATAGGACACCGTTTTGCTAGCAGCCACGGGTATCAAGCTAAAGTGAACATTAAGTTACATCTCATGGCGTCTACACATGACCAGTGTCAGCTTCCAACAGCCACTCCACATTAACGTGTACAATGAATTTGGGTTGCTGCTTATATTGATGTGTTTCTCCAATGATTTTAGAGGAATGAAACTAGCAGACAATCGGCCAGCTCGCTGTTTCATGCTCTGTTGGCTTAAATGAAATATAACGTGAAAGAGGCTGGGGGGGTTATCCTTCACGTTTTGCCCTTTGTTTAAAAGCTTTAAAACTGACCCCGCTACAGTGTCAAAAGTGTTGCTGTTGCATTTTATTTCATTTCATTTCCCTTCTTTTATGCAGCATCTTATTTCATGCATAATGTACTGCACAACAGGCTAGCTAAAAACACTTTTAAGACAAACTAGTGGAGTGCTTTCAAAGAAATCTTCAGGAGTTGAGGGCATCACAAAAGTGCTGTTAATGAGCTTCACAAGTGTAACTTGTTTAAAAAGCATAAATACTGGAATTCAAGTTAATCCTACCTTTATATTTCAGTTTGATTTCAGAAATTTCACCAGTCTCACCAATTTAGCGTGTTTAAAATAGGTATAGCCAAGCTGTAATTCAAGTGAATTATGCCTTTTTATTGAAGTATTTTGTCTGTTGTATTTTATTATTTGATTCAAGAAGTCTCCCTTTTTCAACTACTAAAAAAAGAAGTCTGCCTTTTTATTCATAAAAAGTGTGCCTTTTTATTTCATATTTCATATTTGTCATGTTTGTTCATGTTTCATATATATCAACTGTTTTCGTGTTTACAACTGTGCGTAAAGGCTTTTGTATTACTGGGTTATTTTTGGGTGAAATCAATTTGAGTTGCTAAAGAATGTGAAAAATGTCAGTTGCGACTTAATGACTAAGTTACATTTTGGCTCGTGAGGCAAAACCAGTTGGGAACCACTTAGTAGCAGAAAGTTTGAATATGAAACTTACATCTACAGTGGTCTACTTCCCCTGACATTTTTTAGGCTTGAAGTGGGGATTTGATAACACTGTGCAATTGTAAGTGATGCTAAGAGTTACAAAACTGGCCTTTTTTTCATAGGATCTGTTGAGAAATGAAAAGACAGGGGGACAAGATATATAACTTCTTAAGAGAAGGAAGTCAGGCAACGGTGAGGTGTACAGAGAGAGTGTGAGCGAATTGCTCGTGTGTGTGTGCGTCTGTCAGTGGGTAATTGTGTATGTGAGTGGGTAACTGTGTGAGCGGGTTACGCTGTGATTGAAAAATTGATTTAGTTGTTGAAGATGTGTTTGTGTGTACATTGTGTTTATTGTGTTAATTTTGTTAATAAACTTGAATTTATGCGCACAAACCTCATCTTCTGTGTGCTTAGTATCTACATTGCAACATTTAGAGACTCTGATTGCAATTCATTGGTCGAGAAACAAATTCATTGTCATAGTCTGTGGACCCCCTGAAATAGCCTTGGCCACCCCCTGGCCTCCCCAAGGATAAAAGTCTAGCTCCGCCACTGTGTACGTGCATAAATGAAATACACATTTAACCCCTTATTGTTGTGAACACCAGAAGCATACACTGCTCGTATCCCGACGCCGGTCTGGGTGATCAAGCATGGTGCCCATCTGCCAAAGGCTTAATCGTTAGGCGCGCATTCACAGCTGCCGTCATGATTGAGCCGTCGCCAAAATAAAAAAAAGCTTTTGGCAAAACAAATGCCCTCTATTTAAAAAAAAATAATAATACATTTAAAACAATACATGATTTAATACTCAGTGTAGAAAAACAAAAGTCTAACTTCATCTGGTTTAAAAAAAAAAAAAAATGTCCTTTCTTGGGAGCTATCTTTACTAGCCACTTATGGCTTTATACTGTCTCTCCTGGGTGGCTTTACAACAGAGTAGGCCCATGCAATGTGCTCCACCACAACATTGGCTTCTACATTTAATCGCTTCATCATGGATACTTGCAGTTGTGAACAGCAGAATGATGGGCTGGTTAAAAAAATAGACTGGAGATTGGGTTTGTTTTCATATTTTCATGCTTGAAAAATAATAAAGTACTCACTTTTAAAGGAGTGTAATTATTGCTTTTCCATGTTTATGGACTACACTGTATGTTGGGTGTCTCTACTTTTACAGCTAAATTATTGACCCTATCAAAGTTTGAAAGTGTAAATTTGCATGTTTGGTCCATCTCAGAGAACCCAGGGTTACCCCATTCCCCCTGCAGAAAAATAATGAGAAATGAAAGGTAAAAATAACATATGTCTCAAAATGCCAGAACAACTTCAGTGTACTTTGGGGTAGATTCGACATGTCTGGAACAGGACGAGAGGAATGGATACCCTCCTTGCAAAGTATATTGCCTTTTTTGGTGTTGGTGGTGAAGGATTGCACAGTCTGACAAAATCAAAATATTCCTTGTGTGATCTACTGAGTTGAAATCCAGGTTACATCTCAGTTCTTTATTTGCAGCCTGCTCGGTCCTCACACCTTGCTCCTGTTTACGTTTTAGCTCCTCCCACCACAGATCCCGTCGAGGAGTCGAGGAGATCGTTCGGGACAAATGTTCGGAGAAATCAGACGTTTGCTCCACGATGTTGTCATCTCACGAAGACGTCAACTAAAGATAATGTGTGTCGCAAATTAACAATCATAACACGTACCCGTTTAAACTTTGTGGTTCAAGTGGAATTAAGTTAAACTCAAACACGATCAACAATGTTACTCTCCACAACTGTATGCATGTTACAGTTATTGTAAACAAATTTATTGTAAAATAGTTGCCTTATTAAGAATAACGCAAACAAATTGTACACTGTATATAAAAAAATATATGTGGAATGTAAAAAACTGTAGGATCCTGAGAACCTTTTTTCAAGGACAGTCTTATTTTAGAATTGGAATTGCAATCTTTATTGGCATTCATGCCGCTAAATGTTTTTGCGAACATAATGTCCTAATTAAAGATTTTCATTGTGTCGTAATCGTTAACCAGTGTAATTCAGTAATTCCAGAATTAAATACTTCCTAAATAAAACAGAGACTCAACAAAATACGCATATTCAAACTAAAATAATGAACAAAAAACGAATGAGGAACTATTTCATTTATGAAGTCCTGCTCTGTTTACATTCTTTCTGATATTACAGTACACCCAACTAAGACATTTGAGCGCCACCCCTGGTAATCGACTCTACTGTAGGACTCACAGGTATCCTGTTGGACGGGCGTTTCCTGGAAGAGACCACATCCACGTCCATCATCGTCAGGGGTCATTATAGGATGAAGTCCTTAGCTTTCCATTTGCTGTGTCATCATGGCATGTCACAACAATGAACAATTTGTCTGCAGCAATGTGATTTCCTGTGGGGCCCTGAGAGCTGTTTAGTTACTGGAGCTATGAATGTGAAGTATAAACACACCTACACACAAGTTAGTCTCTCTTTTTCAATCCACTGTCCACTCCAATCTGGTGAGACAGGGAGACAGTAGTGGCCCTTCCCAACAGTGAAGACATTGTAAATTATTGGCTTGGTTGTTCAGCGAGCACTATGTAATCTCCATCTTTATTTTGACAAAGTGAGTGCAACAAATTTCTCTTTTAAAATTTCTAAACATACTGTAAATTAGTTCTAACAGTAAAGTAGTTAATTAAGGCATCAAACCACTCTGAATTATGCATCAAAATCAAAGAAAAGGCTTTTTTGTGCATGTATATCATTTTTAAATAAGACTAGTAACGACACATAAAGAAGGAACTTAATGATGACAGAACAAAAAACAAACGTAGACGTGAGCGGCACTCAAAAGGTAAGTGTAGCCGTTGGTTTTTAACTTTTACTATTACCAACGGTTAACTTCTTTCTCTCCCCTTAGCTCAGCCTTTTTTGTGTGACGGACCAGTTTCACGTAAAGACATACAGGTATTTGGACGGAAGGGCATGGAAACAAAAACAAATGATTAAATACAGTATACATCTCTCCATTGTGCTGAATGTAGTTGTTGTAATTAGTGGGAGTCCTACGCTTGTTTTTTGTTTTGTTTTTCCCTTCAAAAAAACTCCAAAGGTTTCTCTTTTCTTGCAGAGTGCCTTGGCTCCATGCGATGGTTTGATGGATTCATTGCCTCATTTGGGAGCCTGTCGCAACATATTCCACAGAGCGAGTTTGGTGCATGCGAGTCAACTAGCAATAAACTCGCACCATTAGTGGGACGAGGCTCTGTCTCCTTATTTGGCCTGGCATGTTTGTTTGTTTTTGCTAGCTTGTAGGCTTGCTTTTTTTCTTGTATTGGGTGACTGAGATTAGCGTTTTGACAGAGATGTAGGTGCATGCACCCAATTTTCAAAATCAAACTTCTTTTAGGCTCTGATGATCAATAAAAAAATAATTTGCTCAGTCTCTGTGCGGCCCCTCACCAAATGGCCTGCGGCCCTTTACCGGTCTGCGCCCCAGTGGTTTGGGACCCCTGCCTTACTTTGTTTGTTTTTTGTATCATGACCACTTCTAGTCCTACTCTGCATCCTTTTCTTCTTTTCAAGTTTTGTGCCATAGTAACTGCCTTCATGCTTATGCAACACAGGCATTCCATCCATTCTATGTATCTATGGAGCCAATAGTTTGATTTATTTATACACTACTTTTACTCGCCTAGACTTGGGGTGAGAAGCGGGGTACATCCCACACAGGAAGGCCTGAGCCCGGATTTGAACCCACAACCTCTGAACTGTGTGGGGGATGTGCTAACCAGGCTTTCACCATCACGCCTGCTTAGGCAACCTTCCACCAAAATCATTAAGTGTCATTACACTTCTAGCACATACCAATAAATGCCTTAACTCAACTTAAATTCATAGCTAAAAGAGTCTTCGGTCTGAAACAGCTATTTGTAGGTGTGTGTAAAAATGAGTTTCACTTCCTCACACTGCCCTAACTACTAAAAATGGGTCTGACAAAGACACAAACACACACATCTTATGTTGATGTTAACTACAGGCTACCTGCCAAATGACAGACAGACAAAACGGCTACACTGTGGTCTGTGGTGGTAGTAACACTTAGTAAGACAAACAAATACACCACACCACATCCTCCACCACACACAGACTGCACTGTCTGTACGACATAATACGTAACCATAAATCTTGTATGCTGGTAACTGTATAAAGCCATGGAAGGCATATGGTGTATAAGTTTTAGCTTAGAAGGTTAGCAGATGTGCACACAGTCACAGTATTTAGAGGCAGGAATACACTCTCGCCATGGAGCTGTTCACAGCTTGAAAAACAAACTGTTCCAAAAAATGTACTCTCTCTCTATCCGCTGCCTCTTTACTCTCGTTCTGAACTGCTTTTTACGCTTAAAACTACTCTCCAGGCGTCTGACAGAGCAATAAAACATCTTGCCAGGTACACACACGTCTACTGGGCCTTGAAGAGTTGGAGTCATTGGCCAAAAAAAAAAAGGCCAAAAGAAAATGTGAAAAAAAACCCGAAATACAGCAAAAAGGAATGCAAAAAGTACAGATGAGTCATATAAAAGGAATGAAAGATACAGGGAATTGAGAACCAGTGAGGCAGGGGACACCACAATTACTTACATGTGTGCCCTTTGTCCTTTTGCTAAACAGTTCATCGACAGTAAGTCAGCACCTAGTGTAAATGTTAACCCAATCAGTCATTAGATTCAAAGTTAAAAATACGGGACCCTCCATCTTCACAGCCTCACATTGCTTCATGTCAAATAGCGCTGTCCAGTCCAAAACCAGCGTCACAAAAAATGTTCTTATCCCTGTTGTCCATATCTCCAACCTCCCAAAGACAAATATACAAGAAGGCAAACGTTCAATTTCGTTTTTGGCCACCTCTCAGGGATCTAAAGGGAAAAAAGACATTTTTAAAATCCAGCTGCTCAGTAAATCATTTGTCTGCTGTTCTCCTTCGAGAGAAAAGAAACCTCAGATCTAGACCAAGAGATACAAAGCTCAGTGGCTTTTGCTGAGTTATTTTTGCTATCGCGTCTGTACTGTGTACTAGATAAGTGAATAATCAGTGTATGGTTTTGAACTTGGAACAAGTTTGTAAGAAATTTGATGTCATTTTCATTACAAGAGATACTGATTAAGTTAAGAGTAATGTGCTTATCAGGGATCCAAATTCGAGGGGTAAAAGTTCAAGACCAGTGGTTTCCAAAGAATTAATCATAATAGCTAAAGCCGTTTTTTGCATTCCATTTTATGTCTGCGTGCAAATATTAAGCAGACCAGAAGATTTGTGGTTCGAAGACTTGGCAGAGGTCTTGTGTATATGCCGGCTGTGAAGGCTCTTATTAACTATGAAGTACCAGTCACAGGTTTGTCTGAAAAAGATAAATAAAAAGAAAGATAGCATGAATTTTTTGTAGGAGTCAACCGTACCCTGAGGCATGACAGTAAAAGATCCATCATTCCAGGGCACCTCCTTTGTGTGTAATACCAAGTTAAAAAACAAAACGGGAAAGGTCCAATACATGGTATCATTTTGACTCAATAAATTAATATTGATAAAGAGAACTCAACCTTTGTGGAAAGCTTTTTAGATTACTAAAAAAGAAATGCTAATGCCGTTGTGCACCTCAGTGCATGAACCAAACTGTAATTACATACAGTAGCACATACCGGTAGTGCATTTTCAACAATGAGGGACTAGTCATTGTAAACACATCCTCATAACACATTCCTCAGCACCTCCATTTTGACAATTAAAAAAAAATAATAATAATAAATTAATTACATTAGTTATTTATAGACCTCGAACAGACCCTTCTCTGCAGTAGAACAAAATGCCCACTAAGTCCAGCTTCATGTTGTTAATGTAACGTTACAGAGACCCTGCTGGTCACATGACCATCCTGCAGCTTCCAGCTCAGGGAAAACACGAGGCCGCGTTTAGACAGAGAAGGACAAGCGTAATTGTGGCTTGCGGGTTGACGGAGCATTCAAACTGAAAACCATCTTGTCCACATCAGTGTGAGTGTCAGAAAGGTCCATTCGTCTGACAATTTGTGCACGTGAACCTTGAGCGAGACAATGATTCAGCGCCTGCGTACATTTCGTCTGTCAGCCACTGCTTATGGTGTAAATAGCAGGCGCGACACAAAGATGACACACATGGCAAACAAGTCAAAGAGCTATTGGGCTGAGCAGAAGTGCCATGGTGAGAAGGTTTTGGTGGCTGTCCACGCTATGCCTCAAGAGAATAAGATGCGTGTATAAAGTCACTGAGCATGCTGTGCTTGATGACATCTGAAAATAAATCTATCAAACCAAAACAAACACATTGTTTTATAGCGTAAACACAGGCATGACATTTTCAGACAGAGAGAGAACACATACGAGCAAGCACGACCGCTGTTGTTGATCCAAATTGAACACCTAAATAATCATTTCCTGCACATGCCTGAAATTGTCATTAAATTCACATGATTCCATGAGAAAAAATAATAATACTAAAATAAAATACACATTACACATTCTCGTCATTATTTTAAGCCTCAAAACTGATAGTCGAATCAAATATGGAGTTGGTCCCCTCGTTGCAAGCTACAACCGCTCCTCTGGGAAGACAGTGTAGACAGAAGAACATTTGTGAGATCAGAGGTCAATAATGATGTTTCAGTTTGTTACAAAGGTGTTTGATGGGATTGAGGTTAGAAAGTTATTTCACGCCAAAGTCACAAAAGTGCTCAAAATATCTTGGTAAGATGATGAGTTAAGATTCAGGGATCTAGCCCAACCAGTGATTAATTATATAAGAGGCATCCCAATAGTTTGGTTCATATAGTGTATCTGCAGCACTACAGCAAAGGGTCACACAAATGTTGCATTTTTTCATACTTGTAAAACCTTGGGATGTGTCATCTGGTTTGGATTTTATCAGTCAAGCATTCTAATAGGCGGGCACAGAGATGTAACAGAGACGCCCTATTCTTACAGTTGCATGTCAGAAGATGAACTACGGTGACAGCTTCGTTCTATTTGATGGCTGCTGATAGGTCACAGAATGAATATTTGCCTCCAAACTGAAATACGAGTATTTTTCTACGAAGATATGCTTGCGTGTGTTGTTGTGGCCGGGTCAATATTCCCACGGCAGGGACAGTGTTTACTTTTCCTCTGGAGACATGAGTTCTATTTCAGGGAGCAGAGCAACAAGATGGGGACGAGACAGGTGCCAAGGAAGTTAGCACAGACTATGAATAACTAACTGAAGGGAGAAACGGATGGTGGTGAGTTCAATGGAAAGCAACTAATATCAGTGCACCAAATAGAAAACTGAAATGATTTTCATTCAGGAAATAACGCATCAAACTGTCCTTCTCGTGTACCTGTTCACATTGCATGATGGATATGATAGACTGTATTTCCATTTTTTTATGTCAAACACACCTATGGTATATTTGTGTGTGCACCCAATCCAAAAGCTGCTGTTTCAGAGCGAATCAGTGTAAATTAGCCCACATCACTTTCTACATGCACATATCAGCGAGCTCAACTTTTCTTCCAAAATACAAAAACACAAATCATTAATCATACACAATTTGTGATGATTTGAGAAATCTTTGAACATTTAATACCTTGTCTTTTTTACCAAAATCAATGGAGCATCCCAAAGTGTGGGGTGCAACCGCTAGGTAATACACAAGGCTGTGCATGTGACAAGAATTGATATTCAGCAATTCTGTAAATTTCCAAAGCGAATGCCTTAGTCAGACTACAAGATTTTAGCCCTGGTTTGGTTTTTAGCATTGGCGTTAGCATTCTTCAAATGCAATTTTGTTTGACTGACGACAAATCATTGACAAAGTTGCTTGTCAAAAAAGTTCTCTCGGAGGGGCTTTGCAAATGTTCTATTCAAAATGCGGACCTCTGCAAAAGAAGTTTGAGAACTACTGACATAGATCTGAAACGTGAAAAAAAAGAAAAACATGCAAAACATTAATTATTTACATAAATTAAAAAGAAAAAATGATGAGATCCAGTTCCAACAAGACACAAATGTATCTGGACAAGTTAAAAAAAAAAAGGGATAGCTTTATGCTGAAAAAAAATACATGAATATAATCATTGTATAAATCTCATTGTATCCTATTTCACCTTTTACATGACACAATATATAATTCTTATTTAATTATAAATAATGAATATATATCATTCTGAGCGATGACTGCAAAGACAGAGAAACCCAGTCAGTAGCAGCGGCATAAATCGAATTATCTTACCAAGCCTACTTAGTTGACCTTTGTCCTCATGTATCCTGCATGTTTGCCTTCAGCAGCCATGAAATGTGCCTTCATTTCAATAATCAGAGGAAACAGCCATCAGCTGGTGGTGCAGAAGCACAAAGGAAGAGCTATAAATGTATGCTATTTTTCTTTTGCGGGCCAAATTCACACCCACACAACCAATCAGCATGGGAATTGTTTTTCTTTTTTTTCTTTTCGAGCGTGCACATCCGTCCACTTCCCAACTGGCCCGCTACCACCTGCGCATCAGATTTCTGAGAAAAAAGCTCATCTGCCCTAGGCATTGAGAGAGCAGTGTGGAGTTACAGACGAGCAGGGTTACAGGGGTTAACTCTCCAACAAGAGGCCCATTTACAGACATGGACAGGAACCATCTATCAGCACTGCTGCCTGACACCACACGGAGTCGCCTCAGGCTGGAGCTACTGCTACAAAAAGTACCCAGAATTAGAAATGAATAGACGATCCTTATTCGTGGAAAAACGTTCAGATGCTGCATTAATTCACATGATGTGCTCCAATAATTTTTCATGCTTCAGAGAAACAGCAAAAAAAAACTTCACGCAAGTCATCATTGAATGTGTTGTTTTCGTTTGATTGGTGAAATTTAAACTCTGGAATACTTTTCTCTGATCTACTCTACTGTTTTCATATTTGCACAATGAAAAGTTCATTTGACTTGCGTTTCCATGAAGATTAAAAAACAATAATTTCTATTGCAGCTCAGGGGCATAGCATCACTTTGACATTTCTACCTTGACTGCACGTGTGTGATCTGGTTCTTTGTGCATCTTGGAAATCGGAGAGAAAAACAAATTTTCCCTCAAGGATAAAAAAGAATGTAATAAAATTGAAAGTGATTAATCATTTATATACCTTCTTTAACTTAAAATTGTGATAGTTGTGAGATTGTCCACTTCATATTTGTGCCTCATAATAATAATAATAATAATGATAATAATACATTCCATTTCAAGGCACCTTTTTCAAGCCTTTCAAATTCACCACTGCCGCAAAAGGCACTTGGTCACTACAGTAAATAATCAAGCAAGCAAGCAAAAAACTCGCTTGTTTAATTTGCAGGTCTGGGTAAATAAAGTTCAGTTTTCTGTAAATAATCTAAATGGATTTATGACCTTTTGAAAAAGAGCTCTTCACATAGTGCTGTATCACGTTTGGGTCTGTGGCAAGCAACCATATATTTAAATGAGTTTATAAATAAATGAGCAAATAAATCAATCAATAAATAGAGCATTGCATCAAAATGTATAATGATTATTGCATTCTGGGGCCGTGGATTTAACCCACTGAAAGCGTGGATTTTTTTTTAGTATTATTCGAGGTGTGAGAAAAAAAAGATGTTTATATGCTTAACTTACAAAAATTCAAGTTCTTATTTGTATGTTTTCCTTCCCTTGTGCCTGAATTGCAAACTTCTCAAGTGGACTTTTAGGTGTGTGACTGTTAGTTTGACAGATAGATAGAAAGTAAGCTTGCTTTTACCTGCTGTATCTCCAGTGAAAGTGCATCCAGTCTGTTTTTTTTTTGTCACTTTTGACAAATCTTTTCAAGTTTTCCTGCTGTTGCTGAAGGGTTGTTGCAGTGGATAGCGAGATAAACTCCTTGTCTGCGTTCACATCTGCCTTTCATGGCGGGAATCATTTTGAGACTCTCAGCAATTGTACGTTTCTCTGAATTTTCCCCAAAAGACGAAAAACTGATGTGCAGGTTCCGTGAAGGCAGTACTAGTCGGTAGCCGTCTTAGTCGTTTCCGTTAGCAACACGTAGCAACAAAAACAGCTTGAACATATAAGTTAGCTTCGCGGCAAAACTTGCGCTTGGTCTGGCGAGCTGTCAATACGACAGTGCTGCCCGATACCGTCATTTCTACGCGACACACAGTAAGTAAACTACAATTCCCAAAGGACTGTTTGACCTTCCATCGGTATCCGTTCTGTATCTATGTATTTATCCGTAATAAATACATTTAAAATCAACATCGAAAACTCATGTATGAAATTAATTGACAAAGATGAAAACGAAGGATATGTCTATAATTATAGTTGGTTTTAGTTAGTTTTGCAAATGTAAAATGTCGTTTTAGTTGGTTAAAGCTATAATCTGCGATTTCTGGCACCCCCTAATGCTGGAATTCAGCATTACAAAAAAGCCTTTGTCACGTCGATATAATGGAGGCAAAATGCTTGTCCGGCCTCCTCCTCCTCCTTCCAACCCCGCATGCTTTCCCCTTTCTCTATGGCTCAGTCGACCTGCGCACTGTCCATATACGGGCCTACCCGTTCGTTGGTAAAATACGTCATTTCCGCTACGTCATTATAGAGCGCCACCAAGTGATCCAGTGCAGGAATGTATCAGATAGTCACAACATCCATCCATCCATCCATTTTCTCCCGCTTATCCGAGGTCGGGTCGCGTGGGCAGTAGCTTCAGCGGGGAAGCCCAGACTTCCCTCTCCACAGCCACTTCCTCCAGCTATTCCGAGGGGATCCCGAGGCGTTACCAGGCAAGCCGAGAGACGTAGTCTCTCCAGCGTGTCCTGGGGCGTCCCCGGGGTCTCCTCCCAGTGGGACGTGCCCGGAACACCTCACCATGGAGGCATCCTAAACAGATGCCCGAGCCACCTCATCTGGCTCCTCTCAATGCGGAGGAGCAGCGGCTCTACTCTGAGCTCTTCCAGGATGACCGAGCTTCTCACCCTATCTCTAAGGGACGCCCTGCGGAGGAAACTATGTATTTATTTATAGTCACGTCTGAAAATAATGAATATAGCAAGATGTGTCAGAAGCTGATAGGCTTAATCAGCATTCTGTCGTCTACTCTTGTCGTGGATTGGGTGAAAATTACTTTTTTTTTTTTTTTTTTACAAAAAATAGTTGTGGATTATAGCTTTAACGTTTTTTAAAAAGCATTCTCGTTTGTCTTTTATTATGTTCACGAACATGTTTTTTCAATTTTTGTTTTAGTTATTTTGTTGATTTTCATTTACTATGACAACCTTGCTGCAATGTTTACACTATCTTACCTGACACCTGTCAAACCTGATGAGGACACGTGATTCTACAGGTTGCGAGTAACCAAAAGTTCAGCTCAGTAAGTTTTCTCAAATATACCAGGCTCTCAGTGTGGATGAAATTCAGAGTTCCACATTTACAAAACTAGGATACAACAGGATATTGTACATGAAAAACCTTGGTTTTAAGAGAGAAGTTTTGCTTAGTCCATGAGCGCTGGAGGCACTGCTGTCACCTTACTGCTTTATAACTGCTGAGAAGGAGTTGTTGGCAATGTGGGCGTCAGTTATCATCTCTCCGGTGCAACATTCTTGATGGCCTTGTGTAAATTACCCTTTTTCCAATGTGCTTTGCAGTATGCACATGTGCTTTCAAGCTAACTTGAACTTGCTTTCCCACATGGGACAGAACACCTGCAAAGCTCTTTTCTGTCAAACTCCCAAAATAACATGTCACACACATACACATACATACAGCACATGCTTTCTGCACAAAACACAAGCATTGACCGAAACGTCAACATTTCAAATTAACCAGAACGCACATACTCGTATAGGCAGGGCTGTCAGTCACACATACTCACACCATTCCAAGGAGTTGGCAGGCCTATTAATACCACACTTGAAGGACTGGGCCTTGAACCATTAGATGCTATTTGGTGTCTGATACCCACTTGTTTTTTTCTGTCCTTGGGGTGCTCTCAAACTGAAAGACTAGAGTGGTAACATCCATTTATCTAGAGCAATTGGACTTAAAATGGGCTGTGACCAGCCTTAAATGTATGTTTTTTTGCTCCAAAGAAGGACAGAAGATTGGACTGGTAAAAACTTCATTTTTGACCACAAACTTACTCAGTGACATTTCTTGAGACACATTTACATGTTGTGCAACATTTTTACTAACTCTGAAACCAATTTTCATTTGGTAAAATAAAATAACACTGTGAAATTCAATGCACAAAAGTGAGAACTACTTTTAAAATTTGTGAAAAACTTATGCAACACCAAAACAAATGTACAAACGATGAATATAAAGGAAAAGCTAGGTACATGCAGGGTTTGTTGGTAAATACTGTAAATAGGCTATAAGTGTGCAAGATGATAACGTAGTGGGCTTTTGACTGAAAAAAAAGCTTTGTCTGTTAGCCCCTTTGCCCATTGCTTAACAGGACACACAGGAAACACAGGAGAACTCTGCTCAACTGATAAAGTCTTGATCATCATAAAATGGATGTACATGATATTCGCAGACAGTGACGACGTACTATTTCACCGAGATTTGCTGTCTACTACAGATTTACCATTGTCAAAGATGTTAGATTGACACAAGGGGTCAAACAATAACTCCCTGCACCTACCGTGAGCATTACACTGCCATTTGTGAATTGGTTTTGGGGAATTTTGTAAAAAACAAAACAAATCTTTACTTTTGTAAATGTGTAACTTCCTATGTAGTTTTTCCGAATGTATATTTGGCATTAGTAAAAGTCTTTAGCCTATCAAGCTGTTTTTAGTTCGGTAAGTTTGCCACCATGCGTAACTGTTTAAAAAGGAAATGCCTAAAATATCAGTCGGAATTTGTAAAATCGATTAGTCATAAAACTTGTTCAAATGGGGGGAGCTAGCAGCAAAATCTAAACCAGTTCTGAGTAATTAAAGGATGTTTCTGAGAATGATCAAAATGATAAAAATCTTTCTGCTGGTATTCCCGCAAAAAAAAAAAAAATTAAATAAAAATCACATGGCCGTTATTGGAGAAAAGCGTGGGATAGATCATTTGCAAATACAGACTACTTTCACTTGGCACAAAGCAGTGGAAAGTACAGTAGCTTTCCAGCACTGCAAAACAAAATGAACCACACAAACCTCAAAGTGCACAGTGTCCATAGTGCTGACATCTTGTCCACTCCGGCGCTTGAGATGTTTACTCATTCACTTCATTAATAACAGGATCTGATGTTATAACAGATGATTTGTTCGGAATTGCATGCTGTTCATGTGAACCTACCATCAGTGGAGTCACTCTGATTGCTTCCATCGGTGGCCTCAAGTGCCCAGCGGAAAATCCGAAACCCGTCTTCTTTCCACATGAAGTGTTTGACACACTTTGACGGTATATTTACAGAGCGCAATTGGTGGCCCACTGCATGCAGTCATTATCAATTACCGAGTCAACATAATCATATTTATGATGCGTTGCAGCTAGCCAAGTGTCGTCAGTCTGATGCCCTCCATCTTCTGATTGCTGGTTTGGTTTGTTTGCGCTACCAAGTAGCATGGTCAGAAAACATTGTCCCTGCGGATACCTAAACAAACATACACAAATATATATATTTTTTTTTAAAGCAGGAAAACGTATCCACGGCAAAAGATTTTAAAATGAAAATGCAACAAATTGTCTTCCCCCTTTCTGACCAACCTCGCAGTCCATCAATGTCTCATTGAACATTTGAATTCGAAAGCCTGTTGATAATTAGCTCAATAGTTTCATCGCCGTTAGTGCAATTGTGATCATTAACCGCTCAGTCTGATGCTTATTAGCTCGCACTTCAACATGCTGTCTGCTGCCCTCCGCTAGACACACTTTAATGTGAAAGTCAACTGGCTGGGTGACTCTTGGGAGGCTCGGACCGATAATGTGCGCTTATCATTCTTAACCTTATATTTCCTCTGCTTATCCTGCTCACTTCGTCTGTGTTGTTCTTAGGCATGTTGTTGTTCAGTTCATTTATCAAAACCTGTAGTCTAGCTCTCAAAAAGAACAGGCATTGCGTCTCTCGCGTAGGGTCAAATTGCACACTGTGCTTTTAGCGTTAAAAAAAGGGGAATCTGGAATCACTTCTTTCAAATTCGTGTGCATGATCACGTCCTACAATCACATATGATCTCTCATAAGCAGGTGCACACACTCACGTAACCATCAACTCCAGGGGCACTATTGTTGCACATCAGTGCTAATTACTTTAGGTCTTGACCCCTATTTTAGCCAAAGGGGTTGGAGGATGGGGTGGTTTGTTGCGGAGGTCATTGCTGCTGCCAATCAATTGTCACAGCAGAGTCCTTCATCACTACCATTAATGCAACGTTGAAAACACGGCAGCACCGTGAAACCATCCTGCTGTTGCTGAGGTTTTCCAACTTGAAATTTAAAATAATAATAATCATAATAATAATAATAATAATAATCCTCTTGTGCCACTTTTCACTGTTGGAAATAATCGTCCAAAACAGTTCTGACATTTTTTTTCTTTTTTTTTTTACTTTGGATACAATAGTATTTGCAGGATCTTCAGCTCTCAAATTAATCTGGTAAGTGCAATTACATCTGGAATATGCATATACTGAGTCAGAACTGTAAAAAATAAATAAATAAAACAGACCAAGCTAACTAACAGTTTTTTTGCAGTTCCTGCCTTGAAGTCCCCTCACAATCCTTCACAGCACTCTTCGCTGCTCGTTTCATGCTGGAAAGGTGAAGACTTTCTCCCAGGGTGCCACCACCCAACAATACCTGACCAGTACGTGCATTGATTGCGATGCAAAACAGATTTGCAGCATCACTTAGGAGCCTACTTTCAATGACAATGTCAGGACCGTTTAGAGGTGATGGGCCTTTACAGAATGGGATCTCAATTTCTAGCTTTAAAAGACTATTTTGAATTTGAAATTTTTTTTTTTCTCTCTCCCTCTCTCTTTAAAAGTTGGTTTTGCTTAAGAGAGGAAAACAGCAGGATAGGAAACAAGGAGGCAAGGGAGTGAGAAAAGGAGGCTGATGTTTTTCGACTGGACCCCGCCCCCCCCGGCCGGGGGTTGGTCAGAGAAAGCGAAATCGGGAGCAAAGATTGGTCGGCTGGGTCGTGGACGGACTCAATAATCCCCGACACTGACACAATAAAGTTAGAAACCGGCCGCTTGGAGCTTAGAGGCGCAAAAATTGCTCGCTGGATCTGCGCCTTCGCTCGCGGACTTTAACGGGATCTGAAATGCGGGATTTGTTTCGGCTTGCAGAGGCCGTGCTCGGATTTGAGGCGATGACGCTTTTCAGATTGGTTTCGCCGTTCTCTCTCTCTGGATATAAATATATATGCATCTAATAAACGCTGCAAACAGGCTAAGGTGACCACCGGGGATTTAGGTTTGGACCGTTTCCAAGGCGACGTTTTTGCAGGATTAAGAGTGAGCATATGCAGCGGATGATGGTGTGGCTGAGCGGGGCAGCCCTGCTGCTCCTGTCCGGGCTGCTCGCTCCGCCGTGCGCGGTGCGCGGCTTCGGCGACGAAGTGGACGAGATGACCTGCGACCCCATCCGGATCAGCATGTGCCAGGGCCTGGGATACAACGTCACCAAGATGCCCAATCTGGTGGGCAACGTGCTGCAGTCCGACGCCGAGCTGCAGCTGACCACCTTCACGCCGCTCATCCAGTACGGCTGCTCCAGCCAGCTCAAGGTACGGCGCACATATGGGTGTATTTATAAACAGAACGCGCGCATTTAGGCGTCGGGACCGAAATAGCCGATGCTGGGTCCAGACTGTCTGCTGCGAGCCTCTGCGCGCGCGCGTGCGCGAGCGAGCGTGCGTGCGTGCGTGCGGATGGAGAGACGACAAAGAGCTGCTGGCAGTTAAAAAAAAAGAATAATTTTAAAAAAAAAGTATTCACACTGATGGTACCGCGAGGAGGAAGTACTGCATTACGAACTGGTAAATTCATATCAGTCTACTGTGCAAGGTAATGCCAATATAGTAAATGCGAAAGCCTCCTCTCTCCGTGCACCTACATGCTTTACTGGAAGCACTGATTGATTTACTTCGTCCAAAAACTGACTGCAACTCATTGATCCTTGTTCATCTGGTTATCTCAGCGACGTACAGTGACAGCAAGAACAATGACAGACTCTGGAGATGGCAGAGGGGGGCAATTAACCTGTGTGTCCACCTGTTGTCATTCATACTACCGAATAATAACATTTGTGTTCAACTCATCAGGGCCAGATTTCACATTACATTGAGATGAAACATCGGATTTGGTTTTGGTTTTGTTTGGTATTAATGTATGTACATGTGGACTGTACTATCCTAACTGCGTTAGTGATGTGTTTTGTTTTTTGTTGTTGTTTTTTTTAAGCACTTGAACAACTTGACATGCACAGGTGTTTGGATGAAGGGCAAAACCGCTTTGAATGTGCCACAGCAGGCAAAGTGCTTGGAAAGACATTTGTGCTCAGTGTGTGAGGCAGGCAGGCCGGCAGACAGAACAGGAACTGCAAGCTCCACAGTCCTGCCCTGCTCCTGCTCCAAATTGCCCTGTAAGATTAGACGGCACCCCCTCCTACACGCCGAACAGGGAGGAAAGGTGAAAGGGAAACCATATCCCCGAACATTTGCTCTAATGGGAGGCTTCCTGGCACAAAACCAAGGCAGCTTCAGGCACTGAAGTGGCAATGCTCAGCTTTACCAACGGTCAGGGAAAACACCCTCAACATTTCTGTCTGCCATCGCAACATTCAAACTACATAGAAACATAACATCACACATTTTAAAAAATCCCCCCAAATATATATAACATACACAACTGAACTACCATTTACCAAATGTTGTTTTATACCGTATTTGATTTTGGCGTGCAGTCAAAGCCTTCACTTCCAAACCTTCTAGCATGTATGGATGCATGCGTCATTGATTTGACATTTTACAGCCTGACAAAGAGCTGAATGCTCTTTTAAAATGGCAAAAATAAAAAAAAAACTCGAACCTTTGGGCTCCCTCAAGATATCACATCATGACCACGTGAAATGGTTAAATGCAACTCCATTCTTGAAAATATCTTAGAAACCCAGAATTATAGATCTATTACAAAACAGTTGCCATGGTACAGAAAAAATGAGTTTTGGATTAAGGGGGATTATGGAGCATTACATGGCTCATGCCCCTTGTGTTTACTCCTCGGGTTGTTTTTTGGAGACACAGAGTTGTGTGTCTAACCTTGAAGCAGGTTGGTGTTGGCTCTGGTTACTTGACTCAAGTTGCATGTTTTTTAGTTTGTGCTATTATATATGGAAATGTTGACCTGCAACAAGTAGACATGATGCAATGGATCCGAATGATGCAATGGGATACAAAAACAAGCCCCTAGGAGTGTTCATATGATGGTAATAGCAGATTTACCTTTTACGTCAAAGTTGGAATTTACTTTATTGGAGAAAAACTCCACAGAGCCGCAGTGTCATCAGATTCAGATTTTGTAGGGAAGGACCAATTAAACTAATCTTGCAGTAAACCTGTTCTGTTCTGATCCGTTTGTGGAAATTTTTATGGTACTCAATCTCTTACAGTAACTACCAATTTCTCTTTTTCACTAGTTCTTCCTTTGCTCGGTCTATGTGCCGATGTGCACGGACAAAGTGCCAATTCCCATTGGACCATGCGGCAGCATGTGTTTGTCTGTCAAGAGAAAATGCCTGCCGGTGCTTCATGAGTTTGGATTCATTTGGCCTGAGGTGAGTCAACAAACTTCACATACTGTATACTGTAAATACAGTGGCCCGCCTGCACCTACTGTATGTGGTTCGACAACTCTCACCCATTCACTGATTTGTTTTTTCTCAACTTGTTTTCCAATTTTATTTCAGTTTTTTTTTTAATTGCTTTTTTTTTCCTTTTTGGGAAGGGAACAAACCCCGAAAGCGCTTATTGGTGGTTTATCTCCGCTTCGTCAAGAATGTTGTGGGTTTAATTTTAAAAACTTTTTCCCACGAGTGCAATTATAATGGCCGTCAATTATCTGCGGATTTTAGCTATTCGCAGTGCGGCCCGGTTTTTATCCCCCGCGAATAGAGGGGTCCACTGCATTCATATCAGAGTGCTTGAGCTACTCTATGTGGAGAAAGCAAATTTAGGAAGCACTCTTGGTATCATGATAATTATAATATGATTTTCCATCTTGTTCTCTGCGCAGGTGCTCAACTGCAGCCTCTTCCCGCCCCAGAACGACCACAACCACATGTGCATGGAGGGCCCGGGGGACGAGGATCCGCCGTATTACCGCCACCCTCCGCACCGAGAGGAGTGCCAGGCCCTGGGATCTGCAGCCGACCAGTACACCTGGCTGAAGCAGACGGATAGCTGTGCTCTTCAGTGCGGCTACGACAGCGGCCTCTACAGGCGCGGGGCCAAAATGTTCACAGATGCCTGGATGGCGGTGTGGGCTGTGCTGTGCTTCCTCTCGACCACTTTAACGGTCCTCACCTTTCTGTTGGATTCCCAACGATTCTCCTATCCGGAGAGGCCCATCATTTTCCTGTCCATGTGCTGCAATTTGTACAGTGTTGCCTACCTGGTAAGCATTCCCGGAGTCATCTCTGTATTTTATAGATTTACTACTTCTTCTTTACTTCTGTGTTGAGGCAGTGCAGCACTACACCACCAATTCTAAGAATATTGTTACATTTACTGACCTCTCGCTTAAGTACCTCAGCCAAGCACAAAGCAGGTTATCTTCATTTCACTGAGTATGACTGATACTGGAATGATTCAAAAACTCCTTAACAAATTCCCATAAAACTATGTGGAGGGGTGTAGATTGGCCCAAAGTCACCACTGTGAAAATTGAGGTCCATGTGCGATGGTGCTAGATACATTATGTGCCACTGTAAATGTGCGTTGCCACAACAGAACACTATATTGAATGCAACCATTGAAAATCAAAACGTACTACTGGGAAAAGAATCTGTGCAATGAGAAAAACAATTCACCCATTGAATTGTTCCGTTTCTCCTACGTACAGCGTCACAGTAACTGCAACGTTTGAAGGGAGGAATTTATCTCATATTATTTTGTCAGCCTTGGCAGAGGTCAGCGCTTATGGAGTCCATTTACTCCATTTGGGAAGGCGGATTTTTTTCAAATAACTCAAGTCGTGCAGCTCTACCTAGCTTTGTTACTCATCTGGATAATCAGTTGTTAAGATTAAACGATTCCCTCAGTTGTACAGTATGCTTGTATTGCCTTCATGACACAGCCAGGGTCAAAAACTAATTTAGTTAGATTTTTTTTTCTGTGATATGCTCCTCACTTCAACATAACATTTACATGATCTAAAGATAATTCAATGGTGTGCATGTAATTGCAGAGACATTTTACAATATAAGACAAATTGTTTTGCAAGTGCTTATATTAACAATGTATGTTTATCTCCCCTTCAGGTGCGGTTGACTCTGGGTAGGGAACGTGTGTCATGTGACCTGGATGCCACAGAAGTTCCTATTCTAGTGCAGGAAGGACTAAAGAGCACTGGCTGTGCCATCGTCTTCCTCCTGCTCTACTTCTTTGGCATGGCCTCCTCTCTCTGGTTAGTGCACACACACAAGCCAACTTTTGTTAGAACCAACTGGATCACAAGACTAGCATCCTGTTTTGTTTAAAATCTTGCCATCCTGTCCCAGAACCCTTGCACCAGATGGATTAATTGACACGTATAAAAGCTATCATTGGACTGAAGCCACTTTTCACAAACTTGTTGTGCCGGCGTTGAAAAACACCGCTGAAAGTCTTCCTTTTGCATTTTGCCCTTGATTTCCCCTTTCCAGGAAAAGCAAACCCAAAGGGCTTCATTCTGGCCTTAAATATGACACCGCCATCTGTTGTGTAACCCTTTACTATCTACTGCCACGAAGAGCAACACAGAATGGCCATAGCTGCATTTGCACTGTAAAACTCAAGAATCAAGCATTGTTGAATTTTCTCTCCTTCTTCTCAAACCAGGTGGGTGATCCTGACCCTAACGTGGTTCTTGGCTGCAGGATTAAAGTGGGGCCATGAGGCTATTGAAATGCACAGCTCCTACTTCCACATAGCAGCTTGGGCTATCCCGGCTGTTAAAACCATTGTCATTCTTATAATGAGATTGGTGGATGCTGACGATCTGACTGGCCTCTGCTATGTTGGCAACTTGCAGCAGGAGGCGCTTACAGGCTTTGTAGTGGCACCGCTCGCCACCTACCTTCTTATAGGTAATTCAAAACGTACCTAGTACAATAAAGACTTTTGTGACTTAAATAGTGGCCATCCTCTAATTACGGTATTTACACATAATGATCATTCAATGTTTTTCTATGTTGAACTGCAGGTACCCTATTCATCTGCGCTGGCCTTGTAGCTCTTTTCAAGATCCGCTCCAATTTGCAGAAGGACGGCGCCAAGACAGACAAACTTGAGCGTTTAATGGTGAAGATCGGCGTGTTTTCCGTGCTCTACACAGTTCCGGCATCCACTGTGATTGGCTGTTACCTCTACCAACTTTCTCATTGGGGGGACTTCAAAGCCGCCACGCAAGACTCGTACGTTGCATCAGAGATGCTTCGAATCTTCATGTCACTACTCGTGGGCATCACCTCGGGTATGTGGATCTGGTCAGCGAAGACCCTCCACACGTGGCAACGCTGCTCCACCCGCTTACTCAAGGACAGCAGGGTGGGTCGAGGAGCCAAGCGAGGACCAGGCAAGGGCTGGATTAAACCAGGGACAGGCAACGAGACGGTGGTGTGAGGAGAAAGAATGGACTTGCTTCTTTTTCCCACAAACATTCACCCTGACAAAAGGAGGATATAACACAAACCACTGGATGTGAAAGGCGCTGTCAAATGTTTAGCAACCCCTTGACCTCTCAAGTATTTTTATAGCCCTTTGAGATGGAGAAAACGATGACTGGAGCAGGAAGAAATACAAAGCAAGCAGCATTGCAGCATTAACATGAAGATTTGACAAAAAAAATAAGCTGCGTAGTGCCACGTCTACCTCTGCCTCTATTTTCTGCGCAGCAGCAGAGACTGAACCCACTGGGTATAATAACCCCGCTACCTTAAAGGCCTGTGAAGGCCATTGATAAGTTCTTGTACAGATGGTGTTCAGATACCGGCTGAGGTTTCCCAAAGAGCCTAGTGTCTTTCTATGTCAAAATGGAATGGGAAATTGAAAAGACATACCAGACCAAAAGTTAGTAACACGTGTCAAATGGCTGTTACAGTTCAAAAGTGTTTACATTTTAAACCACCACCTTATTTTATTTACGCTATTTGATCAATGCAGATTTTTGTGTTGCTCTCAAATTTGGGGGATTACCAGCTTCACGTTGTAATAATGCACGAACAGGAAGTGTGTGTGCCTGCCACAAGTGCATTAATTTGAACAGCAGACTGTTGCATGGAAACTCAACAGAACAGAAATCCACTAGTTACCAGGAAGCTGCAATAATGACACCGTCGAGCATCATTTCTATGATGAAGCAATGTATCAGAGGCAACTATGTAAACATGACAATAGGTTGAGCCGTGCGTGTATTTAAATATCGAGTATGGCCTTTGTGACAAAATCTTGCCATGCGTGAGAAACGTTTGCCTGTATGGTGAATAAAGATAATCTTCATTGGAAGCCAGCAGTAAAACAAAAAAAACAAAGACAAAAACTAACTATTTTAAGAGTAATTACTAGCCATTAGATTTTCCTTGGATACATACTTAGGGTATTAAAGGTATTGTTTGAGAACTGTCAAGGAGGCCAACAGTTACATTTCAATAAGATGCCAACATAGCAAATTGTTTGCACAAAAAGCACAAGTCTGTAGTTGCTTATGGAGCAATTTATTTTAGAGACGCTCAACCTCTGTTACCTGGCCATCATTTTTTATTTATTTTTTAATAGTTACAGTGTGTATGTTCAGTCTCCTTGGAAATTAAGGACTGTATATGCTCACAAGTTAATGGGCAGTCCAGGAAATTAAAGCTGGCTTTTCCAAACATTAGCCAGATTTCAATGTTATTCGACAATCACTTGCCAAAAAGACTCATCGTTCAACATTGTACAGCTGTTGCAAACACATGCCCTTGTGCAACTATGCATTTAAACATGGAGAAGAGCAACACAATTCACTTGCCACAGATAATCTATGACCATATAGTCATCTCCTTTGTGGAAAAATATCAATATCAATATCAGTTTGACTTTGACTTTTCAGGGTCAACTGAGTCATCCAAATTCCACCAAGCAAGAAACAATCTGTTCAGCTGACGTGTGTCAGGACTGCATTGTGGTCATCCGAGACAATCAAACCACTCCCAGAGAAAAAAAGTTCTTCAATGCATTTTAGAATGATAAAATCAAAGAATTCACAACAATCTCACTCATCAAGTATTAGTGCAGCATTCATCAATGTGTACATGCTTAGTGTGTTTGCACGACAATCTAGCAAAGTGCTTGCGTTTCAGTGAGTCTTTGAATGTATATTTGTAATGTGTGTCACATTTAGTTCTCGTACAAGCGAGAGTGAAACGTGGGGAATTCAAGTGCACAGGGGCCTATGATGTGTCATGTGAAACCAGAAAGTGCCTCGCATTGCTGTCACATGGATTTTGAGGTAAATCCACAGAAGTAGGTGAGGATATCATTTTACAGGCTTGTGTTGTGTCTTGGCCTACCAAGGGAAATCAGACCTTGTTGTAGATATTTCTAAATATTGTGGTGAACCTGAGAATCCTGGAGTAGCCACCAGTGGTCCCCGAAGCAGCATACCTTGGCACCCTAATTAAATTTCCAAAGTCAAACAAACATTACATTGAGCTAAAGTGAATTAAGTTAAGCTATGACCACCATCCGCCTGAGCTAATGCAGTTTCCCTTTTCTCATAACGTTTGGCGACCACCTCCCGTATGACCGCACTGTGCCTCCCATGATGTTTTAAAGAGTGACACAGTAGTTCAAGTTACATTGACAGGGGCCTCGTTAAAAAAAAAAGAAATCCCTGGCAATAAGATATGTAAATGTTAAAATGCCATTGATATAAATCAATGTTGGGTTTAGTTCACCAGTGCTGATCTTAGCCTGTGAGGTCTAAAAAGTGTTGATGGATCATCAGTGTATTATAGGAAAAATGTTAATTTATCCTTGTAAAAAGTGACATAATTTTTAAAGCTCCTTTGTTATTTAAATGACACTTTTCTATCAGAAGATGAATAAAAAAGCTTTGGTTACCAAAATGTTATGCTGTCTGTGTGTTTGTACTGTACATCCCTAAATGCATGTATGTGTTGTGTAGCACTCAATTTACGGTCTAAAAACCCCTTTCATGATGCCATCATCATAAGGAATAAGCCATAGGATGCATTAGGACTTTAAATAAAGTGTGTGTGTCTGAGTGTGTATACCAATTGAACCAATTTTTGTGGTTGTTCATTGATTGTGGTACTTCTCAGACGATCAGGCAAAATAACAAAAACTTGTTGCGTAAAGCACACTCTCCAATTCCAATGAAGGAGGGACATTGTGTAAAATGTAAGTAAAAAACAGAATACAATGATGTGCTATTCCTTTTCAACCTACAGTATATTCAATTGAATACACTACAAAGACGATATATTTGTTGTTCAAACTGATCAAGCTTATTGTTTTTTGTCAATATTCACTCATTTTGAATTTGATGCCTGCAACACGTTCCAAAAAACGTGGCCACTCCATAAGCTCTTTTGAGGTGCAATTCTTTCCCATGCTTGCTTGATGTACAACTTCAGTTGTTCAACAGTATTTTGTATTTGTTGTATTTTACACTCCATAATATGCCACACATTTTCAGTGGGAGACAGGTCTGGACTGCTGGGAGGGCAGTCTAGTACTCTCAGTCTTTTACTTAGCAGCCACGCTGTTGTAATGAATGTGGCTTGGTATTGTCTTGCTGAAATAAGCAGGGATGTCCCTGAAAAAGACGTTGCTTGGATGGCAGCATATGTGGTTCCAAAACTTGTATGTACCATTCCGCATTAATGGTGCCTTCACATATTTGGCACTAACACACCCCCATACCATCACAGATGCTGGCAAAATAGTGGCTCAGAAGTCTCTACACAGACCTCAACCCAATAGAAAACCTGTGGAGTAAACTGAAAATCTAAGTTTTCAAGCGGCAGCCAAGAAACTTGAAGGAATTAATGATTTCCTGTAAAGACTAGTGAGCCGTAATCCCGCCTGAGCTGTGAGCAAACCTTGTGATTAACTACAAGTAACGTCTTACCGCTGTACTTACCGTGCAAACTTATGATTTGCTACGGAATCAATTACTTATTTCACTCAATAAAATGTGACATTGTATAACTCTTGCACTGATTTTTTTATACAATTTTTACTGATATACTGTGACCATAATCAATAAATTACCATAAAAATTAGAGATGGGATTTTTTTTTTCATTTAGTTAAAAATGTATGGGTCATTTATGGCCCATCAATCACATCTCAGCAAGTCCCCAAAAGATATTGTTTGGCGTGACATTCAGCCATAACCCAGCAATGTACTAAATGAACTATAACTCCTGAGGTGTGTGTTGTGGGAGTGCTGGCGAGGGTTTCCAAATATCTGGGTCTGCAGCTCAGATTGCCTTCCTGTAATTTACTGTGAGTGAATGAGTGTTTGTTTAAGGGCTCCCTCAAAAGCCTGAGGTAAGAGCAAAGTGACAGCATCTACAGCTCTATTGTTTCCAGATGTGGCTCCACTCTAGCACACCACCACAAGCAAGTACAGTTTGTTGAAACAAAAATGATATGTAAGGGGATTGTTCTTATAAATATGAAGCAGTTGAACAGTCTCCCATTCACACAATGCTGGTTTATGTATAGTAGGACATGCCTATATATAACAATAAGCCACAACTAGAGCTCAGTGTTGATTTTCCAAACTCCAACTTCATACCTGACTCCAGTGGGTCACTCTTGGCACGAAGTTTGGATAACTAAAGACAACAAACAACAAATACAGAACCAAGTGCACAGTGAATCACAAATTTTGATAGTTATGGAACTATTAAACTTAGACCGGAGGAAGAGGAGGGGGGGGGAGGAGGAGGAGGAAAATCATAAATTGTCTGTCTTACTTTATCTAAAATACTTATAACAATTCGGAAAGAAAACAGTTAACTAAAAGAAAACTGAAGGAATGCTTTAAAAGTGTGAGCTCAACAATTACCGGTAAACTGGTAAATTTCATTAAGTGAATAGGCAAATAAAGATGATTCTCATTCTGATATTGACGCTCAACGGCAATTTTCAAAGGAAAAGTAAAAAAAAAATTTAAAAAAAAGATGGAGATGCATGCAGATGAAGAAAGTCGCAGTTAAAGTCTCCAGACAAGCCACTAGATGTCAGTCTTTATCCGGGATAATGTGTTGTGGAGTTTGCCTCAACAACTACATGTTCCTTTTACAGTGTGCTATGTAAAATATTGATAGATCTCCAGTTCATCATATTATATTTGTTGCGATTATTTTCCAGAAACATGTTGACATTGGAGGCAGCGTGGTGGATTGGTGGTTAGGTGGAGTTTCCATATTATCCTCGTATTTGTGTGGGTTTCTTCCACATTCCCCAAAACATGTATGGTAGGTTCAATGAATACTCTAAATTGTTCATAGGTGTGAGGGTGAATGGTCTCTTGTCAAAATATGCCCTGCGATTGATTGGTCAAGGAGTTTACCTTGGCCTCTCGCCAAAGTCAGCTCCATCGGTTCCAGCTCACTAACGGCCCTAATGAAAGTTGAAGTTGACATTGCATTAATTGAATGAAGTACATTCTAGTGTGATTGTATAGATCAAACAATAGTATGCCTCTAAAGCTGCTGTAGTGCTTTATATCTCAAGTTAATAATAGGTAAGCAAGAAAAAGAGAAGTTGTAGAGAGAGCAAGTTAGATGTGACAAGAAGTGGTCTGTTCTTCTGGGACCTGTTCAGATGAAAGTATGTTCAATTTTGCTACAGTCTTTGGATGGAGATTATGCTTGCAGCCAATTAGTTTGACTTTAATGGGAATTTTAAAGTACTCCTGGCTCTGTCCAATGGCCAACAGTGGAACGGCCACCTGGCAGTTGCAGTTGCCTCCGCTAAGAATAAAGTACTGCACTGTTATCAATCAAAGATTTTGTGTTGGCACTGTGTCACCCTGACATTGAAGTGATTTATAAAATAATATTTGGGTGAATATTTATGAGTAACTATGGCAACCAGCAAATTAGATCTCAGATTGTGGCCCCAAACAGTGAAGTTACACTGATGTGACATTTGAGCACAAAATACAGTGCCATAAAAAAGTAATGCCCCTTCTCAAATTCTGATGTTTTTGCATAGTTTCGCCACTTTAATGCTTAAGATCTTCAAACAAATGTGAATATCAGACAAATATAACCCAAGTGAACTTAAAATGCTGTTTTTAAATGTTGATTTCATTTATTAAGGGGGAAAAAATATTCAGTTATGTAGCCCCACCCCTGGCCTGACCTGATCAGACAATTTGATGTGTGATGATGTCAACACCAGTATCTTCTGTGACATATAAAACTGTTTGCGTACTTGCTTTCTACACAACAGGGTGAGACAAATGGGTGACACCTGTATCCTGGAGTCCCCTTAAAAGAATGATATTACCTCTGAAGCCATAATATTGGCGACACGACAAACCCTATTCTTTTCAGTGCTGGATAAATCCTGACTTTTTTAAAAGGGGCTACTGTTAGCCAGGCCCTTGGTCAATTCCAACATGACAAATCATCAAATATTCTCCCATACACATGACAAATCTCACCAAAACAGTGGTTGCTTCCATTTAAAGTGTTATATTGGGAACCTTGTGTCCAGAATAACCTTGTCAGTGCTAAAAAGTGCGAAGTGAAATTTAGTTTGGATCTACTTTAAACCTAGGACACATCCAACAAGTCATCTTTCAAAAATGTCACCAAAAAAAAAAACAACTGCCGGGGATGTGCAAAAATATTATTGGCAGTTTTCAGTTGCGCTCAACAGTTTTAAAGAATGTTAATTTTCTTAAATAACTTGAACATTTTGGTTTGAGGCGGCACGGTGGACGACTGGTTAGAGCGTCAGCCTCACAGTTCTGAGGACCCGGGTTCAATCCCCGGCCCCGCCTGTGTGGAGTTTGCATGTTCTCCCCGTGCCTGCGTGGGTTTTCTCCAAGCACTCCGGTTTCCTCCCACATCCCAAAAACATGCATTAATTGGAGACTCTAAATTGCCCGTAGGTGTGAATGTGAGTGCGGATGGTTGTTTGTTTGTATGTGCCCTGCGATTGGCTGGCAACCAGTTCAGGGTGTACCCTTCCTCCTGCCCGATGACAGCTGGGATAGGCTCCAGCACGCCCGCGACCCTAGTGAGGAGAAACGGCTCAGAAAATGGATGGATGGATGGATTGATTTTGGTTTGATTTGTTCAGGTTTTGTATAAAGATGTCTTTAAATAATGTGGAACTTGGCTATAGTTACATTTTAAGTTCCCACATTTAAATAAAACTTACAAGACCTTCCAAGCAGACAGGGAAAACAGTAGAAAGAGGCTAAAGGACCATAAATCGATGTAAGACTTGGATTATGTATTTAAGCAGTGTTAATTTATTGTCGTTTCAATTATAAATCTGCACAGCTTTATTGTAATAAAGTTCTATTTTAGAGGGAAATTCTTACAAACAGGTCGTGATTTAAGCAGCAGAGCAGTTTAATACATCCAATAAATACAAGATCGTCCTTGCTCTTTTCATTCAGTGAGCCAAGGGATGAGAGAAGCTGCCTGACGAGGACCTAAAATATGAGTTTATAGTCCTTTCAACTCAGTAAGCAAAAGAAAATAGTGTTAACTTCCCTAAGAAGAACAAACATTTACACAGTGCCCATTTCTCCAACTCATTCTGATGGAAAGCTACAATGTTGATTCTGCGGAAAGTTATTTAAATACAAAACTGTGATACTGCATTGCAGAAAAATGATGTGAAAAGATCTTTTTTTTGTTGGTGTGTTGGGAAATTCTCATCCCTATGTCCACAGTATAGAATTGTAAGCAAACAACTCAAGCTTCATGTGAGCGCACGGAAGGCAAGATGACAGACTGGGGCCCGCGATGGGCGCTGGGCGAGCTGCTGTAAAGCAGGTGATTTATGAGGCAGCTCATTTTCCATTTGTCAGGTTATGATCACATCCATTCTCCCTAATGACACAAATATTGGCACACACAAAAGCCCACACTGGCTGGTGAGCTGTACACTGTGCTTTGCCCCCACCCATATCAGAATCCAAGTGACCTTGTGTCGGAAAATGGGTATCGATGGATGGTGGTGCATGACGCAGCTTACAATTCAGTATTGAACTCAGGATCCTTCAATCTGTTTTGACATTACACAATTTTAATGTTAGGATTTAACTTTGTCAAAACAATCAGATATGAAGCCAACTGACAACAATGATAATGCTGCACTCTTTTATTGAGGCACCCATTCTCTTTTTGTTTTGTTATAGCTTTGTGGGCGTGTTGATGTCACGGTTGGTTTCAATTTATGGCTTGTGATTGCAGTAAACAGCCTACTAAGATTGTGAAAGGAGCGAAAAAATTAAGCTGTCTGTGACCAGGGAACGCACATGTCATTTGTACTGGATGAATGTTGAAAGTAAACGTGTGATTTTCTTTTTTCAATTGTCCAGGTTGAAGAATCTTAGCAGTGTAACACTGCAAGATATAGCCATCCATCCACAGTTACCATGCATGTTTTTGGGACGTGGCAGGAAACCGGAGTATGCGGAGAAAACCCACGCAGACACGGGGGAGAAAATGCTGACTACACACAGGTGAGGCTGGATTTGAACCCGGGTCCTCTGAATTGTGAGGCAGATGTGCTAACCAGTCGTCCACTGTGCTACCCCTGCCAAATATATGTAGCTTAGAAAATGTTTCACTAAATACCAGTTTTAGTGGACATGCCGAGTAAGCCTCAATGTAAAGGAAAGAATGGCGTGCAAACATGAAATTCAGTCTGTGAGTCAAAGTCAGGTTACAAAGTGAAGAATGGGAATCAAGCATTCATAGATATTGCTGCACTTCAGAATTTATTTTTTTCTGACCATTTTACTCTCCTATTTTTATGTACTGGCTGAATGCATTTAAACTTAATGGAGGCATAAATTGAGACTCTCATTTGGGCCAAGTGTGCTATTACATATCTTAGCATAGCCTACTGGCCTACCTAATTGGAGTAGTTGCTCCCACATTTTTGTATGAAAAGCATCGTGACTTACTCAGAACATGACCACAAACTTCGGTGGAGCGACAGTAGAGTAAAATAAAAATAAAACATGTTGCTAGCTAGTGCTATGTTAGCCGAGTGCTGACTGAGTTGTGATCCCAGCATTTTATTATTATTATTTTTATTATTTCTTTTTTTACAACAAAATAAACCCACCAAATTATTCCAGGGGGTTAGAGAATAATTTAGCCGAGCTCGCCCTACTAAAATAGGCCTTAACACAACGACACTACTGAACAAAGGTGCTTTTATGTGTCAGCGATGTGACAAATGGGAGCTAGCACGGAGCTCCAAGGCAATCACGCAAGATGGAAAAAGTCTTTCTGTGATGACTCACTGTGGTCAACTTATGGATTTGTTCTGTTTCAACTGATTAGGGACAGAGTTATTGTCCAGATGTCCTTCGGCCATTGCCCGTCCATCCTGCAAGCATTTATGGCTCTCTGATGTTGCATATGAAACTATCTAACACAGTTTAATTAGGTTTAACGTAGTCAATCAAGCATCAATTAGCGTAATACTTTTTTGTCTCTGGGAGTATGAAAAGACCTCAATGTAGACTCTGAACAAAACACAGATTGCGGTTTAATTTCAACTACACCATTTTGAAAGTGCAAATCCTCAGAAATTTTTAGAATGACCCATTTTTATAGCAGTCATTTTGACGTTTGACATTGAATGATCATACACATGCAGTTGTCAAGATTATACAAAAAAAAATACATGACCGATTTCTGCAAAACTTTGGAGAGATGGCATGAGACGAGGCAGAACAAGTTGAATTTCGATGAGGATCTGTATAAGATTTAAGATTTAAGATAATTTACCATTTGTGTCACTTCCTTCGCTATGGTCATTGGAGCGGTCCACCCAACCAAATCAAAATGTCACCTCCCGTCTGTTTGTCATACTCCATGAACCAGGGCGTAGCCTGCTGACTATAAAACAGATGGACAAACAAACACAATGCATGAATTGTTTTTACTTAAATTAACAATGTAACCTTAGTGGAGGTCTGTGCTGTTGGCATTCTCCTTGATCATCTCCATTGATCATTATGGCAATCTGATGGTGTTTTGTGTATAGCTTTGGGAGCAGTTTTGGTATCACAGGAGAGAAATCCATTAGCTTTCTGATCATGCCATGGTATCATCGCTGTATCATTTATTTCCTGTCCATGATATCACCTTCGATGCTCCCGCAGAAAAAGTGCAATTTTTCAGAACCAAGAAGGGGTTTGTCTGAGAAATGAGCCACACATTTAATTCTTTTATTGAATTTGAATTCTCTGAGAGAAAGTGCCAGTATTGCACGCAATAAAAAATAAAAAAAAAAGCAGAGCAATATTGGGAAGATATAAGACCCCTTTTTGCGGCACTATAATGTTGTTGTGAATACTTAGTCATAGCATTCATGCATCCATCTGTAGCTGTGTGCAGCTGACAGAATATCTCTAACAAGACACAATGACTTTTACACAAGTATGAGCAAGCTCACATTCACTTAGGCGCGTGATCGGTCTGACTTTATGGCAATTTAGTCTGCAAAATCAATGTCAAAAATGTCAGACAAGGCTTTAATGTCACCGTAGCATACAATGCGCACAAACACATTAAAAGACAACACATACTGTACGCTCGCGTTGACGATACAAAGTGTGGTACCTACAAAAAATGTCATTATAAATAAATGCAACAATCCTAAATGATTATTTTTTTTTTTTTTTTTTTTTTTTTTAAGACGTAGCTGTCTTAAAAAGATTCAGATTTAAGTGTCATCAGTTAATATTCAAATATACATTTTCAACGCACACATGTAGTCATGTGCTTCTACTCAACCCTGCTCAACTTCCTCTGGACAAAATCAATCTTCCAGTGCTCATACAGTACATGATTGGATTTTGTGTTTGCAACACAAGGAATAGTCGGATAAGAGAGAATAGAGCCAAGATTTTTGAAACAGGCGACGACTTTGCCCCAAGGGAGGTTCTGCATGCATAAATTGTGTTTCAATGATGAAACATGTCTCAGAAAGTCCTAATCACACCAAATACTTTACTGACCTCCAAAGTACAACAGAACCTTTCATGTAGGTCAGGAGTTTCGCTTGTCCTACTTTGCTCCTCAAATCGTCTTGAATCACAGCTGCTGCTTTGAGAAATGTGAGTTGTTTGTCAATAACGCAGTAGAACATGTGTCCACCTGACAGAGGACAGAAAGCATGGCTTGAAGACCCATTCAAAATGATCCAGTTGAACCCGGCCCGGGGCGTTCAGAGGGGCCTTTTGCACTTGATGCACAAGGTGCCCTTTTATAATTTTTTATTTATTTATTTTTAAACACGTGCCCGAGTGTGTGTAAGCCTGTGTGGGGCCTTTCATCAATGAAATCTAATGTGCCCATGTTAAATAAAACGTATTAAGTCATAATTTATGAAGAAATTAATAAAGTTATAAGCGTTTGAATAAAGAGAGCGTGCATGTGAGAGGCGAGGGCCTGTGGTGAGTGACTCCACGTGCCCATGTGGGCTGCTCATCCACGAGTGAGATTCATGTTTATCAGACATAAACATTTAGTTTCACCAGAATCAATGGCGCAGTAACTGAACAAGAAAACAAGGCACCACTGATTATTTCCCCTGCTACCCTTCATTCATACACAGAAACACAATTTTCCAGGCATTAATATTATTAAAATGCTCTTTTAACATGCTATGGCACACATTTCCGAGCTACGCTCAGGCCGATCAAATGTTGGACGAAAAAAACAGTTAAGAGTTAAGTAACTCTTTTACATGTTAATGTAGACAAATGTATGGCAAATTAATAGGTCATGTTAACATTAGGAGGGATAACGTGGAGTGAGTCGGTGATTGTGAAAGTCTACCGGCAAGGAGATGTCTGTGTGACTCGACGGTCCACTCCAGTCCAGTCCAGACCTTCTAAAACCTTGGAAAGTTTGCATTTTGATACAAGATGTGTCATAAGGTCAAATCGGAACCCTGATGAAAGACTAATATTGTTGCCTACAGTATATTAGCTTGCCTGCTAACTATTCGAATGTAATAAACAAAACCACTCACTGCTTTGCACATGTTTATGGAACATTGTTTGGAAAATTATTGATCCTTGCCTCATACGTTGATCAGAGTTTTGATTTAAGGTTTTGGTCAGCTTTAGGATTTCAAACTGGGCAGACCGGGCATTCATTGGGAATGACTGCGTTAGTGTTTGATTCCAAACATGTCAGAAAATAGGCAATAATGTCGATCACTTTTCCAAAAGCTGAAGTCCATAAATGTCTTGTTTTGCTTAAAACACAAAGGGAACTTGTTTGCTTTGAAAGACGACTACGAAAATCAGCAAGTAATCCAATGTAACAATAACTTTTAGGCGTTCAAATCTTAATTTATATTTTAAAACTGGTTCAGTTTCTTTTCACTTCCTATCATTTTTGTGTCATCGTAGGACAGTTACTTATCTGGCCAGTTGTGATTTAAATTCATTGTATTTCAACTCAATAGAAGTTGTGCAATTCTCATCAATGCATTTTCCTTGATACGATAACAGTTTGGTAAATTCAATCGAGATCAGGAGTATTATGAATGTATTGTTGAGATATTTTATTTGCTGTCCTGCAGAAGGTGCTTCTTTAATTTGTCTAACTTTACACTGTAAAAAAAAAAATTAAAAATCTATATAATTACAAAGTAATTAAGGGCAGAGAAGCAATATGATGCCGTGGATGGAGAATGTGAGGTGGACCACCTTCTAAAATAAATTTCTCAATTGTGTTTCATTGAAAACAAAAACAGTTCTAGAGAATAAATCCACTAACATGTACAGAGCTGCGGGCAATTTTATTTTGGCCACAGTATAGTTGTGACATGCACACAAAATGCTAATATATGAACACAAAATAAGTGTCATTTGCACACAAAATACTAATTGCTGGGTTTGTTATTATTCTACTTAACAACTAAGCAAATGGTGCGCACCTTTGCTGGAAACTGCAATTCCTGGTGTCTTTTCTTATTCTGTTTTCATGAAAAGCCTGCAATGCTATGCTAAGGTGTTTCAAGCTGTTGTTCCATGTGCCCCGCTTTTAATTTTGAGCACCTGCCCCTCCAAAGGTCTCTGCACGCCCCTGAACCCCGCATTATACATTTGAATTCAAACAAGAAGATTAAATCCCACTCAGAACATCAAACCTTGAGCATTGGTAAAACATGTTTTAGATGGGAAAATCCTTGTTTTTGAGGCAATGTTTTTGGGTGTCCAAAATCAAGAATGAAGTTTGACAGTGACAACTAATGATAAAAGCTGTGCCAATCACACAAAGAAAAACAAATGATGCCTTCTTCTGTCTCCTTGATCTCTCGTGGCTTTTGAAATAATGGCATTTTTGTGAGCCATAATGAGATGCTGCCCTTCCTCACCAGGGCCCATTCGGAGTATCAGCATAATATGAAGGTGTATAGAGCATTCATATATAATTTATGAACACGGCCATGTTATTATGAGAGGCTATATAGTGACGGCAGTTCAAGGGAACATTGAGCTTTGATATTTCATGACCATGAATGTGTGTTTGTGTGTGTGTGTGTGTTTGTAAATTGCAGTTGCAGAAGGAGGCAACATGTACATGAAGCAGTGCAGCAAGAGCATCTGCCAGTCTCTGGCACCCCAACAAAGGCAACGAGACGAGGACAGTGAGAGAGAAAGACATGAAAGTGAGACGATAGTGGGCTTGAACAATTATTTTGCGTCTCTGAACACATGAGCCTGTTCTGTCAGGAGAACGGATTAGGATTAAAAGAAAAGTCAAATAGAATGGAACATCTAAACTTCAATCAAAATCAGGTGTCAAACTGAGGATCTGGGGAGCAGATTGGGCTCTCCACACCATTTTGTAAAGCAAATAACTACCTACCTACCGTATCGACCAGATTTGTGTACAAGCCAACCCCAGTTATTTAGCATGTGCCCCCACGATGATTCGTCTCTTCAAATACCACGTGCCCGCATGCGTTTCACAGAGGTCGTGGCATGGTCCTTATAGGATTCATACATTTTCTTTTGTCTACATTCTTGTGGTAAATATGAATAGATGAGTGCAGTGTTAGAGCTCAGGTGGCCAGGTCGGGTTCCATGTTTGCACTTTTCCTCCGGCATTGTCTCTCTCAGAGATGCAGATCATTGCTACTAAAGCTATAAATCACACGTGTGTGTGCGTGCGTGCGTGCGTGCGTGCGTGTGTAGGTGTGTGTGTTCACGCAGGTGTGTGTTTGAGAGACTTGATGAAGGTGCAAAATAAAGTTAAAGGTTCATGCGCCGGTGGTAGAGGTGAGAAAAACAAAACTTTAGTTTCTGTGGCGCTGGTTGCTGGAATATTAACGCAATTATATTTTAATGCTCTTTTGTCAGAAAAAGGGAAACATTACATGAAACAACAGATGCAATTTCGTAGCTACAAATGAAAAGCTGCCAATTAACAAAGAATAGTTTGAATTCAGCTCGTAATCTTAATTCAACTAATAATCTTTATTTAGCCATGTGAATAAGAGGATTTGGTTTGGATTCTTACTCCGCTTATGTGAGCCTGTTTCCATCTCGGTGTGCCTCTGTACTATATTCAGTATTTTTTTCGCCATGCAGTGTGCAACTTGGTTGTGATGACCTCATTTGGTCATTTTCACAATATTATCGAACATGATCACTAAGCTACATGTGTTAAGTCAGAAAGGCCCTGCCAAAGGCCTTATTTGTGCAAAATGCAATTGTCTTGATTTCTTAGGCGTATTCTTGAACCTGTGCGTCAGCTGACTGGTTAGAAATGTAAACCTGGCGCCAGACTGTTACAGAATGGACCTTGCAAAGAGATTTAGATGTTTTCAGTGACGTGGGTCACATTCCATGAACTTGCATGTGACGTGTTCCATTCATTGATCATAAAGCCATAATCTACTCCCTGTGCTTCTGATGATTAATCGCGGCCGTTTCTCTCAAGAGCACTAGATGTAGAATTTGGAATTAAGATGGTGCTTATAGATGAGATGAGCTATCGGGAATTGACTTTGGTCTTCTGTGGCTCTTTAAACCATGTCAGTGTTTTTGGTTGCTGTGTATTAGTCTTTGGAAAAAAAGGTGTGTGTGTGTGCGTGTACTGTCTATCTAAAAGAAAGGTGTGGTGCATGAGTTATAGCTCCTGATGTCCCAATATGCCACCATTTTTAGTGAGAACCAATCCTTTCTGTGTGTGTTTTTTTTCCCATGATATCACCATGCCTGCGTTTCCCACTGTTCCTCAGAGATGTTTTAAATGCTGAGATTAAAATTCACGGTACAGTTTACAAGTAGTCCCTTTGAGTAGGAAGAGCAGAGGGTTAGAAATGGAACACATTGGTATAGTTGGACATTTTAAAATGTTTTAAACATTGTCATCACATTGATAATAGCAATATACCCATTTAATGATATTTCAGTACAACCTTTTTATTATTATTGTTAAATGTAAGTCTTTGCTTGATAGCTGGGAGAAATATGTTTTGTGGCGCTTAAGTTAGCAAATATACAGTAGTTCCAGTAGTGTCAGTTGGGTAGGTGTTTGTTGTCACGGTACCGCCCCCACATACACCCAAAAAACCAAAAAAACAGTAGAAACAAACAATGAAAATTAGCATTGATCTCGTGGCACTTATATCTCTCAAAATAATGAATATTGGTACACAAATGCTCTACAAACACATACAAACACGCAATATGGCAATAGTCTCTGGCATGTATTCTTCAAAAAAGAGTCACAATAACAACATTTGAACATGACTCCTACTTTCTTCGTTACTGCAAGTCTGTAGCTCATTGTATGCATCACACTGCCCCTCAAAGGTCAAGACGTGCACAACAGTTACTTTATGGAATCCAATGGTTAATAATAAATGGGTCAGTTTTTCTCATCCCTACTGTTGTTGATTATTGTTCTCTGTTGGAGTAATATCACTTGATCAAGCCTTTTCTAACATTCCATACTACAAAATAAGGAAATTATTTATGGCTATTGCTGGTATCGGATAGGACCAATATTGGTATCGACCAAAACTCAAGGCTGCAATATCGGTATCGGATCGGTATTGAAAAAGTTGTATCCGGACATCCCTAGAAACAGTATTGAAACCATGGATACAGACTCACAAGGACACAGGCAGACAACAGCAGTAGAGCGAGTGAGATGTAAGATTCTGGGACAGGCGAGAGAGTCTTGCAGAGAGAGAAAAAAAACAAAATGACTTCCTCTGTTGCCATGACGACTGCCTCCATGCAAGCGCTCAATGGGTCTCATGCTCTGTTCACGAATCGCCCACACACGCACAAACATGCACACACGCACGCACACACATAGAATTGAGAGACATGTTGAAACTCCCACACTGCCTGGTAACTTACCTCTCATCCACCATCCCACCTTCTCTCAGTCTTTCCACATCCCCCCATCTTTTGATACATGTTTGTTTGGCACAGTTGCATGACACCTCCCTTAGATATCTGACCAGATTTACACATAAATGCTACTAGTGTTAAAATTCATGCCTCTTTTATGTATTTCTGTTGTCTGGATGTCTACATTTGGCCAGTGTATAATAAAACCAAAATCACAGAGGCTTAGTGGGAATGAATTGGCTTTAAGAATATGCCAAATAGGACAAGGTCACATGAATATGTATACTGTTGTGTACACATCCACAGTTGGCACACAGGGGAACTATGCCATGTAGCCTTTAGCCTGCCAAGCCAGAGAGTCAGCAAACTTTACGTGAGCACACAAAAACACAAACACACATAGCCTTGACCCATAAGACCCACAGCTGAGGGACGTAGCAACCACTTCCAAACAGTGGCACACTATCTGAAAGGGAACAAACTATTAAAATGACAGAGAGACATAAATTAGACATTTCCCACTGGCTTTTTCAACTCCTAATTTGTGAGATAGTTAAATTCCAATGTGACATAAAATGGGCAAGATGTTAAACCAGAGGAAATTGTGCACCAATAAACATGACGTGAAAAACAGCATTAGACAGCAGTAGCATAAATATTGCTCTTCTCATAATGTCCCCGAACAGCACCAATGTGGAAGTAATGCACCAATACTGCTGTCCAAGGTGCTGATCCCAGAACTAACATGGATATTGAGCGGTTTATTAAAGTGTGGTCACACCTGGTGCTCCCTGAGGAACCTTAAATTATCTGTGTTACAATTATTGCACTCATATTTGTCTTTCACATCCGACTTTTACTGATGCAAGTGGCGCAGAGGGCTCGGTTCAAAGAGAAGAAAAAATATCACAGCGATGACATCAAATTAAGTAACTATCTCTGTTCCTTCCATTAGGACGACAAGAAACCTCTGCAATAAATGAGTTCATTGATTCACCCTATTCAGCAGCCGCCACAGCGAATCAACGTCTTCCATCTCCCCCTGTCCCCTGCATGTTCTGGTCGAACTCCAGCTATCTGCTAGTATTCCCTCACCGCATCCCTAGAGCTCCTCTTTGGTCTTCCTCTTTACTTACGACCTGGAGGCTCCATTTCCAGCATTCTTCCACAGATATATATCTAATGGCCATCCTTTTCACATCCAAATGATTTCGTAAGGTATCTCTATACTGTACTGACCTTACCATTCCACTGGCCTCCTTTTCATTTACAAATATGTCCCGCTACTACTCTGTCTTGCTGTGACTGATCTTCAATTCCTTGCCTCTCCAGTGTATACATCCACCGCTAGGTTCTCTTCCACCTGCTCCCTAAAAAAAAAAAAAATCTAATACCTCGGCTAAGTCGACTTAAAAAATAGGTTGACGCAAAGAAAAAATAAATAATAAGTTCCGCCGGGAACCATGTTTGCGCCGCCGGATCCCACGTTTCACATTCACACCTAGGGGCAATTTCAATTATTCAATTAACCTACCATGCATGTTTTTGGGATGTGGGAGGAAACCGGAGTACCCGGAGAAATCCCAAGCAGGCACGGGGAGAACATGCAAACTCCACACAGGCGGGGCCAGGATGTCCTCATACAATAACACAGCTCCTCCCCTGACACCCTGTCATACACATTTTCTAAATCCACAAAGACACAATGCAGCTCCTTCTGCATACTGTTGCTCACAAATCTCCACTTCTTGTCTCAAACAGGCCTCCATTACTCTTCCCCAACTTTTTATTGTACTGAGGCACTACAGCTACAGAGCTGCATCAGTCGCAGTTGTATAGCTCTGCACATTGCTTTTGTTCTTAAAATGTGCACTAGCACACTTGTTCTACACTCTTCAGGCATCTTCTCATTCTGTAAGATCCCGTTGAACTGTCTTGTAAAAAAAAAAAAAAAATCCACCTACATCTTCCCTAGGCACTTCTGTACCTCAACCAGTATGTCATCAAGAGCAACATCCTTTCCACTCTTCATGGTGCTCAGAGCTTTCCTCACTTCATCCTTTTGAATCTGGCCTACCTCCTGTTTCACTATTTCCACCCCTCTGTCTTCTTTTCTATTTTTACTTTTCCTCATTTATCAACTCCTTAAAGTATTCCTTCCTTTCATCTACTCAGCACAATTTCCTCACTTATCAGTAGATTTCCATCTCTGTCTTTAATCACCCTAACCTGCTGCAAATCCTTCCCAGCTCGATCATTCTGCCTCACCGACCTTTACAACTCCTTTACGCCTTCGTTTGTGCCCAACCTCTTATTTAACTCATCATACACTTTCTGTTTGGCCTTGGTCACTTCCCTCTTCACCGACCTTTCCTTGTACATCTATCTGCTCTCTTCAGTTCTGTCACTATCCCATCTCTTCTTTGCCAACCTCTTTTTCTGCACACTTGTTCCACCATCAAGTCCCTTTATTGTCTCTTGTCTGTCCATGAGATACACCAAGCACTTTCCTCCATGTCTCCCTTATCACTGTTGCTGTATCAACCCAATTAACTACCAGTTGTTCAAGATAACCCAGAGCTTTTGTCAGCTCCTTCTTAAAGTCCCCACAACATTCCTCCTTTCTTAACATCCACAATTTGATCATCCGCTCTACCTTCCCTCTTTTCCTTTTTCTCACTCCCATAGACATCTTATGCATAAACATTGATGCTTTCTGGCTATGCTCTCGCCTGTCACCACCCAGTAGTTTCCAATCCCTCTCAGGTTGTATCGTCTCCAGGCCTCCGCTCTCGTATGTCACCTTGTGTTCCTCTCTCTTTTGGAAATAAGTGTTCAGCACAGTCATTTCCTTCCCCATTGCAAAATCCAACACCATCTGTGCTACCAAACTTCCATTGACCGTAAACAAAATTAATTGTGGAGCTTTTATTATTGGGCTATATTTTGCAATACAATGAATGCTTGCATGCTGGCGATTCACCATTTGCAAACTCACCTGCTCACTGTGTAGTGTACTGACTAAAATGTGTTGAACTGTATTTGTTTGAATTGCTGTTGTGAAAACTAGTTAAAAGTTTGTTTGGTTCTTTGTGTGGATGGATACTGGGGTGTCCTGCGTTCCGAGGGGTCTGTGAACATTTCAGGGTTTTTTTTGTTTTAATGATTGATTGAATGGGTGGTGCGTCCAATGGGATTGGGGGAAGGAGGTGGGTCGTGGGGAAAAAGAGCAGGAGATGGGCGGAGGAAGAAGAGTTTTTTTGGGGGGTTCGGTACCTGTTTTTCCACGCGAACGGATTGGTTGGTTTTTCCACGCGAACAGATTTTTACTGTTTTCAACGCGAACGGATTTACTCTTTCAACGCCACGGGTCCTGCCTGCTCAATGCCACCGAGCTGCCGTTTCGACGCTACGGGATCCAGTCGCTGTGCCTACTGAAGCGTTTTGAGGGCGCGTTCCTACGCCAATCGGTTTCGGTTTTCTTTTCCTCAGTGAACTGAGGGTTCAACGGTTTTGTGAGTACTGCCAGTGAGGGCTACATGTGGGGGCTCGTCCGGGATTGTTATTGTTCACTATTGTATTTGTGAGCAAAGAGAAAAAAAAAAAAAAGAAGAAGAAATTCGGTCAATGTTGACCGGGGTTGTAATAGCACTGTAATCACAATACTGAGTGGGTTTTGTGTGACTGGTTTTGAAAAAAAAAAAAAAAAAAAAAACTCAAAACAAAACATGGAGTCCGAACAAATAATCAAATGGTGTGACGACAAAGGTATTGATGTTAAGAATTCGATTGTGCTTAGTGGGGTTTCTCTTGATGTTACTGATGAGAACATTTATAAGGTACTTGATGAAGCTAAAATTTTTGGTCGCACTAAAATCAGAGGACGGTGTCTAACACGCACAAACAACAATCAGTCCGTATTAGTTGAGACCACAGATGACATGACTAAAACTGACTTACCTGAACAGTTGGTTGCTGGGGACCCGTCAGAATTGTGGGTAGTAAGTGTCCCTGATTTTCAGATTTTCCATGTGACTAGTGACAAAAGAGGTTTCCAATCCAAGCTAGTATCATTCTTAGCCAGTGAAGGAAAGACTTTAGATGATGTGACAGGTTTGCTTAAGACCACGCCTGCCCCACCCGCTGTTCCTGACTTGAACACAGAGCTTGTCAATGCCATCTCTTTGCTTGTGGAAAAATGTCAAGCCCCGCCTATGGACGGAGAAGGCTATCGTAAACTTCGCTTCTTCTCGGGCATAAAGCCAACGCTACCTGGAGAAGAGGAGTATGACTCTTGGGCGGAACAGAACACCCACCTGCTGGATGAGTGGCAATGTTCTGATGTTGTCAAGAAACAGAGAATCGCTGAAAGTCTCAAAGGGCCTGCAGCAGATATTGTCCGGGGTTTAAGAGCCACTAACCCCAGTGCCACTGCCAATGAGTATCTTAAGGCCCTAGAAACAGCTTTTGGGACCACAGATAGTGCAGCTGATCTCATGGTAAAGTTCTGTAACACATTCCAGCAAGAAACTGAGAAGTTGTCAGGATACTTACTCAGGTTAGACAAACTGCTGCACGCTGTTCATCGGAGAGGTGGGATCAACGTCACTGACATGAACAGGACACACATCGAGCAAATTGCTAGAGGTGCTCTCACTCATGATCTTGCTGCACTTCGTATAAGGATGACTTACAAGCTAAAGCCCGCTCCAAGCTTCACAGAGCTCCTTCGTGAGGTAAGAGAAGAAGAGGGGATGGTTCTCTAAAGAGAAAGAGTGAAGAATGTTGTTTCTTCATCTGCGGTTAAGTGTGCAGGTTGTGCTACGGCGTCAGTGGTGTCAAAACAACCAGCGTCTGCACCATCAGTAGCTGTTGGAGTGGAGACCAACCATGCCATAGAGAGTCTGAAGAAGGAAATTCAGGGGCTTAAAAGTGATATTGCACGTCTGCTATCTGTCTCTGTCGCCGCATCAGAAAGTCCACCACAGCATGCAATCCAGAACCACACTCAAAAAGCTGCTGTAAAATATGCAAGTGGGAAAGAGAGAACTCCCAGTTTTCAATATGGTGCAGATGTTTTTTGCTACAAATGTGGTGAAGATGGTCACTTTCAGCGGGAGTGTGAAAACCCAGAGAATCTCCGAAAAGTGAGTACCACTCCTTTTATGACAAGTATCTGAAACGCCTGCCCTTGACCCCTATTGAGTGCTTGGAGATTTGGGGCCTCAGTGCAGACCGATATCCATATGATGGTTATATGTGTTTGAAACTTGAGTTTGCTGGAAATGTAGTGGGTGTAGCTAAGACCATAGAAACACTTGTGCTTGTGTGTCCAGACCCAGCCATGAAAGGTGAGATTTCTATTGTGGTTGGCACAAACACCTCCATAGTTCGGAGCTTATTTCATTCCTGCAAGACACAAAACGGCGATAATTTCTTACATAACATGTCTGTTCACCCAGCAATAAAAGAGGCTTATGAGAAGTTTCGGAGCACCCCAGATGACACAGCTGACCTAAAAAGAGGAACAGTCTGGTTCACTCGAGAGAAGCCTTTAGTGCTGTCTCCTGGTGGCGTTGCAAAAGTGGTTGATGTGCCAAAATTTGCGGGGGGTTTTCTGGTCAGGCTGTTCTTGTAGAACGCCCAGAGGAGGGTTACTTCCCTGAAGAACTGTTCGTGATGCCTGTTGTTGATAAAGCAAGCGCTGTTCATTGTCGTCGTATCACAGTAACTTTGAGAAATGTATCAAATCATTCTGTGACATTGAAACGTGGTATGCAAATTGCTCATTTGCACAGGGTGGATGTAATAAATGCAGTCCCTGAAAAGAAGTCATCAAAGCCGTCCACATCTCAACTATCCCCCTCGTCTTTCAACTTCGCAGATTCTCCTGTGCCTCCTGAGTGGAAGGAGAGGCTGTGTCAGAGAATGATGGAAAGGAAAGAGGTTTTCTCCTGTAGTGAGTTTGACGTTGGTTGTGCAAAGAGCACACAACACAGCATTCGAGTGACGGAGGACAAACCATTCAGAGAACGCTCTAGACGCTTACCTCCAAAGGATTTGGACGATGTGAGAAAACATTTAAATGCTTTGAAAGAAGCTGGAATAATTTCAGAGTCTAGAAGCCCCTATGCATCACCTATCGTTGTGGTCCGCAAGAAAAATGGGACCATACGTATGTGCGTGGATTACAGGACATTAAATAGGAGAACAATTCCTGACCAGTATACAGTCCCACGTGTGGAGGATGGCCTGACATGCCTGAGTGGTAGCAAATGGTTCAGCGTGCTTGATCTCCGAAGTGGCTACTATCAGACCCCTTTATGTGATGCTGACAAAGAAAAAACGGCATTTACCTGTACGGCAGGATTTTATCAATTTGAGAGAATGCCACAAGGCATCTGCAGAGCACCAGCCACGTTTCAGCGTATCATGGAAAGGACGGTTGGTGATATGAATCTGCTGGAAGTGTTAGTGTACCTTGATGATGTCATTGTTTTCGGGAGAAAATTGGAGGAACATGAGCAGCGCCTTCTTAAAGTGCTTGACAGATTAAAGGAAGAGGGACTTAAATTATCTTTGGATAAATGTCAGTTCTGCTGTCCCTCTGTAACCTGTCTTGGGCACGTCGTTTCTAGCAATGGCATTGCTACTGATCCTTCAAAGATCGAAGCTGTGAAGTCGTGGCCACGCCCAGAGAACATCACTGCTCTCCGTTCTTTTCTTGGGTTTTGCGGATACTACCGACGGTTTGTGAAAGATTTTTCCAGAGTCTGTCATCCGCTCAATCAGCTACTGCAGGGCTGCATTGTGACTGGAAGGCCAGGAGGAAAGACTAAAATGGAAAAGAACAACAAAGAGAAAGAGAAAGAGAACTCAAAAACAGACATGAAGACAACAGAGTGGTACCACCCCTCAGATCCGTTTGGGGCAAGGTGGAATGAAGACTGTGAGAAAGCTTTTGAGACATTAAAGGTCAGTCTTACAGAATCACCTGTCCTAGCAATCGCAAACCCAAATCTGGTTTATGTTCTGCATGTTGATGCAAGTAGAGAAAGCTTAGGAGGTGTCCTCTATCAGGACCGAGGAGAAGGTTTGCGCCCAGTTGCATTTGTAAGTAGGAGCCTCTCTCCGTCAGAAAAAAATTATCCCACGCATAAACTTGAATTTCTGGCTTTAAAGTGGGCTGTCACTACCAAGCTGCATGATTATCTCTACGGAGTCAAGTTTGAGGTTCACACAGACAATAACCCGTTAACATATGTCTTAACCACCGCTAAGTTGGATGCAACAGGACATAGATGGTTAGCGGAGCTATCAATGTATGATTTCAGCCTGAAATATCGCTCTGGAAAACAAAACATTGATGCAGATGCATTGTCACGGCGTCCTCATGCTGACAGCGATGTGTCTGGTGAAGAGGAAGTGTCCATGTCTCCTACCAGCATCCAAGCTGTCTGTCACATGTCGTCAATTAGAACACCTCATCCTCACTGTTGCAGAGCTGTGGATCTCCTGGGCTCATCCAAGCATGCTGTACCCAGAGCTTATTGTAGTGTGTCTTCTGTAAGCACTCAGCCACTGCCCCAAATGTCTTTAGCTGACATCTCACATTCTCAGCAGGAAGACCCATGCATCGGAGAAGTGTGGTGTGCTGTTGTGCAGAACTTTGCGGACCGGGCTAACAAACGAAAACATCCGGATGTGTCATTGTTGTTAAAAGAGTGGGAAAAGTTAAAGGTCAAGGACTCTGTACTGTACCGAATCAGTAAGCCTCCCAACAAACCAGTTCGACAACAACTCTTACTCCCACAGAAGTTCAGAGAAACTGTTCTTCAGTCTTTGCATGACCAGTCAGGTCACCTTGGGTTTGACAAAACCTATGGGTTGGTGCGAGAGAGATTTGAAAACACAGGTTGAGACGTATTGTAAAAATTGTCCAAGGTGTATTCAGAGGAAAACGCTGCCCAAGAGAGCTGCTGAGTTGTCACATCTTACCAGTGAGGGGCCGATGGATCTTGTCTGTATGGATTTCTTGACAATTGAGCCTGACTCCAGAAACATTTGTAATGTTCTTGTAGTTACAGATCACTACACACGTTATGCTCAAGCTTTTGCGACTAAGGATCAAAAGGCGTCAACAGTTGCTAAGGTCCTGTGGGAACAATATTTTGTCCACTATGGTCTACCGAAGCGAGTACACTCGGATCAAGGCAGAGATTTCGAGAGCCGCCTCATTCATGAACTGTTGAGTATGCTTGGTATAAAGAAGTCTAGAACCACACCCTACCACCCGCAGGGTGACCCGCAACCTGAGCGTTTCAAAAGAACTCTTCTCAACATGCTCGGTACTCTTGATGCACAGGACAAAAGTAAATGGAGTAAATACATCAGTCAGCTGGTGCATGCATACAACTGCACGCTAAATGAGTCAACAGGCCACTCGCCATATTTTCTCATGTTCGGTCGAGAGGCTAGACTGCCAGTAGATGTGGCATTTGGAGTCTCAAGTGATGGTACATCCACCAAGTCCTATCTGAAATACGTCAAAAACATGAAACGAGAATTACAAACTGCCTACCAGCTCGCCGAGAGCATGGCTAGAAAAAAAAATGAAGGGAACAAACAACGCTATGATCAGAGAGTTCGTTTCTGTCCATTAGTCTCTGGTGACAGGGTGTTAATCAGAAATCTTGGACTGCAAGGAAAACACAAGCTAGCTGATCGTTGGAAAGCTACACCATACGTTGTGGAGAGTCAACTCCCTGGTTTGCCTGTGTTCAAGTTGAAGCCAGAGAACAGACAAGGCTCTAACAAAGTATTGCACCGAAATCACATTCTGCCCATTGGACAGGAAGTGAAATTGAATGTGGAAAAGAACGAAGATACACTTCAAGGCAAAAGGAGAGCCAGCAAAAGACTCAAAGCAAAGAGGGCTGAAAACTGTAATCTTTCTGGTGTACCAGCGCTTGATCATGTTGAAAAGATTGAGTCTGCATCTGACTCAAAAGAGGATGAAATGGGTGTGTGGTATGATTATCACTCCATATGTGAGTCAAGACAACCGGAAGCTCAGGAAACTGTTCAATCAGAACCTGTCAGCCTGGATTTGGATCAAGTTGTCTCTCCAATTAACCAAGAGATGGATGAGGTTACAGTTGAGGCATCTGCGGCAACAGATGACGATGGATCCGTAGTGCAAGATGAGATTTTTGAAAGTACTGACACTGAAGCACAGACATTCGATCTAACGACTGCGAGACAAGACAGTGTTACAGAGAGTTCAGACGAGGCACGACGGCCTCAAAGACTGAAAAGGGTTCCTACCCGACTAACCTATGACTTGTTAGGGAGTCCAAGCTCTGTGGCAGTTAGTACTCATACTGTCTCTCTAGCTAAGGTTGATGATAAGACAGATGGCTTATCTCCATCACCTTTGAGGTACAAGAGCACTTTTTATAAGTGGATTGGTTTGAGAGGGGAGTGTTTCTCCTGTTCATAAAAGGTTATGTTGTTATACATGTCATGAGGGCATGACCATTTTTTTTTGTGGGGGGAGAGTGTAGTGTACTGACTAAAATGTGTTGAACTGTATTTGTTTGAATTGCTGTTGTGAAAACAGTATCCATCCAACTTTGTGTGGATGGATACTGGGGTGTCCTGCGTTCCGAGGGGTCTGTGAACATTTCAGGGGATTTTTTGTTTTAATGATTGATTGAATGGGTGGTGCGTCCAATGGGATTGGGGGAAGGAGGTGGGTCGTGGGGAAAAAGAGCGGGAGATGGGTGGGGGAAGAAGAGGTTTTTTTTGGGGATCGGTACCTGTTTTTCCATGCGAACGGATTGGTTGGTTTTTCCACGCGAATGGATTTTTACTGTTTTCAACGCAAACGGATTTACTCTTTCAACGACACGGGTCCTGCCTGCTCAACGCCACCGGGCTGCCGCTTCGACGCTACGGGATCCAGTCGCTGTGCCTACTGAAGCGTTTTGAGGGCGCGTTCCTACGCCAATCGGTTTCGGTTTTCTTTTCCCCAGTGAACTGAGGGTTCAACGGTTTTGTGAGTACTGCCAGTGAGGGCTACAACTGTAAAACCTAAGAACCATTTGTTCAGAGCCTCACAAATTCCTCACCAATTTGTTCTTTCTATAATGCCACAAGATGCCACCAAAATGCCCTGCTCCATCTAAAGCAGCATGTTAGCGGAAGAGTAGCAAGAGTTGGCCATCAACTGCCAGCTGCTAGCTAGCTGGCTTGACAGTGAACATAATGTGATGGAAGTTTCGAGTAGCGGTCCAACAGGCAGGCTAGGCTCCTTTCGGGGTTGACGCCAACAGGGCAGGGGCGTAAACTTCAGAAGATGATGCAGAGAAAGGTTAGAAGTGGAAGACGTTAACATGCACACCAGCGTCCTTGCACTTGGAAAACAAATCATCTGTAAGTCATTTATTTTTTAGGATAATGTAGAAGGATGGGTTTGAAATGATATTTAAGTCTTTAGTGATCATAGTTATATTTAGGGTTAATACTACTAATAATGCCCATTATATAAAAAAAAAAAAAATTGAGAGGAGGCATCAATTATTTGCTTGGTCGCTTTCCTCCAAGAATAGCGTGGGTTCACAGTACTGTATACTAGAGTAGAATGCTACTGTTGCCTTGCGATTGGGGTTATATTTTATATTCAGAGATAGATGCTCCAAAAGTTTGCGAAAAAAAAGTTTCTCTCAAGCATTGCTTTGATAATGACAGTGATTAATTCCACACCACAATCCAATCTCACTTTGTCACTGTTTGCAGGTGTTGTATTTGATAGGTGCTAATTCAAGGTCATTGGAACATTGCTCTCTCCCTCCGCTGCACTCACTGACGTGCAACGCTGTCACACCAAAATGACACCAGTCTTGCTGCAAATGGAAAAGTGAGGAATTGAAGAAGATTTCATTTTCTTACAATAAATGTCCTTAGTTAACCAAACATCATACAGACTATATGTATACATGATTGAACTAGATATGCAATATGACGAAAATAAAATGGCCTGGAAGTGCTAAAACATAATCAGCCGCATTCTTATTGATTTCAGTGTGTTGGTGCATACCTGGTCAAAATTAGACAGACGCCCTGTGGGCACTCGAGCAGCCAGCATCTCTCAGCTCTCCTACTGTGAGTTGACATTGATGATCATTGAACCACAATCTCACCTTGAACACACACCACCTGTGCAAACAGGAAACAATCTCACAGCAGATAGAAGTTGCACTACAGCTAGAAGAACAAAATTGTGACTCTGAACGGGTTTGCAGTGATGCAATTGCAAAATGCAGTGCCTGTGACTTTGTGACTGGCTCACTGAGGAGAATAAAAAAGGGTACTGATGCTGTTAACCCATTAAAACACAGATTAGAGACACAAAATAGGAACATTTTGTCACTGTCCAGTGAAAGAAATCTACAATTTTTAGAAGTTTTTTCTTGTTAGCTGTGAGAATATGTATGTTGTTTTTGTTTGGATTAAAATAAAAAAATATATTAGTGATAAAGTACCTGTCAAGAACAATCATTCAAGTTTCATTTTGTTCACTGTGGGCTACATATAGGACATTTTCACAGTTACTGTGTAAGTGACTGTCTTTCAATGTCCATCAGTGTTAATCTGATTAGTTAGACACTTCAAATACCAAATTTAATATGGCCTGTGAAAATCTAAACATAACTTTACTATGCATGGTACATCATACAGTAACGAATCACTTATGAGCATCTTCCATATCAAACTATATCATAGTCTCTAGGCCTAGGTCTCTAGGAGGGGAATACAATCATTGTTGTGGGATTCATATCACTAATAGCTGTTGCTGTTATTGTTGTCATTTGCTCCAAATCTCCTCATACATGTTAACTACTGTTGTGAAAATAATATACAGTAACATGCATGTTGTCCATTTCCAAGGCAAAGTTATTTTAAGTTTGCATGAAAATAAAATCAAACCAGTAACAATTTGGACAACTAAAAAAAGAACAAACCACTTAATGTAAGTAGTATTTACTTTACTTTTTTTTTTTTTTTTTTTTAGGAAATTACTATTATAGTATAGGATTTACTAAATCCTATGCTCTAATATTAATTTTCAGTTTCATAACGAAAAAAAATATTGTCTGATCATTTGAACGAGTTTGCAAATTTGTCGAAGCACTGTACACAACTCTCGCCTCAAGAGTTTTCCTGCCGAGTACACAGGTCTTTTCGACACTAAAGTAATAATAATAAATACAATTATTAAAATAAAATACTGAAATATATAGCAAGATGTTAGATCAGCTAATAGGCTTAATCAACTTTGTGTCATCTCCTCTAGTAGTGACTTGGGTGAAAAGGACAATGTTACATACTCTTGCTTTTAAGACTTACAAAGCAATTACAAAATAACAATGATTTTTTTTTCTTAAAAATATAATGGATTTATTGTAAAGAGTCGTGTAAAAAAACAATCAATTTTATATATACATACAAATTATATATATTGCGTAATTGATTTATTGACTTATTGTAATTAAAGGAATTAAACACTTATATACATACATTTAAACATTTCCATACAATTTATTAAATGAATGAATTATTATTTTATTGCTGAAATAAATGAGTTTATCTTTTTTTCTCTCTTTTTTTGACCTGTCTTGTTCGGCTGCTGGGTCATACAGAATGGTGGATCTGTATCCCTTTTATGCTGGGACAGTTTTTCTGTGATGGATATTTTATTGAACATTTCAGTCGAAAAGGAAGAGGTCTGAGAGGAAAGTGACAGAAAAAAAGGAGAGGACAGAAAGAGAGAAAAACAGGACACTCGCTGTCAGAAAAACAAACAAAACAAAGCATTGTATGAATACTACGTCACATGGAGTTGAGTTTTATACGGAACAGTAGTGCTACACTCTGTGAGGAAAGAACAGGACAATATACGATAGGACAGGACAGACAAGACAGAACAGGAGGGGAAGAAGAGAGCAGGACAAGTGTCGTGGACCCGGCTGTGCAACCGGCATGTGGTGGGAGTGGCTATGTAAATTTTAAAGATCTTTTCGAGGCGGAGTGCAAGTGAGGGGACATCCCAAGAGTTTGCCACTGTGACGTAGTCCATCCGTTTATTTTAAAAAATTAAACATGGAACTTCAGCACAAACGTTATCCCATCCCTGGTATATGGAGCACTGTCATTACCGTGCACTAAAGTCCAACATTTGCCATTCTAAGCCTTCAAAACGGGCTCCCACAAAAGTTGCAAAACAATATGTTACTTTCTTAAAGCTCCTAAATTTATTAGCCTCCATCAACACTTTTGATTGACAAAAAGGGACACACATGCCCTGTAATTGACTGGCAAACATTCAAGGGTGTACAGTGCCTTTCACCCAAAGTCAGCTGAGAGAGATGCGAGCCCACCCAATCAAATAAATTGGAAAATAAGGAAAAGTGCTATAGAAAATGGATGGATGGATGGATGGATGGAATGGGAAATGCAAATTTCTTTTGTAATTTATCTCATACTTATCGGCCACCGCACCCCAGCGTATTAAAAAAAACCTAATACACATGGAAATCAAACAGACACAAACCCACACACACAGGAGGCATAGCTATTTTCATTCAAGCTGAAGATCCCTGGACTCTGACTATTGATTCTCATTTAGTGTGTGTTTAATTCCCAGCCAGAGTACGCCTGCCACAGTCGCCACTTCCTACTGACTTTATCGACCACATCATTCTCCATCTGAGCTCACTGTGTGTGTTTTCTCTCTACCTCTTTCACACTGCACGCCTCAAAGCATTTTATGGATAAGAGCTACGCTATCGCTGTGAAATGAGCATTCTTTACATCCCAAGACCTTTTCCCATTGGAGTGAGTATGATTGGAAATGCTCTTACAGTATTGGACTTCAAAAGACTACAATGTTCCCTCGCTACATCGTGGTCCACCTATTGCGGATTAAGTGCATTGCAAACTTTTTTTCCCCCATATTCATATCACACATAATTTAGCATATTGCAGGATTTTGAGTGTATGTTGTAAAAAAATTTGTGGTAAAATAAAGGATTCCTAGCCTAAAAAATTAAAATAATATAAAAAAAAAAAAAAAAGACTATGTAAGACTATGGTAGAGTTTAATAGGAGTGTGGCGAAGATTAATACGAGTCTGGGAGGTTCATACAGTTTATATATATATATAGCGGTGGCCGCTACTTCGTGGATTTCACCTATTGCAGAGGGGGTCGGAAACCTAACCCCCACAACAAACGAGGGATTACTGTATTCACTTGCTTTGAAAACTAGTGATTAACCATTAAACTCAGACAATGTCAGGGTGCAGCTTTTTTTGACAGTTAAGGAGAGCTGAGTAATGCAATCATGTGTTTCAAAGCAGAGGAGTATGGAAAACTGCCTTCGAGTGAAAGGCTTAAAGTTAGCATGAGATCACATGCCACTTAGGACTCAGTCTTGTGACTTAAATCCCATGTTAAGACGCCTGTATTCTGTCTGTCTGGCTGTCTATCTGGCTGGCTGCAGAACGAGCAACAACTTGTTGCTCAGGAAACCAGCTGAGAAGAGAGAAAAGAAATGTTCTGTGCAATTTTCTGAAAATGTGCATGTGTGTACAAAAAAGAGGGTTTGGCTTTTGACACACCGCTGAAAAAAATTCCAATCGCAGCGCAAGACAAGGAAAAACACTCTTTCTTCTCTGCAAAGGTGGGACCAAGTCAAGCCCTCGAGTCCCGAGTCAAGTCCCAAGTCCTACACTTTGAGTTGCGAGTCCTTTCGAGTCATTTTACTCACTAAATAAAACTATATTTGAATGTATATAATATTTATATTAAATTGATATGCAAATATTATGTACTGCATTTATATATTTAATATATTTCAAAAGTGGCACAGTGGACGACTGGCTAGAGCGTCTGCCTCACAGTTCTGCGGACCGGGGTTCAGTCCCCGGCCCCGCCTGTGTGGAGTTTGCATGTTCTCCCCGTGCCTGCGTGGGTATTCTGCGGGCACTCCGGTTTCTTCCCCCATCCCAAAAAACATGCATGGTAGGTTAATTGACGACTCGAAATTGCCCCTAGGTGTGAATGTGAGTGCAAATGGTTGTTTGTTTGTATGTGCCCTGCGATTGGCTGGCAACCAGTTCAGGGTGTACCCCGCCTCCTGCCCGACGATAGCTGGGATAGGCTCCAGCACGCCCACGACCCGTGTGAGGAGAAGCGGCTCAGAAAATGGAATCATCAAGTATAAGGATAAAATATATGTTTTCTTAGTTAAGGAGCAATTATGAATACAAGAGAAATTGAGACATTTCACTTAATAATCAATGACCAATTGGTTTACTCTTTGAACTTTGTCTTAAATTCACATTCTCATACAGCAGGAAGCTGCATTTTCTTGTATGCAAGCATTTCTAGTGAGGCAATTTCAAACACAAATATATTTCAGTTTAAACTTGACCTTTCTTGTGAGTATCGAAAACATAAGACATTATATTAAAAAAGGGAACACAACTTTGTCATCTTGTTATAAAGGTACAATTTTATCCAACTGTAGTATCTCATTCAGAACACTAGGGGCACTATGTAAAAAAAAAAAAAAGTTCCATGTCGAACAGACGCTAGCTGTTTTCCGATCGATTGGTAATTAAAGTGAACAAAAACAGAAATACAGTATAACTGATTCTTGAGAACACTGACTAAACCAGACTATAGTTTACAGGAAGCCCAGACAGCGCACAGCCACCTTGCCGTTTAACTATTTGCGTGATCGTTCACAAAGCTAGCTGCTAATGCTAACGCAAACAAGCATACGTGACGTCAAGCCGTGTGATTCCCACAATACAATGTGGATTTTTGTTGTTGTTGTTGTTGCAATAATTAACGTCCTTATTGCTACGTTTAATATAGTTGTCGTTTCTGTATATGATAACAGTGGTTCTTGGAATGTGCACATTATTTAGCTGTCACATTTATTGTGAATTTATGTTGTAGAAATCGAATCTAAAGTCATCAAATTCATGACTCAAGTCTGACTCGAGTTCATGTCATGTGACTCGAGTCCACACCTCTGTTTCTTTATCTTCTTATGATTGCCTCAACCAGGCACATGGTAAAAGGTGACTGCATAGTTAGTGGTTAGCGGTTTTGTATGTGAGCACGTCTCACTTGTCATGGTGAAAATAACTTCAACTTCAGGGTCACATGGCAGGGGTCACCACAAAATACTGTAGCTCACCAGTGACTGGACGTTGTGATTACCTAAGAATGTTGTAGAAGTGATCATTTGAACATTTGTCTGAACATTTGAAGCGATCCAAAACGTTGGTACACACAGGGCACAAGTTTGAACAGTCTTTTAGATACCAAATGATTTTGAAATTTTTTTTTTTTTTTTTTTTTAGATCAAATTGCTTGAATGGTGATGAAATAAATACTAAACTCAAATTGAAATAAACAGACAATAATCAGGCATAAAGAAATGTTGTGGTTTATTCTTGTTGATAACTGGACACATCTTTGGTTCTAAAATCTGTCTGAATATAATATGTACATATTTGTATGGCTATATAATCATTCATCACATAATTAGAAATGTTACAAATTATGGACATTGGCAATATTATATATATATATATATATATATATATATATATATATATATATATATATATATACATATACATATACATATATATATACATATACATATACATATATATATATACATATATACATATACATATATACATATATATATATATATATATATATATATATATAATGTAGATCAGCAGATCAAAATAAAATGTGTTTATCTTGGTTTTATTTCACATTCTTGAAAAACACAAGGCATTGTTATTAAATTTTGAATAATACAGTATGTTCAAATCTATCCTGAGTATAAAAATATTATGAATGTTTTCATATTCCTCTAAATGCATTTATAAATAAAATATTTGGTAAAACTAGATTTTTAAAAAGGCCACTGTAATTACACACGTGTGATTGTTGATTTGGTAAGAAAGGCCAGCAGTTGCAGACTGGAGCCTCTTTTCAAAATATGACATAATATATTACTTATCCACTGTAGTTTTGTTGAATTTGGAGCAGAGCTGCTTTGGATCATTGCAAAGGAAATATTGAACATTCTCTATTTGCAGTCAGTAGAAAGGGGACGGAAAAGATAAAGAGACAAAACAATCGAGTAAAGAAAACCAAAGAGTGGGTGAGAGACTGCGATGGAAAGGTCAAAAGAAGTGACACCCAACACGGATTGAAGATCTGAACCTTTAACAAAGACATTCTCTCATTTGCTGCACTCGCTCTCTGCATGTGTTCATTGAGTAACTGCGTCTCCATGGTTACAGAAGCGGGAGTGCAAAAGACATGAGTGACCTTGTCTTTGACAGGCAGACGCAGCCTGGTCTATTGTTCTTTCACCATCTTTCTTTGCATCCGTCCATTCCTTCAGCTCTAGCCCACCTGCAGCCAAAGTGAGCTATCGGGAGGGGGGGGGGGGGGGGGGAAGGCATCAACAAGCTCTCTGCAAACACACCAACTTTGTGTGGAGTAATGTACACGAGGTCGCCCACGCGCCTGGAGCCATTACTGCGATCTGAAGCAGGAGGAGCATGTCCCGCCTTTGTCCGTATCTAACTGGGGGGTGATGGTATCCGGGTCCTCCGATTGGAGCATGTCGTTCTCACTGGAAATTATGTGTTTCACCAAGCAGTTAGCTGCCTCGTCAATGTTGATGTTTTCCTAAGCATGGAGAAAGGGTGCGGATCAAGCAATAATATATCAATGCAAAATAATGTGACTTCAATGAGTAAATGTCTAACTTATTGACACAGTTAGTACAGTTGAACTTCTAACGCCATGACACTCCCAATATTCCTTATTTGACCCACATTTTCCCCCAAAAAATAAAAATAAAAATTGTTTTTGAAAAAATGATTAGAAAAAAAAGAGAAACCTCAACATGGCTTTATTGTTAAGAGAATCAGAACATGAGAAGAAGAACATGGACTGGAAGTTGCCGTCTTGGGCCCTGTTTTTATGTAAAAACTCTCTTTCTGGCCATTGTTTATTAACATTGTTTGTTATCTGGCTGGTAGGCTCGTGATTAGTACATCTGCCTTGGTGAGTCTCTGAATTTGAATCTCGGCTTCCATTGTGGTGTTTGTACGTGCCCTACGATTGGCTGGCGAACGTCTGACACAGCTGTCACCTCTTTTCAACGGCTGCTTAGCTCAGGTGGTAGAATGGCCGTCAAGAAAAATGGCCTGGAAAAAAAAAAAAAGTGCCTCGAATTTGGACTCCTGATGCTGCATCATTAGAGGGTGAACGAGTATGCGGAGGGCTGCATGATGATACGGTGTAAGGCTTCTTGAAGCAGAAGTGAGCCATTTACCAGATGTGCAATTACATTCCAGAATGAGCGATTCTCACCCTAATCGAATCCAATGACTACTTGCACAAAATCAGCAAAAAAAAAAAAACACAACACAAAAAGTAACAACAACAAAAACAATGTTGCAAATCCAAACAAGGTTTAAAAATCCAAACAAGGTATATTTTCCAGGTGCTGTTCTTCATTTTCCTCACATTTATTTGACATTGTTTATATTTATGAGACATTTACGAGGTTCGTTTGGGTCAGTTTGCATCATAGAGCATATAAATGAGACAGCAGATAGAATTGTCACAGACAGTATTCTCTCGCTTCACTTGAGGACCCTTTCAACAATCAAAATACTGTTTAATTGTGTATTTCAAATATGTAAAATTGTTAATTTTATTAAAAATTCGCTCATGATTAATGTTATTACTTAGAATGAATTTAATTCTAATTAAGCTGCAGAGGGACCACGTGGTGAGCACGTCTGCCGCACAGTTCTGAGGTTGAAGGTTCAAATCTCGGCGGTGGGTTTCCAGTGTTGAGTTTACATGTTCTCCCTTGCTTGTGTGGGTTACTCCGACAACATGCATGTTGGTTAATTCAACTCTAATTTGCTCTGTGATAGGCTTCAGCAACCCTAATTAGGACAAGCAGTCTAGAAAATGGCCTGGATGGATAATTATTATTGCCAATCATTTAATAGAATAAGTAATCATCAAAAAATAAGTAAATTTTTTTCACTTTATTATCTAAAAAAAAAATCTATTAATGAATTATTTAATGAGTTCACTGAATACAAAATCTATAAAAATATCAAATAGCAAAATTACTGCTCCTAATTATATAATCGGAGGGCCAGATTCAAGAATGGAGGGGGCAGCCATACTTTTCTCCCTTCTGAACTAGTTGGTTCCATTACAATGTAAGCATTTTTTTCTGCATCAAAAAGTTGGTCTGATTGATACAGGTAGACAGTGGTGGTGCAAAACTGATACAAATACAAAATAAAAGCACTTGCAAGAAGCATGGAGGAGACGCTCAACACGGAACTAATCGCGTTGTAATCGGCCAACCAGACTGACTCTTGGCTCCTGACGTCGCTCCCTCGTCAGCTTCAAAACAGGAATGTACTACAATTTGTGTGCGCGTGTGTGTGAGTGTGTGTGACTTTCGGCTTAATTACACTTTTAAAAACAGTTTATTCCTTTACATTCTGTTTTATTTTGTTTCATTATGTTTTTATGTTTATATTCTACAATAGTGCCATTTAAAAAAAATTTAAAACGTAGGAACATTTTGGTTGTTGGAACGGATACATCCCATTTCAATTCATTTCTATGGGGAAAATTGATCTGATATACAGTGCAGTACGGAAGAAACAAGTCCACAATTGCCATTATTGTGGGGAAAAATGAGCAGCACGGTGGACGACTGGTTAGCAGAGTTCTGGGGGTCCTGGGTTCAAATCCGGCCTCCCCTGTGTAGAGTTTACAAGTCTACCCATGCCTACGTGGGCTTTCTCTGGGTACCCCGGTTTCCTGGTAGGTTGGTATGGTAGGTTAATTGAAGACTCTAAATTGTCCGTAGGTGTGAACGTGAGTACGAATGATTTTTATTTTGGTCTATATGAGCTCTGCGATTGGCTGGAAACCAGTTCAGGGTGTACCCCGCCTCTCGCACAGAGTCAGCTGAGATAGGCGCCCAGCAACCCTCGCAACCCTAGCGAGGATAAGCGGCACGGAAAATAGATGGCTGGATTGGGGGGGAAATGACATTTGTGTTGCTTCTGAGAAAGGAGTGACGTACCTTCGAAAGGGCCGAGAAAATCTGGACGAAGTTGAAAAGCTGTCGCTCTTTTGGATAAACGAAAAACAACTAGCAGGTGATGGCAGTTCCGAGACTATTCTTTGCGAGGAGGCGAGGCACTTACATGCTGCAAGTGAAGAAGTCAAGGGAAAGTGGATTTTATTGTTTATTCTTCATAACTGTAGCAACACAGTTGTTAAAGTTCAAGGGTTTTGTGATTTCCAACCGGCGCCAAAGGGACTCGCGACACTGATTGGGTGTCGGCTGCGCAGCCGCTTATGAATGAGATGGACACTTCCACTTGTTGCAGTTGTTATTTGGTTAGTAAAGAGATTTGTGATCGGTCAACCCTTGTCCTTTGATTTACAGTACTGCACAGCTTCATATTGTGTTCAAAGTGTACAAGCTTTTACTAAAATAGTAACTTTTGTCGAGGCTGGAACCAATTATTTATGTTTATATTATTTCTTATGGGAAAATTATGTTCAATATGCTAACGTTTCAATTCATGTACATACTATACGAACGGCTTAAACTTGGGAGTCAAGGCACCGATGTGTTTTGATATATTGAAATGATATTTTTCTTACAGCTGCTAGATTGGATCTCGTTCGCTTGTGCAGGTGTGCCAAGTGACCGCTGGGTGTTTAAGTGTGTGCGTGTCTACGTGCACGTCTTGTTCTATTTTCCTCCCTTACCACCGGGCTGTGACATTCCTGCAGCACATCACTCGTGACATACTGGGCTTTTGCGATCGTGTCATTGTGTCGGTTCAAGTCACACACACCTCACATAAGTCCACGTTTTTCTCTAGACTCAACCTGACTCATAGCTTCCTGAGCAGATATTTGAGCAGAAGACAGATTAAAAACAATAGACTGATTCAATTAATAAATAACTGTGTGTTTGTTTGGTTTTTTTACCTTAGCCGATGTCTCAAAACATCCCACAAAGCCATTCTCCTGGCAGAACTGCTCCATCTTTATTCCATTATTGGTGAGTACATCGCGTCCCTGGTCACATTTGTTAGCCAGGAGCACCGTGGCCACATGCTTCCCATTGGCTAGTGTCACTTTAGAATCCAAGTCCTCCTTCCATTTGGTGACTGCCTCAAAGGAGGCGGGCCTTGTCACATCGAACACTATGAAGGCGCCCATTGCCTCGCGGTAGTATACGCGGGTCATGTTGCCAAATCTCTCTTGACCTAAAGAAGATAGTCACACACAGGCATATGCACACGAAAACACATTAACAGACCGTACAAACAGACATTTGGATCAATGTTATATTCTAATTTGACATCATTTTGATTGAACTATTGCCACTGAATTGTTTTCAAGTTGTGTTTCAAACTCAATTTAACTCAACTTAAATTTTGACCAGATGTGTAAAAACTAAGTTTGTTACACTTCAGTTTAAGTTAAAGGTTTTGCTTTTTTTCAGACTGAAAAATGGCATTCACTAGCATTGAAAAGCCATTTTGTGTGTTCAAATATGCTCAAATGCAGTCAAACAACTGTGTGCGGTGTGAACATGCATGCATGCATGCAGATTTGGTCATGGGACAAAAAGATTCAAAGAGGATTGTAAAAAGTTAAACGTGTTGTGGCATAAACAGTGCGCATATTAAAGGAAATGGGTGATAAAATCGACCGTTATATACGTTTAAATATGTTGTTGGAAGTTTGATGAATTCATATTTTAACATGAAGCCTGTATCATTTACGTAAGACATGGGTGTCAAACTCTTTTTTGTCTCGGGCCACATTGTAGTTATGATTTCCCTCAGAGGGCCGTTAGAACAGTGAAACCCGATAAATGTTTAATCATCACCAAAACATATTATTACCATTACACAACAAATTGAGGGCTAACTAGTTTTGAAATTAGAAGACAAGGATAATAGTATTGTTTAAGTTACTGTAGAAGAAGGGTTTGGTAACAGAAAAATGCAATGTCTCAACGTAACTGTTTATTATTATGACAATTTGGAATTTGGGTACAGATTTGACCAAAAGTCACGGAGGTTGACGAGCATAATTTGCATTTGCGGGCCACATAAAATGATGTGACGGGCTGCATCTGGCCCCCGGGCCTTGAGTTTGACACCTATGACGTAAGACATGTAGGGCTACAGTTATTCGGGCAGCACAGTACCCAAGTGGTTATCACAGGCTCCTCACGGTTCTGAGATTGGGGGTTCAAATCCGACCTTCCTGTGTGGAGTCTACACGGCAGGCATCAAGTGTTATTGAATGGCTCATATAAAAACAATGATTATTTTGTTACTACTGCTACATTACACATTTAGCAATGCTATAATGACTACCACCACAAAATTATGACCCCTTGCACAATATATTGAGATCCAATACAAGAGCAATATCTAAACTGTTAAAAGGAAAAAGGTAATAATTCTCAGTTTTGATAGGTCCGTATTTATTATTGAGGTAATCATCATAATAAGCGCTGTGCCCAATATTTTGGTTACCTCAATTAGTTATACGAGAGAATAAGAAGAAATATCAGACATCACTCTACTGATGACGATATCCCCAATGCAAACTACAACCACAAAATTATATATATATATATATATATATATATATATATATAATATTATGTCAATGAAACCAAACATTATTATTTTTGTAAAGGCAAAACATTTGACAGCCCTTCTAGGGATCTTATTATATTGTGTAGGTAATAATAAATTTATGGCTGGTTGTGTATAACTGGAATGTCACCTGCCTGAGTTAATAAAAGTCAAAGGTTTGCTTGGTCGTTAGCAGGCTAATTGCTAGTTTATGGAAGTGGATGAACAGATTTTGGCTACCATTCAGATTTTGGGGGTGGATGTGATGTGATGTGATGTTTTAACAGAAAACTGTGATGTAGCAGTTATTCAAACTTTGTAACTACGAAAACAGTATGATATATTCCCTGTAAGTGCATCATGGATTGGTTTTAAAGTGATTCAGAACTTGAAGTTGAAGAATATCAAAGTGGCCCTTGCATCCTTCAAGTTTTCTCTATGTGGCCCTCGGAGGAAAATGTTTGAACACCCCTGTTCTAAAGGATGATCCCACCAAAGTGAAGGACCCCATCACAAAGAGATCTCACTAGTTCTCGCACAACTAACTGAGTAACCTGATAAAAGGCTACGCAGAACTTTTACAGTTCTCCCCCACCCCCCCCAAAAAAAAGGGCGCAACAAACACTCTCAGTATCCAATAGGCTGGGCCTCAAATCTGGCTCACATGAGGCAGAGACACATGACCGCTTGTGCTTAGCGGAGAAATTGCAGCGGTGGGCCGTCAGCAGCAGGTCAACCTCAGCCGACACTCACGTGAGATGAGCCTGCTGCTGGAACCTTTGGTTCTGTTCTCTCAGCCACAAACCGTCATTCATTATCAGAACAACTCAAGTCCAACGTGAAAATCTGAGGACTTTTCTAGTCGTTTTTACTGCTGTTATTACCGTGGAGAGTGGTGCTGTGTTAAATACAGTGGGGGGGGGGGGGGGGGTGGAATCCAAAGAAAGCAAGCTTAAATAATTAAACAAAAGAAAAATAAGAGCACTTCACATCAAGGATGGACTTTAGGGCCAATGCCGTTTGTTGGGCTTGTGTCAAATTCATGTAGAAGCTTACATAAAATGGCATACTGTCTGTTTCACAGCTTCTTTGCATCTCAGTGAAGATTTGTTGGCATAAACTGGTAACTTTGCAGAGGTTAAGTCTTTCCAGAGCTGTATATGAATTGTGCATTTTCCACGGAGGAGTGGCCACTTATGTGTGAAACAAGTGTAAACGTGCAAGGTGACACAGTCACGTTTATAGCCATCCCCTCCCTCCTTGCACATCACATGTGCACCACATACAGTAATGTCATTTGCGAATAATGTACTCACTCCATTGAAGAGAATAATCCCATTCCATAGCAGATTGTTTAAGGTTTAACATGGATTTCATTTGAAACAAATGTCTCCGAGATGTAATGTGATGCTTGGTGAAAAAGATAAAAAAATGCTATTTATCTTAATGATTTTGTCAAAGCATTATATGCATTTATTTTAAATAACCACGTTCAACTTGTGCAAAACACTATTTGAAGGCACTTCAGATATTCCCTTGCCAATACAGTATATAAACATTATTTCTAACAGTTGGCCATCCAGTGTGTATGGAAAAGTACAAGTAGAAAAGTGCAAAAGTGGAAGAGTGGTACCTGCGATGTCCCACAGCTGGAGGCGCACAGTCTCCTGGTCCAAGTTGAGCACTTTGAGGGCAAAGTCCACCCCGATGGTGGCTCTGTAGTTTGGGCTGAAGTTGTGGTGCACATAGCGCTTGATGATGCTGGTCTTGCCCACGCCCAGGTCTCCTATGACCAGGATCTTGTAGAGGTGCTCCTTGGCGTGGTTGTTCTGCATGGCGGGCGAGGGCCGAGCATGAATCCAATCGAGTGGAAGTGGCCGCGGGACGGAGTGAGGTGAAGAGTCGGGAGTGGGCTTGTGAGGAAAGGGGAGGTGAACTTGGACTGGGAGGGGAGGGGAGGGAGGGGGTGGGGGGGAGGGCGGAGGCGGTTGGACCTTGTGACGACGCGGTGGGGCAGCCTGGGTGGTTGCACCGTCCCACGGTATGCGCCTCAAGGCGCGAGATCACATAAAACTACGGGAAAAATAAATAAATGCCTACCGGCCACGACATGATGATGGAGCTACAGATGCGTGTTTTAAAGACTTAAAAGTAGAAGTACTGATTTTTACAATTATGTGAACTCGTTCCTATTTTATTTAAAAATAAAAATACAGCGATTGGCCAGGTTGACTGTACCACACCTACCCTCTCTCACCCAAAGCAAGATGGCCTCCTAAAAAAATTAAAAAATTGATCAAATTAAATACCCAAATGCAACACAGTGCCTCTACTACAAAACACTAGAAAGACCTGTGTGATGCAATGCAGTTTTTTAATTAAATTCATACTGCTCAGACACATCATTTTTTGTTAAAACTCTTGGATTGCATCTCATTACATCATGTATGTGCAAATTCACAATAACTTGTTTGTATTTTGTCATTTGCTTGCATACTACAACAGTGAGTGTAGTATGAAAGCAAACAAAAAAAATACAGATCATGCTACAAATTCTCGTCTGATAATTGATGCATGCATATTGGCACTCTAATGTAATGTAACAAAGTGGAACAAAAGAAAAAACCTGCATTGATCAAAACTGTTCTTGTAATTTGTAAAAAGCAGTTAGATTTCAATCACAGCATTATGTATAAAATTGTTTTCTTTTTAAACTGATTTTTATCTCCCTTTATTATGATTATGAAAGGTGCATATGACTTAAAACTGATTCAACATCCACCATACTTCCCTGAGACAAACAAACAATAACCTGACAGGCAGATATTAGAAACCTAACTCACTTGGTCAATCCCTTTACACAATGACAGCTTCACATCTCTAGGCACAACCCAGACTAAAAGTGCACAATCATAGAGGAGAAACCAATTGGATTCGTAAAAACATTCCATCCATTTTTTTTATTATGCCCCACTTTTCAAGTCGTAGTTCACAAGTCCAGCCAAAAGTAAAACCAGCATACTTGTGATTTCCGTTTAAGAATACTGTTAAGGCATTAATTAAACTGTTAACCCACACATGCACTGAAAAATCACTGAGGGTTGAAAATGCAGCCTGAATGAGAAATCCCACTAGCGCTTACTTAGAGTGCAAAAAAAAATTATATATATATATATATTTTAAAGACCTCTAGAGGCTGGGGATGGGCTTGGCTGCGACTGCAATGCTCTCGATGGAACACTCGTCACTTCCCCGGCGGATTCGGAAGTAGCCGTTCTCTCCCCAGCCGGTGCCCCAGCTATTCTTGACAAGCCAGTATTTCTGGCCGGTCATGTGACAGCGGCCGTAGCCCACCAGCAGCACGGCGTGGTTGGTCAGCTCGAAGGGGTTGAAGGAATCCGAGATGCCCGTGTGGTGGTAGATGCCCTCCTTGTAGTACATGAAGTCTGGGTACACCTGCAAAGAATGTGTTCATGTATTCTCATTGGCTGGATTTTAGGGGTGGGCGATCTGTATGACCTTCGATATAATCTTGACCGTTGCTTTGATGATGTGGAATTTTATATTATCGAGTATTCATACTCTCGTAAAGAAAACAACCAAACGGGTCCATAGAAGGCATAGGACGAAGACAGAAAGGAGGATGCGCATAAAAGTCCTCATTCGGCGAATCAACGGACATAATTCAGTAATGTGACTCAGTGGAAAGCAAAACAAACTCGCTGTCAAACTAGTGGGTCAACTCCGAGCAACCTTTTCTGGAGTTTAGCAGCTTACAAGTGGGTGAATTGTCACTATGGACCTCAATGGAACGCATGTGACGTTTTCTGTTGGCCAAGGGGAAAATGACACAGGTCGCTCCATGTATGTGCTGGCTTCCCAAACGCGGCCAGTTTAAAAGTGAAGTGAATAAAGAGAATATACGGTGCTGTTTCGGAGGATCTATTCATTTTGAATAACATTTACAAAGAAAACTGCAATCTCAAAGTCATCCCGATTGCTGGTGAGGCTAAAGGAGGAGCTAGCAATGTTTTTCTGTAGATATATGAAGAACTTTACAAAATAAACAAGAGCTGTTGTTCTGACACGCTGTGTCTATCGATAAATGTCCTGGGAAGTAGGAAGAGACTGACACCATTTTTTAAGGATATTGTCAAATAAACTTTATCGTAAAATAACAGAAAATAGAGATTTTTTTTCTCCCCATATCACCCACCCCTACTGGATTTACACTGCAGGTTGGCAAGTGGTTCCGCTCTGCATCCCAGTACAAGGGGTGGAATTACGTTCTTACGACTGCAAATAATCTATGTATGTGTATATCTATCTATCTATCTCCGGCAGTAACGTTTCGTAACAGACACATCAATTAAATGCTCTTCCACTAGATGCCAGAAGGCAGGATTAACCCGTGTAACTGCCCGTTGCTATTCATACATCACTTCATTATACAACACTGCAGTACTGTTACTTTTGCATTGCCTATTTTGGCATTATAGTTACCTATCCCTGCTCTGCATCATGTACACAGCAATCCCATTGCATATCCTCAGGCTCTCAATTAATGAACTATGTACTTGGAAGAAAGACGAGAATAGTTTATACCTCAAAGGCCACTGCCATTGGGCCATTCTGGACCAGTTCCAGCATCATGGCAGCCTCACTGCAGCCGCCATAAAATCCTCCCACATAGCTGTATTCTGCTACGTAAGTGCGGCCACAGTTTTTAGGGACGCCGCAGGGAGTGTCCTTTCCAACATATGCAAAGCAGGACTCATCCACAATACCAAAGTCTTGGACGTACTTCCCAATCAGGTATGGAAAGCCACCATCACAACCTGAAATATGAGAGAGGAAGAAATACTTGAGGCCCTTCTTGGGTCAAAGATGAGACATTTAATAACTGCCCAGAAGTATTACAAAAGTAGAACACAGCCTATCATAGCAATCCCCAACAATTAAAACCAACCACCAACTAATTTCATCTCCTTGTACAATTCACCCATGAATACCAAAGTCAAATTCAGGACCTTAGGTTTAGCAATACTACACATGATTGCAGTAGTACTTCAGCTTCAGCAATGCTGCTTCGTAACAGGCCTCTGAAACAGTTACGATACCTTGAGAATATTTAGAGCAGGAGACCACTTGTTGGGGGCTGAGTATGGGAGCCTCACTGTTGTTGGTTAAGATTCGGATGCGAGCCTCGAGCATTCCCATGGAGGCGAAGGAGTAGCAGCTACCGCATGAAGCTGGAAAAAGGAATTGTTTTTTTAGAATTAAATAAGTCTGTGCAGGTTAGTAAAATTAGCCTTCAAAGACTATTACATAACATAATATAATAAACTACAATAAACTAGTCACTAAAGTTTACTGTAGTTTCTGGTTACTTTTGGTGTCACAAAATCGTAGTGTATTCCCTCTGAATCTAAGAAAGGTCTTGAGATACTCATACCGTTTGTTGCAATACATCTTAGTAAACAATCCTTTTAAGGATGGTAGACAAAAAAAACAAAGAAAAGGAACAGACTTTATTGAAAAATGATATGAGTGGCACCAAGGTGAAAAGGCAACAGGAAAATTCACATTCATTTGCAGTAAATTTCCGAGTCGACACCGTTTACCATCAAACGTAAGAAACTAGCTCTCTGTCATAAAATAATTAGCAGAAATAAATGAGGTCAAAACAATCTCTGCGGTGACACCTGCCCACGGGAAACAGGATGTTAAGAAATGTTCCTTTGTGAATCGAAGTGAACCATCAATGAGCATCCACATGACTTTACAGGCTCGTGCGCTGCAGTAGAACACAAAAGCTTAGAGGGCTTCCAGTCAAACACTCCAACCCTCTCCAGATCCTAAAGCACATCCCTGCAAAGTCGCTCTGAGACACTCCAACTACTGAGCACGTTTAATCCCTCCACTCACACACCGAGCTGTGCAGAAACACAAGAGAGCGCCCAGACGAGTCAGGCATGCCAGGCGGGAAGCGAGCAAGCTGCTGCTCAGCGTCTGCCGCTAGCCATGCTGTGCACGTCCATGTGCAAGACTTCATCCCACACTGACCAAACAATCTTCTCCTACCTAATGTCCCAGAGTTGGGCTAACGGAACATTATTTTCGTCATATTTCAAACATGAATAATGTACATGCCAAGAATTTAACAAGAACAAGTGTAGAAGATGACCCCACTTAGAATAAGAGAAACTAGGGTTAACAGAACGTGAACGTCACCTTGGTTTCGCACAGGGCTGACAAAGTTTATGCGATCTATGTTCCTCCAGTCCCAGTGCTGCGGTAGAGCTGCCACCAACTTGGCTACTTGGGCTGTCACAGGCGTAGGGTGAACATGGCTTAAGCACAGCGCGAAAAAAAAAAACAATAAAATAAAGAAAGATATTATACGAGTGTCCCAAAAGTCGCAATACACTTCATTTTTTCTATTTCTGATTTCATTGGGACAGATGTGAGTCTATCAGCATTTGACATCTTATGCTTTGCAGTTTTTGTCAGCATATAATTCCCTTGCCCGTGCCTCGCCGATTGACATTGGAGCAGCATTGCAAAATCGCCACCTGGCAAATAGTTTGTCTGTCCCCGACTGCAGTTTAGTGCCAGTTTGAGAAGCTATTAGACCGTTACAGTACTCCAACATGTAGTACAATTTACACCATTTATCCATGGCAAGTTTTTTTTATTTAATTTTTTTTTTTTAAAGACAGCATGTGTTGTTGACAAACCATGCAGCGGAAGGCATGATATTACATTACCACCACTGAACTGTTACAACAGGCATTTGCACAAAACCAGTTAAAGTCTATCCAGAGCGCTGCACTGGAACTCAGCATCAACAAAGGTCCGACTCAGTGTATGCTTTGGAGAGTGTTAAATCTTTACCGGTACCAACTTCAGGTTCTTAAACACCATAATCTTCCATTTCGAGCCACTTGAAGACTCTGGCTTTGCCTGAATGCCTGCTCTAAGAGTTACTGCTACATGGTCTGCCAAGAACAGGTCTCCTTTTGAGAAACTTGCCATGGATAGCATAAATTGTGCTATGCACTGGAGCAGTGTGATGGCCATAAAGCTTCTCAAACTGGCACTGAACTGCAGTCAGGGACAGAGGAACTTCTTGCCAGGTGGCAATTTTGCAACGCTGCTCCAGTGTCAATTGGCAAGCTATGGGCAACAAAATACTTACAATAACTGAAAAGCCTAAACTGTCAAATGCTGATGGCCTCACATCTGTCTAAATGACACCTCAAACAAAAATATGGACTAATGCAAATTAGTTATTATTTAATCAATAATCTGGGGAAAACAATGCAACATGGAGGTTTAAAGATCAGTTTCACAATTTAGGAGGTTGGGGGAAGAACAATGTGAAGAAAGTGTGCCTCACTGAAAAAGGGAGAAAAAAAGTTGAGGACCTTTTATTTGTGTGAGAAAGACAAATGAAGAGCTCTTTTCCAAAACTCAACAAATCCATTTTGGTTATTCTGATTAAAACCTGATCTATGCCTTCACCCAGAATAGCAAATTTTACAAGTATTAATTTTCTCCTGTTAAAACAATTAATTGATGCAGTCTAAACATAGTCAAAGAATGACAAGGTAAGATGTATTTATTTATGTATTGGGTGTCTACTGCATTTTGGAAAAGTGCTTGTCAAATACTGAAATGTAAGTGTTGGTTGTTTTTCAACTGTATGAGATAAGAGTAAAAACTCACACAGAAATGCGGGAGGCGGGTCCTCCGGCTCTGTAGTGCAGCTCCTGCAGTGAGTAAGTCTTATATTCTGGGTAGGACACGGCCTTCCATGAATTCTGGACTGAGTTAATGGACTCAATGAGACCTTGGTTTGGTGTGTAAGGCCTTTTGAAGAGCCTGAAGAGATAAGAAAAATAGCAGGCCATGTACTGCTGCCAGCACTCAGCTCTCATGTGAAACAAAGCACCAACACAAAATGTCATACGGTCATCTGAGGCTTCATCGTGTCATTTGATAATATCTTTACTTGGAACCACAGTTTTGATTGTGCAGCCGATAACGCTGACATAACTCCTCTTTCAAAGTACAACTCATCAGTGGCCCATGTGACAACAACAACCATACTCTCTTCTCAAGAACGCACATAAATGTACTATTGACAAAGAGTGAACTACTTCTTGAATAATGTACATTTAAACAGCATAACGCAGCTGATGGTGATGCATTCTTTTTATTTATTTATTTATTTTAAAGATCTCCTGCATGCTTGCTGAAGGAAATATTAATCATGCAGAGGGACGCAACATAAGGCTGCGCGGAAGACTTCAAATGTAGCTGAACATTAGTATAAACATTTGCTGACATTTTAGAAGTAAAAAAACGCTTCCTTTGATTTAAAACACAAAGACAGAGTGAGGAAAAGTCTATGTGGGCTACTGATGTTAAAGAAGATTGGTGCTTCAGGTTTCCATGGCTATGGTTGCCCTTGGTGGTAAAAAGCGCCATTAAAAAACATATTCAGCTCTTGCAATGGATATCCTTACATTGTATAAGTGGTCACAAAGTTGTGGCTGGTCAATCAATATATGTTTCAATGGTCTTTGTAGTTTTGTAAAAGTATCATTTACCTGGAGCTCAAGACTGGTTTATAGTAAGCTTGCGGTGGTACTGGGTTCACTTTCTTTCCAACAAAACACCCCCAGTTGTTGCCTAAAACATCATGCACCCATCCTGGTAGGGTATGGTCACAAAAGCTGGTCACCTTCGGGCCCTCTTCAGTGTACTGAAAAAGGAGAAGAAAATATAAAAACGTTGCACACAAACTAACGTGAATGTGCTTCCTTGAGGTTGATCTTTGGACATACACTACATTTTGTAAGGATTTATTAGAATAAAATGTCTTTGTATGACCAAAGGGAACCAACAGCAGACAAGGAGGAAGTTGAGCAATCACATGGGTTTTTTGAAGCCGAAAGGAACGCACTATTTTCTCCAGACATGCGTCATGTGTCATTCGAGAGAAAGCGGAAACAAGCACAATAGTGTGTTTTCAAGTCGCTGGATGATAAGCATAATGATATTTCAAGAATAACAATTTTTATTTTTTTTATATGATCAAATTTGTATTATGAAATACCAATTGGTATTAATAATACTGAGGAGGTTGAACCTTGATGAATGAGGACATTTGTAAATTACAGTGTTAGAAATATTCGTCTGGCAGTTTAACGACAGTGTCAAAAAATAAATAAAAAACATGAAATCCGATATCATCAGATCGACATCAGGCCTCTTGCAAACGTGGACTACAGGACAAACAAGACAGATTGGCTCTTCCCAACAATGTCGGCTTGACTCCATAACAATATATTCAGTAACAATCATACAAGTGCTTCTCTTACCTTGAAGAATGCAAACCATTTGTAGCCATTGATGACTACTTCAAAACCCTGGTTGTAGATTAGGGTGAAGAAGCCGCTGTTTCCCATGTCGTCATTGGCCACAGACAGCTTCTCAAGGGTCACCGTCACCATGCTCCCACCTGTGGCTGAAAAAGACAAGTACAAGTGTCTACTGGCTAGTCAAAACCATCACTTGCATCCTGATTTGTCCTTGAACCACCTATAGCTCATGTTACCGCATTCATCCATCCATCCATTTACTCTACCACGGTGTACACCCTGGACTGTGTAGTGTCTTTTTTTCCTGTACTTTACATATGTTAATCTTTTGACTTTGCTATAACATTCATGCTCACATTCATACCTATGGACAATTTAAAGCTAACTTGTTTTTGTCATGAGCCACATCGTATTTAGGTCGCCCTCAGAGGGCGTGTTAACAGAGGTGAAACCAAATAAATGTTTGATCGCTAGAGATGTAACAGGATGCTATAAATCACAGTTCAGTACATACAGTACCTTGGTTTTAATGAGTTTGGTTCACATTTGGTACGGCAGGGGAACAAAATGCAAATCAAACTGCTTAGCATTTGTCTAAGCAGGAACTGATGTAATGACATTAAAAAAACAACAGCAGCTAAAATATTATTTTTTTTAGGAAATAAAGGATGCTGACAAGTAACACAGTAACAGTTTTAACAGCGCAAATGATTATCCTTTAAAAACAGCAATGGCATTGATTTATTATCACCATTAAACTGGAGAGCCCGAGAGAGGCTGTTCTATAGTGCCGCAGAAAGTTGTATCTGTTGCGTGCTACTATTTATTTGTGCTACACTGACATCAACGTTCACATGACACCGTTGTAAATGAGTTATGTTTGACGTTCTGCGAAAAGCATCACGCTAGCCAGGACGTGCACTAACCAGAATCTGAACTGCACAGCGTTTGTTTGTTTCTGGACTGCGTCTGCGGCTACAGCACAAGGCAGTTACACTTTTTCGACCTTTGACCCAATATGTTCTGTGTGACAATCCTAATAATCACTCCATCATATTACACGGGTTTAGGGGGGGTTAAGGCCTTGTGTTTGACACATGTGGGAGGAAGCAGCACACAGCAGACCAGAGGGTTAGGGATTCAAACCCTAAACCTTAGAAATTGATTTTTAACAATGCATTAGACAAACCCCGTAATATCAGATTGAGTTATCTCCTTGGTTGTTTTCCTTGCCTGATCCAGGCTAGGTGCCAGTTTGTCTCCTTTAGTTAATGCAGTACATTGGAAGGCTTTTGGTTGTTAGGGAAACCCAGGTGGTGACCTCCTTTTTTGTTTAAATGAACGCACACGTCATCTCAGCTCAGACTAGCCTCACATCATTGTGGAAACAACCTCCAGTGACAACTATTGACGTGCTTCTCTACTCCAGGCTGAAAAGGAGAAGGTCAATAGTTGTCACTCACTGTGCCTCTCTGGTCTACTGTCAATATTTCGGCGATGTACCTTCAGCGGAGCAGTTGACGCTCTTGTCATGGCCTCGGTCGGACACCTGGAACACCCACTTCCCCAGAAGGTCCTCGTAGGTGCAGTTGGCCGGGGTGTCCCCCCAACACAGCCCAGTACAAACGACGAACACACACGCCAGGACGCCGCTCAGCCCCATCTTGACACACACGCCAAGTAGGGCAAGTGTACTTCTTCTTCTTCCTGCTTGACTTGACAGCGCGACCTAATTTGAGGAAGGCACAACTTGAAAACAGACACACACAAAAACAAAGACCGTGACCTCAACGTCCAAGATAAACAGCCTACGAGTATATATGTGCACGGAAGTAGAACGAGACAGTCCGAAAATAACAAGAGTTTGTGCTTCTGTCGTCAAATAATGAAGACTTGTTAGTGTAGCGCAAATAGACTTCTTCATTACTTCATTTTTACCTTAGCTTGTTTTGAGTAGCCGCAACTACAGGAAGCATCTATCTTAATTCAAAAATGTTGTTTGTTCGTTTCGGCGTTTGCTTTCGTTATTCGCCGTCACGTGACTGTCATTTCTGCGCAGGCGCACAGAAACAGCAAAAGAAAGTTAGCAGCACGGCAAGAAGACGTGAATACGTGGCGGCCATGTTGGCAGGGGCGACGTTCCCATCAAAGACATTGTATGCACATTCAAGTTAAATCGTAACTTGCTCATTTCTCAACCGATTTTCACAACTGTATGCAGCACAATGTTCAGGCATCCTTGCTGTTCATATACGTTATAGATATGAATACGACACATGTTCAGCTCGTGGGTGCAAATGTCGTCGTATTCAGTGAGTCTGGCGGCAAGAAAACCGAAATAGCAAGGAAGCATGGACATTGTGTTGCATTTAGTTACACACAACACCATACAATTACAACAAGGGAACTGGGAATAACCTCTCACAGGTATAAATATTTTTGAGGCCCGTATTTTCAAGTGTTCTACTTTACATGGGCGGGACAGTGGACAGCTGGTTAGCACATCTGCCTCACAGTTCAAATCCCATCCCCGCTTGTGTGAAGTTTGCATGTTCTCCCCGTGCCTGCTTGGGTTTTCTCCGGGTACTCCAGTTTCCTCCCACATCCCAAAAACATGTGTGGTAGGTTGATTGAAGACTCTAAATTGCCCGTAGGTGTGAATGTGAGTACGAATGGTTGTTTGTCTATATGTGCCCTGCGATTGGCTGGCGACCAGTTCAGGGTGTACCCACCTCTCGCCCCAAGAAAGCTGGGATAGGCTCCAGCATGCCCGTGACCCTAGTGAGGAGAAGCGGTACAGAAAATAGATGGATGGATGTACTATATTACTAGCACGCACACACAGTCAGTCGCAGGTCACATAAAGTCAGGTCACTGAGTGAGAACTGAACCCACGCTGCCCGCACCAAAGTCAGGCGAGTGTACTACTACACCATCAGTGACCCAGTCAATGAAATCAATCATATGAAAATTCTTTAGGAGGATATACTGTATTTTCCCCAAAACTATCAAGATAAACGATAGTATCGTTGACGGTTTGTTTTACACCACTGATATAATGATATTAAAGAATAATTCAAGTAAGAACAAATTCTAAAGAACATTGGCATGGTAATGTAGAATAATACATTAAATAAATTAGATAAATAAAGAACTATAAATAAATATGACTCAGGCTCTATTCACAAAAACTGCAATTAAATAAATATCAAACATTTGGCACATCGCTATAGTCATTAACCCACTAAAGAGGCCCAAAAAATATCTTAAAGCCTGCCAAATTTGAATGAATACAAAAACACCAGCATGTATAAAACATGGGCTTTGTCACCGTTTTGAAATCAGATGTCATACATTTTAATATCATTCTTATTTATTTATTGTATGAATGTTGTCATGTTATGTACTGTATATAATTTCTGCTGCCTCTTGGCTTTTGGAAAATATTTTATCTCTGAATAAGCTTTTACCTGGTTAAATATAGGATAAAGCTGGACTGTGACGTGAGACCACAACCCTAACAACCAAGATCATCTGTCAATCAAATGACGCTGAAAATGAGTTTGCTGAAGTCAACTACTGGCTGAATATCGATAGCGTGTGCCGCTGTGCTTATGGTTTAGAAACAGTTACGTTTGCCATATGTGTGTCTGTGTCTGTGTGTGTGTGTGTTATGTGGGGAACACACACACACACACACATAAAACTCTTGTGCACTGACATTTTAACGATGTCAGCCCGGTTGAGTGAGCCTTTTAACTCCAGTCCTTAGCTTGCTAGCTCGTTAGATTGCAGCCTGGCGATTGTAATAAACAGTTAACTTTGTCTTTGTCGAGAGTTGTGTGCATCTATGGAGCAAACGTCGTTCTGCCAGCAGCTTGCAGAGTGCACGACTCCCCTCAAGCCAGACAGGATTCTTTTTCTCCTACAATCACACTCACACACGTTTTAGCCCTGTCATGCAGCTTACATACGCTTCTCTCCTCCGCAAACAGTTCCTGGGTTTTGATTCAATTCTTGCATCTGTGAACATTTATGTTGTGTGCGTGTGTGTGCAAATGTGCATGTGTGCATGCGTGTGCTACGGTGTGAGGCAGCACAGGCATCCCTCCATCTGGTTTTGCATATTTTGGGTTGCCTTCCAAAGTGGCTGGCCCTTCGCCTATAAAATTGGTGAATCATCCCTGTATGTTGATGGTTTGCATTTACCCGAAATGAAAGCGTAAATGAACAAACGTGAATGAATGTATACTTCACTTCATGTACAGCATTAAAACCAAATAATGCCACAATTTGACTTGACCAGATGGATTTTCATTAAATTTGTATTTAAAAATCCCGCACGTGAGTTCAGATATTCATTTCTCAATATACTGTACTGTATATGTTCGGGCATAATTGCTGAAAACATGTCCAAAGACTGAGAATTTTGTTATACTGTTTTGTGGCGATATAGCGTTAAACTGTTTTTTACCATTTCAGTTTTCCTGATTTCTTGGGTGTGGCTAAAACAGCGCCCACTGACGTACTTGGGCATCCCACTTGAGCCAGCCCTCCCCCATAACATTAGAAATTTAACATCCTCATTTGCATGGTTATCTAATGCAATTACGAGGTATAACTAAAACAAAAATGAAAACAATCTTTCACATTGTATAGTTCCTCAAAAGTCAAACAAAATAGTTAAAACCAACAGGTTTATGGATGACGAATACTTGATCCTGGAACAGATTATTCATGTTTAAATTATTTCCTATTGCAAAAGAATGCTTCTAAATCTCAATCAAAGGTCGGCGAGCTTCTTAGGTATTGGGTTTAACCTCAGATGGTCCACTGTATTTTTAGGCCTGTTGCATCATCGTTTGCAGAGAAAATTAATTTCTGAAACAATGATAGCGTTCATTCAATAATCTATCACCAGTGCTTCTTTGTACTACTGTCGACTGACATCTGTTAGCACTGCAATGGTGAACAGCAATTTCATTTCATGAACATGTGGGAGCAGCCACTTCACCCTTGTGTTACGTCCTTCTCATTTAGATGAAGTGCTTTCACAATCACTTAGCTCCGACCAGACCCATACACCTACACACTTCAGAATACTGTTCATATGATATGGAAGGCCATATTTCTTTGAACAAAGCACTGTGCAAACGGTGCCTCTCATTGTTTATGATGCTGCCATGACGCACGTTCTACACACAAATATATGAACAAGTGAGTCACCGTGCATCCACAAATTTATATCGTTAACAATCAAGCCTGAGGTGTGTTGCTTTCAAGGTTTCGCTTAATTTCAACTACCGGTACTCTTCTTTAGCACATCCTCAGCAGTTGTGGATCAGTCACTGCCACAAACAGAAACAGTACTTGGAGAGCCAATGAAATCACATTAGAATCATTTGATTAAAAACTAAAAATGCTACAGCTTCAAATCAATAAATAGTGCCTCTAGACACACACACACACAATTATACATCACTGAGGACTAATAAATTAGGTATTGACTCAGTCTTAAAGCCATCAGTAAGTGTAGCTGCTGCGCATGTTTGTTTGCATGCTTCCTGACATACAGTTGTGTTCAGAATAAGAAGTGTGTCTAAAAAAAAGTGAGCTTTACATCCTCAGAATAGATTTTAGTTCCAATCATGCAAATGCCCGGGGAACATTGCACATTCCATTCCAAATAATAAAAGGTGCTATTATTTTACAAAAAGGGAAGAAAATTAAATATTAGGCTAAATGGAAATTTAGTTGTATAATCAGTGTTCCTAAGAGCCGCTTCACATCGGTGTTGGAGCTGACCAACATTTGGCAACTGTGAACTAACTGCTTTGCCAGCCCAGGACGACTGGATTTTGCATATGTGAAGGCAAGCTGTTGGAGAATATGGCCTGCAAAGTGCCGTTGCTGAAAAAAAGAAATGAGGTACAATTTCACCAAAGGACACATCTGCTGACCTAAATAGAAATACCTCAACGTTTGGCGGACTGCTAAAAGCAGAATTGTTTATTTGTGGTCGAGGTGTCACAGACAGTTTGCCAGACAACTCCCAAACACTGAATTCAAGACTGTGAAATGGTGCCGGTCCTTATTGTATGTAGCCATATCTCATCGGCTGTGTCATGTCTTTTAATCGTCTTTTTAGACTATAACTGCTTTACCCGTGGGACGGGGACATGGTTAGCCCTGGGAATGGGGGGTCAGAGACTGCGGTTGGATAGGAGGAATTTGTTAAGTTTGTTGTCTTTAATTACCTGTTCTCTGAAGCAAGTTATGTTGTGTTTTTTAAGTGTGAAAGGTGCTATATACCTAAGGTATTGATGGATTACACCCAAACACACCAGTAAGCAAGCAAGCGACACTATGGCAGACCCATCCCGACCTCAACTCATAAGCGAACTTGTGAGGTAACATGAATAAAGCGGTTTCTGAGGCAAAACAAAGAAATGCAAAAGAACTGTGGAATGCTCACAAGGTGCCGGAATTTCGTTGACTCAATAAAACACAAATGTAAAACAGCTCTCAGAAACAGTGGTTATACAACTATTACTTTAGGTATTACCAGGAAAGGTACACTTTCAAGCTATTTTCAGTTTCTACAGTAAATGTTAGTTTATAAGGAACAATATAGACACCGCACACTCAGGATATTTTTCTTCATGTTTTGATTTGGCATAGATGTGCAGTGTTGCCAATTCATTTGTAGCATACACTGTGAGGAAATTAAAACCATAAGGATTTTGAGATTTACTCATGTTTCTAGACTCAATCTGAATACAACTGTATTTCTGCTGGTGTATTAGCGGGAACCAAAACTGCCTCCTATGTTGTTTTTCCACTTGCCTATTTTTTATTTTTTTTTAATTGTTCTTTCCAATTACTCAGTCAGCAACCCAATTGCAACAATTTGGAGATATCATTAATCTGTATTGATCAATGCCTAGGCCAAGGTTAATGGGAGTGGGGAGAGAGGAGGTGTCAGGTGAAAATATAATGGGGTGAAATGAGATCACGAAGAGCAAAAACAAAGGACATCAAGGTAATTGTATTGTCTGAATGGACTTTAATAAATGGAATGTTTGAGGTTTCATTAAAGAATGGTTGTCAGGCGTGTTGTGAGCTGTGTAGAAGTGTAGAGTAACTCACAACAAAAACAACACAATGAGAGGACACTTTATTCTCTGAGTGAACTGCTTTGTCAGTTTGTAGTATTGGAGAACAATCCAAAGGCTCTAGAAATGTCAAATATGCTTGAAACACAACTCCACACTCACACCGGTGCGTAACAATGCCCTCCTCTACAAAGCCACTTAGAAATATACTGCCATTTTCATACAGCTACAACCATATAGTCTCAACATTTCACACTTTACAAATCCATGGGGATATATGAAATAGGTAATCAAATACAGTATTTAAATATAAATCCATCTTCCAGTGTCACAGACATATAGCATCTAATTACATTCTACATTTCAGTCATCAGAAAAAAAAATCAAAATGAAAAAGCTTAAAAAGGTTTCCTAAAAATGAATCCCCACAATATCAAATGTCCAATGGTGAATAAACAATACAAGATTTCCTTAAATAAACAATAGGTTTACCGTATTTTCACGACCATAAGGCGCACTTAAAAGGCTTAAACTTTCTCCAAAATGGACGGAGCGCCTTATAATGCGGCGCACCTTATATAAATGTTGCGTGATGAACGCTCCGCTTGACTTTTTTTCCACATACTTTTTTTTGACCACTTGACTGACTGGGAGCATTTCCTGCTGACACGCTGCTTATACAGAGGAAAAGCGGACGTGGTTGAGGACAGCATGCAGACGTAAAGGGAGAAGGGTGCGTGAAGGAGGACGCTAAAGCCACGCCCCCAGTAGGTATATAGCGCCGGGGTGTGCATTGTGCAAAACAACATCGGTTTGGCTAAGGACTCCCGAAAATGTCACCTACGAAGAGACACGCTTACGAAGCACAGTTTAAACTGCAAGCTATCAGTTACGTGGAGGAACATGGGAATCGAGCAGCCGCGAGAGAATTCAAGATCAACAAATCCATGGTTCGCAAGTGGAGGAAGCAGGAAAACGAGTTTCGCCAAGTCAAGAAGACTCCGCGGGAACAAGGCGAGGTGGCCCGAGTTGGAAGACCAACTCGAGCAATGCATTAATGGGCAAAGAACAGCCGGGAGAAGCGTCTCAAGTCACCATTCGACTGAGTGCAATAATTCTTCCATGTGCAGCAAGTGAGGAAGCCTGCCATCTTTCCGGGAGGCTTGACCAAGGAACTCCAACCGCTGGACATCGGTGTAAACAAGGCGTTCAAAGTGAAGTTGCGAGCGGCGTGGAAGTGATGGATGACAGATGGCGAACACAATTTTACTAAGACTAGAAAGCAGCGCCGGGCGAGTTACGCCACAATTTGTGAATGGATTGTGGAAGCTTGGGCTAACGTGTCTGCTTGCACTGTTGTTCGAGCTTTCGTAAAAGCCGGCATCATTTCTGAGGAGTCGCACGGCAACGAGACTGACTCAAACCTGGCTTGTTTGATTGAGAACTTGGCCACCTGTTCATTTCAGATACAGAAGATGAGGACTTTGATGGATTTGTGGATGAGGATTGATAAAAAAATAACGCGAGTACATTGTTAAATACTTCAATAAAGTACAACCGAACTCAGTTTTGCTCCCGCTGCCTTTTTAAAAACATTGTTTTAGCGTGGATGCATGCTACCATATGTTTTAAGCTAGCGTATGTTTTACCATGCCTGCGCCCAATAATACGGTGTGCCTTATGTATGAGTTAAATACAGAAATAGACCCCGTAACTGAGACTGCGCCTTTTAATACGGTGCGCCTTATAGTCGTGAAAATACGGTAAATAGTTTTAGTACATGTACAACCCCAATTACAATTAAGTTGGGACGTTGTGTTAAACATAAATAAAAACAGAATACAATGATTTGCAAATCATGTTCAACCTATATTTAACTGAATACACTACAAAGACAAGATATTTAATGTTCAAACTGATAAACTTTATTGTTTTGAGCAAATAATCATTTTATGGCTGCAACACGTTTCAAAAAAGCTGGGACAGGTGGCAAAAAAGACTGAGAAAGTTGAAGAATGCTCATCAAACCTGTTTGGAACATCCCACAGGTGAACAGGCTAATTGGGAACAGGTGAATTGCTCAGTCATTCACAAGCAAAGATGGGGCGAGGTTCACCTCTTTGTGACAATGTTCCTCAACATACAATTGCAAGGAATTTAGGGATTTCATCATCTACGGTCCATAATATCATCAAAAGGTTCAGAGAATCTGGAGAAATCACTGCATGTAAGCGGCAAGGCCGAAAACCAACATTGAAGGGCTGTGACCTTCAATCCCTCAGGCGGCACTGCATCAAAAACCGACATTAAAGTGTAAAGGATCTCACGACATGGGCTCAGGAACACTTCAGAAAACCAATGTCAGTAAATACAGTTCGGTGCAACATCCGTAAGTGCAACTTGAAACTCTACAATGCAAAGCAAAAGCCATTTATCAACAACACCCAGAAACGCAGCCGGCTTCTCTGGGCCCGAGCTCATCTAAGATGAAGTGATGCAAAGTGGAAAATTGTTCTGTGGTCCAACGAGTCCACATTTAAAATTGTTTTGCGAAATTGTGGACATCGTGTCCTCCGGGCCAAAGAGGAAAAGAACCATCCGGACTGTTATGAACGCAAAGTTCAAAAGCCAGCATCTGTGATGGTGCGGCCCTGTGTTAGTGCCAATGGCATGGGTAACTTACACATCTGTGAAGGCACCATTAATGCTGGAAGGTACATACAGGTTTTGGAGAAACATATGCTGCCATCCAAGCAACGTCTTTTTCATGGACGGCCATGCTTATTTCAGCAAGACAATGCCAAACCACATTCTGCACGTGTTACAACAGTGTGGCTTCTTAGTAAAAGAGTGCGGGTACTAGACTGGCCTGCCTGCAGTCCAGACCTGTCTCCCATTGAAAATGTGTGGCGCATTATGAAGCGTAAAATACGACAACGAAAACTCCGGACTGTTGAACAGCTGAAGCTGTACATCAAGAATTCCACCTACAAAGCTTCAAAAATTAGTGTCGTTAGTTCCCAAACATTTATTGAATGTTCCCTCCATCCATCCATCCATTTTTTGAGCCGCTTATCCTCACTAGGGTCGCGGGCGTGCTGGAGCCTATCCCAGCTATCATTGGGCAGGAGGCGGGGTACACACTGAACTGGTTGCCAGCCAATCGCAGGGCACATATAAACAAACAACCATTCACACTCACATTCACACCTAGGGGCAATTTAGAGTCTCCAATGAATCCATGTTTTTGGGATGTGGGAGGAGACCGGAGTGCCCGGAGAAAACCCACGCAGGCATGGGGAGAACATGCAAACTCCACACAGGCGGGGGCCGGGGATTGAACCCGGGTCCTCAGAACTGTGAGGCTGACGCTCTAACCAGTCATCCACCATACCGCCTTATTGAATGTTGTTAAAAGAAAAGGTGATGTAACACAGTGGTAAACATGACCATGTCCAAGCATTTTTGGAACGTGATGCAGTCATAAAGTTCTAAGTTAATGATTATTTGCTAAAAACAATAAAGTTTATCAATTTGAACATTAAATATCTTGTGTTTGTAGTGTATTCAATTAAATATAGGTTGAACATGATTTGCAAATAATTGTATTCTGTTTTTATTTTATGTTTAAAACAATGTCCCAACTTCATTGGAATTGGGGTTGTAGAACAAGTTAATCGCTTCTCAAAATACACTAAGTACATTATTTTTAACAGCAGATGGTTTGTAAATCTTGCTCCTTACTTCAAAAATTCAGAAAAAGAAACAAAACACTTGAAATGGGGGCTGAGGGAGTTAAAATTGGCACTGTGTGGGCAAGTTTATCTGAAGGACACAAATATAAGAAGAACACTTGAGACTGAGGATACGCACTTAATACTTGATGTACGATCTGAACATCAAATACCAGGGAGCAATTATTGTTAGCATTTATTTTAGTATCAGTTGTTTTGGTCCAGTGCTGAGTAAATGCAATGACTTCATGTACAATTAGCATTTTGAGTGACTCTGAATTTCTTCAAGTAACAATTACTCCACATAATCAAAATGAAGCCCAAACTAACTGCTTGCTGCGTTGCAAAGATTCAAACATAACACAGCCACTTTATTTAAATGCAGATGTGCTTTGCCGCTCTCGCTTCACCCCCCATGTGTTAGTGTTACAGAAAAAAACAAAACACAAAACATATTTTGACAAGCTTGTAGAAATCAGAATGTCGAAATGAACGAACTACCTATGATGAAGTTGATTCACTCCAGTGAGCAGGAAAGTGTAAACATCTCTCCTAAAGGCAACATTCATATTCTTATTGGTAGCTCCAATGTCAAACAAACAGAATCTCATCACAATTGAAAGCTCAAGAACGACTGGGGGATATGTTTGTGCTCATAGCAACAACTATTTAGCATCCATTTGATAACGTGGATATGCCTTTCCCATAAGCTCTAATTTCACATTTTCCTTTTCTTGTTATACTTTAAATTACATTAGATATGTAAATATAGTGGAACCTCGGGTTACAATTTATGAATGACCTGGTTTATGAACTGATCGGGTTACGCCACAAAAATTCAAAGAAAAACTACCTCGGTTAATGCACTATTTACGATTTGGGAACCGTCTTGGCACGGACGTGCAGTTGTGCTTTTTATTGCGCTGTAATGGTATGGCTCCAAAGAAAGTGAAAACTGCTAGCAATTGTGTTATTAAGAATAAAATTTGTAAAGCGCTTTTCTCAACACCCAAAGACGGACGGTTAATACAGGGGCACACATACAGAGACAAGTAAAAAATAAAAATAAACTAAATAAATGTAGCATGGCTGGCGAAGCAGTCCCTCCACGGAAGCTAACGATGGCTAACTAGCAGATTCAACCCCGGTCACATCTATCGAGTGTCTCACAGGTTCCACCTTCGGCCACGGTATGGGAGCTCACTTGTGGTAGTGTCAGCGAGGAGTCATGTTCTAAATAAATCCCCTTCCTTTCCTTGCATGTTAGCGTGTCGTCTCAATGCGTGCCATGGATACCGCGAGCAGGATAATGGCCACTACAGCCCACAAAGCAATTAAGTTTTCCCACAATGCAATGCGACCATTGTGGGATATGGCGACTATTTATCGGCTAGCGGTATCAATGGTGAATGTAAACAATGCTGTGTACTCACGCAGTGAGATGGCATGTTAGCGTGCAAGGAAGGGAAGTGGACTTAATCAGACCTTGCTAATACTATCACCAAGTTCTGTGGCCAAAGGTGGAACCTCAGCAGGCACTCAATGGCTTGGAGCTAGCTTGAGACTGCTTGCTAGCCGTTGCTAGCTTCCGCAGAGGGAATGCACTGCTTCCTGCCTAGCTGCGTGGCTTATTTTTTTTTAACTTGGCTCTTTGTTTGTGTGCACCTATGTTCCACATCTTTGGGTGTTGAGAAAAGTGTTATACAAATTCTTCGTCAAGCTGTATGGCCTAGTTGTAACTATGGCGAACATAAGCAGTGTTGTATACAAAAAAAGCTAAATTGTTGCCATGTCATTTGCTAGCGAATACACCATGTTATTTCTTCACAACAAAGTGTGTTTGCACTTTTTTCTACATTCTACAGCATTTATTTTAACCACAAACTCATAAAAATAAGCTACATACAACTTCGTCTTCGGGTTGAAAAGGATTAATTGCATTTTTATTAATTTCGTTGGGAAGCATTACCACGATATGCAAACGTTTCGGGTTGCAATTGAGGTCACAGAAGAAATTAAATTCATAACCCAAGGTTCCACTGTATAGCAAAAAATAAATAAAAAATCACTCGAGATCTGCCTTCTCTCTCTGTTAAAACAATAACCTACACTTTACCTCTTATAAGAGATTTTAAGTGATAACATAACGTATTCAACCTACAGCTAAAAAGCAATAAAAGTGAGCTTCAGTCAGTTTAAAAGTAAACTATTTTTCAGCAGCAGTACACAGACAATACAAAAATACTGCTGTTGGCATATTTAAGACAACTAGGCGTCACCACCTCTGCCCTGGATTGCACTCAGCCTGTCTTGCAAAAGCAAACATGAATGCAGCCTTTACCTACTTAATATTCAGGACAACACTGGGAAGTCTGTGTGTTCAGTCTTTTTCCTTCACTTCCCATCAAATGCCTTCCTTCCTCTGTCTGCACACAAAAATTCTTAGGTCAGTCATATTGAAATACTGTTTGAATATAAACACTCTGGGTGTCTTTTAAAACTTGTGGCAAACAATTCAGGAGGTCTATTGCTGAATTCCAGAAAACTGGAAAGCTGGAAAAGCACATTGGTAAGAAAAGTCTTCCGGGTTAAATCTGGATATACCCAAACTTCAATGCGATGCGGTCATACAACATTAAAATAATATACTGCATGAACTATATTTGTTGTACAACATATCTCCATTTAACCAGTTTGGTAAGTAGATACATCACTATATCATCAACAAATGTATTTTTTAAAAGGTCTAGGCTGCCTTCGGATTTTTTGCTTGTCGTCAGAACTGCAGCGTAAAGCAACCACTGGAACGGGGAAGTTGGGTTTGTATTTGCAGAATAACTTGCAATATCATATCTTAATACAGCAATGCGAAAATGGAAAAAAAAAAAAAAAGTACGATACATCTGAAGGAGGGAAATGTCTTCTCTCATATTAAGCATACCAAATTACACAAGTGGGCGGAAATGGCGGAAATGTTTTGTTTTCTCTGATAAACCATTAATGGACCTCAGTCTATTGAAAAGCTAATTTGGCAGTTTTACAGGAGCAAAACAAAACATTTTTATCAAAACAGCACAAATGCCAGTTACTTCACAGTCATCACTTGATTTATGAAAACAAACACAATCAGCCCCATCTTGACAGTTTTGTGACTCTTTACTCTGTCAAAATAAAATGAAAACAGTAGCGATCTACAGAAGAGCAAATTATTAAAAATATGACAAAACAAGTTTTGATTGGCTGTCCAAATTTAGATTTTGATTTAGGCAGATCATGGAGGTTCAGCCGTTAAATTCGCATATCAGTAAGATTCATTATTGAGTGTGCAACTACATACAGAATACAATAATGCCAGACAGAGACAGTATTGATCAATATTATTTGATATTGGCGTATTGTTGAGCGATAATGTCTCATGCATATTTTGTCCCTCCCCTGTGTTGCTGTGTGTCAGTTTGTTTGTTTGTTTTGAGGTTGAAGTAGCTACAATATCTCATAGAAGTCTCAAATGCAGCATATATGTCAGTGGGTTGAAAGAGCCTACATCTCCCAGCACGCACCACTGGTAAGAAATTATATGCGCTAGGGTTAAATAACTGGGTTGTATAGTAAACACCCATGCGTTGTTAGAATTAAACTGACTTAAATAACCTCCAGATAACCAACAACTGAACACTGTTACACTTGGCCAATTATAACACAGGAGGAAACATCCTTACATTAGGTTACAACCTGCCTTGTGTGCTTTTTAAACTGTATTGTAGCAAAAACAGCCTCCTCATCATCAATGCGTAGGGCTAAAAGCAAACAGTGTGATTTTTACATAACCTAGAGATTGTTTTTCTCTGATCAGCAGATGAGTGCTTTTGGATTGGAAAGTACGCACAAGGATTATCAATCCAATTCTTTGGAGTGCAGTTACAAAGATAAATCGTGCTACAGGTTTCTGGTAGCACATCATCAGGGGATCGTATGCCGGGAAAGGAGACTTTAATCAAGGGAAATTTGATTTCCTTCCAAAATTATCATCCCTTCATTAATTTTCTTTCTGATCAGTCAGGTGATTATTATTTTTTTTAATATAGGCCGATGTCCCATCACGGAGTCGCTGTACGAAAGGAAACATTGATTCTGTCTTTGCCAGCTGAGGCTGCACATAGTTCCACACGAGAGGCTGATAACAAGCAGCTCAAGGGCTGAAATGAGTGCAAAGTTCCCTCTCTGTAATGAACACCCTCAGCGTCTAGCCTATAAACCGTCTCCTCCCGAATCACACCACCACAACAGCACTGGCTAATTGTTCTGCCATGGTCTGTTGCTATGATGATAATGCATGATACATATAAAGACATGTTAATAACGGTAATGATATTTATAACGATGATGATGACGCACAAACTGAAATAAACTGTCATGAGTTTTCTTTGCTTCATTTTCAAATCTTCATAAACAAAAATAAAGATGATTCTGATTCCAGCGATTCTGTCTTTAAAGAATGCCATCCAAGTAGAGACAATAAAATGCCATAAAATTACCTCTCTATCTCACGCATTAGATTCGAAATACACAACTCATTGTCTCACCGTGTGCAGATTTTCAGTAAACACAAGGGAGTTTGGCAATACTTGCTCCTTGGCAAATTGTCCTCAAGAAAATACAGAAATATTTCTTTAAAATGATTAGAAAACCTACTCCGACGCTCTGGATGCTATTGCTTTTACAATGAAAAGAACGGAATGATGGAATTTAACATATCAAAATACCATGAATGAAACCACATATTTACTATCAAAGCGAATAAGGTAGCCCCGCCCCAAACCCTTTGGCACAATAATCATATTAAATAAATAAAATCTGAATTGGAATGTTCAATGACACATTCAGAGTGGTGAGCACAGTTTCTTGAGTCATACTATTAACTGAATTATTTTTCTTTGTTGATGTGCAGTCATTGTAAATGTTAAATTTGACATTGTCTTTCCAAGTGCAGTTCTTTTATGTGTAGCTTGATGTTGGAAACAGGTAGAACACAAGCTCACCTTGCTGGGTGAATAACCTTATCAATTTAGTTCAGTGAACAAACAAACAACGATTTAAAATAGAAAAAAAAAATTGTTGAACTAAACTCAACTAAATGTTATCATGAATGAATGATTATTAATCACGCTGTTGCTTAACAGTCTTTATGTTTTTTTACTCTACATAGAAGTCCATGTAATAGTGGTATAAAGTACTTCATTTAACACTTTTCTTTAAGTAATTTTCCATGACCCAAAATGTCAAACTGAGAATGCTTAGATTCCCCCCCCTCCCCCCGCTCCATATAATGTAATTGGCCTAAAGTTCTTTCTGCTAACATGCATGCAGCAGAGAGGAGGCTTTATCAAGGCTTGTCTGCCACTGAGACTTGGGAATCATTTTGCACCTGTGCCACAGACTGACAGACGCTTATGAGGTGAACTTATTCAACAAAGAACTGGAAGAGAACCTAATGAATTCAGTCAAATATTATGAAGGAGAGTGATACTGGTGTCCTGCTATCTTGTTTTATGGAAACTCTCTATATTATACAAAATTTCCATAAAACATATAGATAAGAGTCTATAAGACTGACGTCAAGCGTAACGTTGTTATTAAGTGGTGAGGTAAGATTTTAGTCAATTAGCAACAAGATTAGACGTCTAACAAGTTCTTGTTGATTCACCTTCCCTGCTTTCAGGTAAAAAAAAAAAAAAAAAAAAAAGTTTTCAAGAATCAAGTGAAACAGAATAATGGCTGATGTAATACAAAGACGCTAATGTGCAAAATGACATACTGCAGCTGTGTGTTAACACAATGAACTTCTGCGACCCATAACTTGCGAAATATTTACAGTTTTGCTTGTTGCGTGAGTCCCCACACACAGACTGTGCGTGTTTGACTGCGGTACAGCAGATCAACTGTACAGTTTATGTGCCCTTTAGGAACTTTTAGTTGGTCCACAAACATTTCCCTTTGCCCATTTCTCCTTAAGACAAGTAAAACACACTCATGGAGGTATACATACATCCACACGCACTTCGAGTGCACAATTGCTATCTCTAATTAGCTGACAGCCATGTTACCTTAAGGCCACAATCTAATCCTAATACACTTTTCAAACCACATTTCCACTTCTGATGTACGGGAACATCAATATGAAAATATGATCTCGCTGCACACATGTAAACACAAAACTTTCACACCCTCGTGGGGATGAATGGATTTCAGTCGATCCATCCGCTTTTCTTGACTTGCTCCTCTTCCCCTGCGTCATGTCTACCTCACAGTGAAGAGGAACTCTGGCTGTAGTTTCTGAGATTGAGTCTATTGTACGTGGGCGAAGGAGGGGATGGGGGCGGATGGGAAGGTACCGGGGGGAGACACAGATCTATCTCAGACACAGCCGAGCTACTGCTAGATGCCAGAGAGTCCCGGAAGGGTGACGGGGGAGTCAAAGCAATGAGCTCCTCCTCCAATTCCACCCTCCTCAGTGGGGAGTCCATGAGGCAGGTGACCAAGCCACCTCGCATGGGGGAAATGGAAGGAGAGGACTGGGGGTGAGGAGGTGGAAGAGGGTAGGGCGAATGCAGAAGAGGGACTGGGTGAACGGGACAGCCGCCCCGGCGCCCCAAGCTCGACTCGGCGAGGGGATGGGGATGGGGTTGGACGTCAGCGTAGGTGGTGACGACGGGAGGTGGTTGAATCTCACGAGGAAGAAGATAGGGGTCAGTGGGGTGCGGCGGTGGTGGCGAGTGTTTGTGTGCATTGGGGTGCGTGGGAGAGGACAATAGCATCATAGTGTTGAGTTGGCTGATGTTAGCGGTAAAGCGGTTCACCACGCAGCTGATCTGATCCATCAGGTTGCTTTGGCACGCCACTGGGCGACCCTCCAAGATGATCAGGCGGCCGTCACTCCCGGCCACACCTGAGTTACTGCTGACGTAGCCATAACTGCTGCCGCTGCTCTGGCTACAAGTACTGCTGGAATACTTGGCGACACCTGCCATCTGAGACTCTTCCTCCAAACCTGGACCGAGTCTCTGGCTCACCGTGCTGATTGGGGAGGGCGTTTGTGGTCGATAAGTGAGGGAGTATCTCTCCTCAGCTTCAGATACGTCGTACAGGTTCTTGTCGACACCAGCATCGCTATGAGAAGGCAGGGAAGATACGGAGGGAAGGGAAGGCAGGGGCATGTGTGGAGGCAGGTCGGCTCCTCTACAGTAACGCTCCTCAGATGTCTTGGAAAAGGGCTTGATGACTGCAGTTTGATTGTTCTCTTTCTTCTTGATATGGAAAGACAGACGTTGCCACAAGTGGTTCCCGTGCGAACTGTTGCGCTCGGTCTGGGCCCAAGACACCGACTTGCCGTTCGAGCTGAAAAACAAGATCGATTTCAGACTATAAATGGGAACAAGATAAAAAAATATGTATTGTGGGGGCAGTTCAGCAGGCTGAGACAACGAAAGCAACACGACATTTATAAAGCAAATGTAATATGATATTTATCAAAAGCAAAGCAAATTTATTTATATAGCGCATTTCATACACAAGGTAACTCAATGTGCTTTACATGAGTAAAAGCATTTAAAAACAAAGAAAAACACCCCAAAAAAAACCTGCTTCTAAACATTCCATCAATGTGACAAAATTCGTCGGGATGTTGGTTAAAGCTGTCCGAAACTATAACACACACCAGTGTTAAAGTTCGATGTTTTCAAAAAGCATTGCCCATTACCCTAACTTGCATGAAGCTGTTTCAACAAATTATTTAATCGAACGGTTTACATATTTTACATGTTGTGCTCTGTAAAAACATGGAAGCTCATAAATGTTTGTGGTATGATATTACTTTAAGAAAACTATCTATTGTTGTGACTCGTTGCGACTCAGTATCTGTTTCTTTGAAAAGTAATAATCACGCCCTCTCGTCTATTGACTTTATACAGTATCTGGCCGTCTACATGACAGCATCTCAAAGTCACCATCACCGACACACCACCATGCCGATTTACACCACCAACTATTTAAAAATAAATAAATAAATAAATAAAAGAGAGAGAGGACCCAAATAGATGGAGATCTGCAGAAGGGACTGGAAAAAAACAGATATGGAAGCATTGCTGACATTTCTCATAACAGCATGATTAAAATCTTGCTTGGCAAGCCGGGTGAGCTCATGTAACCACCTGACATGAGACAGCGCAGTCATTGACTTCATGTATTTGAGCCTTTGGTTATTGCCTTCGATGACAAGAGGATGGCTTGAAGATTGGCAAAAATGCTATTGTCTGTCTGTCTGTCACCCAACATGTCATTTCTTTTCTCTTTTTGTCCCCCCACTCAATCTTGTGCATTTTCCATTTCTCTTCATTCCATTCATCTCTTGCTGAATGCACTCAGATTTTGTTTCCCAACTTTCCCCCCCCATTATTTCCTTCTACTACTCAATTCATTCCCATTTCTGTCTTTGCCGTGTCCCTATTAGCCAATTGTCTGCAGTTCATGTTAGGGTCAGAAGAACAATCGAGCAGGGGGCTTCAGTAAATCAATCCTTCAGAGGGCTCAAACACACACACGCATGCACGCGCACGCACACGCACACACCTGAGAGTCTCTGCAGTGGACCCTCTGCGTTTCCACAAGTTAACCAGACTCGAGGAACGGCTAGCAGCTGAGGATGATTTGCCATCGCCCACATGCATGCGCACCACCGTACTGGTGGTAAAGGCACTCCGTACGTTTCGCTCCGGTTTGGCCAGAATGATGTATACCTTTGATGACAGAAAATAAAATACATGTTAAGATTTACTTGAGCTTCACACCTCTTTGTGAGTTGATGATTTCACTTAATGCTATAATGCAAAATCAAAACAAAGATTGTACTTGTTTAGGTATGTGAAATGTATTTGCATTTTTTTTTTAAATTCATTGCCTTTTCTTTTTACAATAATTCCTCACTAGAAGAAAATCATTTTTACTTAATGCATCATATGCCCACTATATCTAGGTACAATTAATAGAATTACATCACAACACTCCCTAACACAACACAAATATTATCCACTATTATTATCCACTCTAATGTGCAGTAGGAGTTTGTTGAGCACTTATCAAACCTTGAATTGTTCACAAAGTAAGAAATACCATCATTTAAAAGTATGAGGGTATGATCATGTATCATTACACTGACAAGATGACATTCAAATATTGTACTGAAATCGTGCTGCATTTTACAAAAGGTGCCAGTAAAAATGTATCAGATATATACATTGCTTCGTAGTCACTATAATTAAAATTTCATAAGAGGGAAGGGACATTTTGATTTGAATATTACTGTCTACAATCCAAAAATTTAATAAATAGGAGAGCATGCACCCATCAATCCATTTTCTGTATCTCTTATGCTCACCAGGGTCGCGGGTGAGCTGGAGCCTATCCCAGCTGACTTTAAGCAAGAAGCGGGGTACCCCGGCCAATCACAGTAAATAGGAGAGCAAATATTTAAACAAGGTTATGTATTATGAGGGGGAAAGTATACCGGTGTACTGTAGCCACTGGGATGAATGGACAAGAATAGAGAGTAGTGGATAAATACTGTACTGCAAAAAGGTAAAAGGTAACAAAGTTGTGAGAAGTCGCTCCTAAACTTACCTTTGGTACAAACATGCAGCAAAGGGCCACTGTGGCGCTGAGGCTGACACTGAAGCACATGGTGATAATTTTATAATTGGAGCCAAAGTAGATGGGAACAAAGGCCAGCCATATAATGCAGGTGGTGTACATGGTAAAGGCAATGTACTTCGCCTCATTGAAATTAGCAGGAACGTTGCGGGTCTTGAGGAGAAAGACAAGTATGAACAAATAGTTTTTTGTTATTGCTCAGTTGATTTTGCCTTAAGGGACATTTATTAAGTCAAGACAATGAACTATTGCAAATTCTGTCATTATGCATTAGGAATGATAGTGATCAAACACAGCCCATGGCACTTAGTTGTTTTTGGAGTTTGTCGTGCTTGCTCTCTTGCCAAAAATAATCAAACATAGACTTTAATTTGCATTTGGTAAAATCACATTTCCTTTATTGGTCGTGGTTAAACATCCAACAGCATTTCCATACTTTTTGTCGGCCTGTGTAAGTTTTCTCCTAAGTAGAAATTCAAACACGACATACTTCAAATAAGGCTTAGCTGTGACTCCACCGTTAATTTGTAGGTCCTAAATTAGATATGTTGTGTAGTATGTATTAATCCACTAAATCACATTACATCCTAAATTATAGATAAGCAGTCAAATCATCCCAAAAAAATTTTTTAAACAATATGTAGGAATAGGATGGACCAGTTACTACCTTGAAGGCGTAGAAGGTACAGCTGAGGATGAGCAGGCCATTGTATCCCAAAGGGGCAACCACACCCAAGTTAGTGGTGTTGCATATGAGATTGACTTGACGGATGCTGGGGTAGTCATAGATCACCTGTGTGGAGGGATGAAAGCGGGCCGCTGTTTTGCTTAACACATGGCAAGGGTTTTACAAGCTTCTTGTGAAAATGAATTACTTTGCCGTAGAAAGAGAGACTACAAAACATGGTAGATCTACATTCGTGTTGAAAAGTACGTTTTTTTAATATATTCTTTTATTTCTGCTGTACACTGAAAACATTTGAGTTTGACATCAAAAGATGAACATACTTTGAAGGAGAGTGTACATTGTAAACTTAACGTATTGATATTTCAAGTCTTCTTGAAAATAATAAAATTCAAGTTGGTAGAGCAGAGGAGGATTGTTGCAACGGCTAGAGAGTACGTACTACAACTTAATGGCTTGGGCAAAAGAGAAGACTACTGTTTATGAATATAAATACATACAAATAAAATAAAATTACATATTTGTTGGTGGAAGATTTTGTCATCCATTCATCCATTTTCTGACCCACTTATCCTCACAAGGGTCACGAGAGTGCTGGAGCCTATCCCAGCTATCATCAGGCAGGAGGCGGGGTACACCCTGAAATGGTTGCCAGCCAGTTGCAGGGCACATACAAACAAACAACCATTCACACCTACGGGCAATTTAGAGTCTTCAATTAACCTACCATGCATTTTTTGGGATGTGGGAGGAAACCGGAGTGCCCGGAGAAAACCCACGCAGGCACAGGGAGAACATGCAAACTCCTCACAGGCGGGGCCGGGGATTGAACCCCGGTCCTCAGAACTGTGCGGCAGACGCTCAAAGCACTTGACCACCGTACCGCAACATTTTGTCAAATATTCTTCAAGTATCAGTGTAATGAAAAGAGTTATGATGTTAAAAGTTCAGTCAATCTTTGAGTACCTAGAAAATTGATAGAAATGTGATGAATTCTCTATCAATTTTAATACATATACTGTAAATTAGTCTGTTGTCAACTGTGAAACACTTTGAGGCTCTTTTGTGATTAAGGGTTATACAAATGAACAATAAATTAATTATTGTCTTTATGTTGTGATCGTTGGGTGTGTCCATGCATCTGTCAAGATTCCACCCACCTACTGTAGTTACAAAATAAAAACCCTGGAAAGAGCACACTCACCTGGGGTGGCTCCATGAGGAAGAGTGCCACAATGATGCCTAGCTGTAGTAGTATGAGCAGGAAGGCAATGATGAGCTGAGCGCAGGCAGACATGAAACAAGGCTTCTTTGTACAAATCTTCTTCTTGCTGCCTGCCAGGATCCGCGCAATGCGGTTGGTCTAGGAGAAGAATGTAAATATTCAGTTCTTTTCAAGATGATGTCCATTCACTTTTTGTCTATCTTGACCAGTTTTATGTATTCCTCCCCGGCTACTTACAGATCATTCTGTGCCATATACTGTACATCCTTTTATATTACTCTCTACAGCATATGAAACCTATTTGTGCCTGTAGACCAACAGCAACCAAGGAGAGAAAGTGTAGTTTTATAGTCACGGCGAGCACAGCACCTTCTCTAATCCTCACCTTGGTGACCAAAGCAGAGTAACTCATGGCAGGTGACAGGCCAATTCCAAGGCGTTGGAGGTAGCAGTGGATGACATGCGGTTTGGCGATGAGGCTGAAGGTACACAGGTACCCCAGGCAGATACCGGCCAGTATTATATAGCAGAGCTCCCTGCTGGAGGATTTCACCACAGGAGTGTCCCTGAACCTAAACAGATGGATGAAACATTCAGTTCCACAAATAACAATGCTTTACCATTCAAACATACAGAACATAGTCCTTTTTTTCCCCCCGCAGATATTCAGAAGATTCAGAAGATGTTGGTGGAGAACCTTTTAATTGATTTGATTGGTAATTGTATGTTTTCTTACCATTTAATTTAAAAAAAAGACTAGATCAGGGATGGGCAAATTAAATGATAAAGGGGCCACAATTTGAAATCAGTGCTACCTGGGGGCCACATCGGACCGCTCACTTCCTAACCAAATGCCATTTAGAATATGGTCAAAATATGTGCATGTGTATTTTTCATTGAACCAATGTACATCACAATATCTTAATATATTTCATGCTCAAATGCATGTATAAAAGATCCACTTTTCAACAACAAAGGGGATTGATCAAGCGGCCACTAAGAGTGCGGGCGCGGGCTGCCGCCAGTTGCCCATCACTGGATTGGAGTTACATTTTTTAATAGAATGTGAACAACGTACAAGACATATGGACAGAGAGATTTGTTACCTAAAGAAGACGGCAGTGACAAAGAATGTGGCCATGAGCCCAAGGCAAGCAAATACCACGGCAGCGATGGGTTCGGGGTCTCCCCATCGTAGGTATTCCACCGGGATTGGATCACATCCTGGTTTAAGTGCAAACACATTTGTTTAGCAACAGTTCATTACGAATGTCAGTAGACGACCTTTTTGAGTTGTGTGGTCACTAAATGTGATTTTTTTTTTACATTAATTGTAAAAATATCCTCCCTTTTTCCAAAATGTCCATTGTATTATGAACATCTTTATTCCTTGCACTATGTTTCCTCACTCTGTCGTCACTCGAGTTTAATTATCAACAGAGCCATTAATTAAAGGAACAGCTCTAATTATGGTCATTTTGTATGCTTGCTGAAATTTTCCACCTAGTCTAGATTTACAGTAGTGTAGCAGCAGCTGCATATGTATTTAGGTAAATGCTTACAAAACACATTTCACATATATCAAAAACAATAGCTTTGAATGGTGTGAGTGACGAAACACATACAATATACTTTATGTAGTAAATGTTACACAATGCTTGAACAATGCATTATTGTAGCTAAATGAGAGAATTAATGTTTTGTGTCTACTCTAAATCAATGTTATGCTTGTATATTAGTAGCCTATGGGACAAAAGCTCGAGTTGTCCAAGTTACAATATTAACATTTTTCTCCAAGCAAGGAATAGCCCATAGCCCAATAACCCATCATTAAAAAGAGGCACAACACTGATCTTTTTAAAGTCAAATGACAACTGACTACTTTGAACTGATTCATGGTGAATGTTGAACGCTACCAAAACTGTCATTAATTCCGGTTCTGTGAATTATCTTTGACAGAATTTATAGCACAGCCAGGGTGTGGAGAGTGTCCAACTTGGTGGCCTAAGGATCGCACCTCTTCTACCCGTAGATGTGGTCCCCCAAGCTATAACATTCAGTATGGTGCCAGGGCGTTTCACAAATGTGGGATGCTGCCAGGATGAGAATCAGCACCTCCAAATCTATGGCCATGGTTTTTTAGTCAGAGATTATTGTATTTTGCCCTCTGGGTAAGGAACGAAAGTCTGCTTCTTGACGAGGTCATGTTTACTCCCATCTGTGGTCGCAAGCTTCTGGCCACAAGCCACCCAAAGGATAAAATAGCATATACTGAAAGAGCTCGGGAATTTTGGAGGGAGTAGAACTTGCTCCACCAACTTTTGACGAGCCAGTTAAATTGGTTTGGGCATCTACGACAGACGCCTCCCCATTTCCATTCTAAGCACGTCCCAAATAAGACGGGGTCTTTGCAGACCTGGGACAAGATGGTAGGACTATAGCCCTCAGCTGTTGTGCAAATGCTTTTGAGTACATGCATGGTGTTTTATTATTATTATTTTTAATTCATTCAAATTCGGCAGGCTTTAATACATTTTTGAGCCACTTTATTGGTTTATGGCTCTATACATTATGTGCCAAATGGTTAATATTTGTTTAAGTGCAAATTTCGCCGGCAGAGCCGGAATTTGATTTATTTGTATTTATGTATCGAAATTTTATTTATTGTTCTACAATACAATGCCAATGTTAAATATTTTGTAGAATTGAAAGTTAATTGTTCATGCTTGAATTATTATGCTCTATAATATCATTATATCAGTGGTATAAAAATAACCAACAACAATACTGTCGTTTATCGTGATTTGGGGAAAATATATTGTCCTGAAAAATTTGCTAACGTGGCAGGCTGAAGCAACAACCGTCATATAGCCGAGGATTACTGTATCTTTACTCCGTGATGATAAGTTGCAGAGACTCATTGTTCCAGGGATGGGACTCATTGTTTCCAGACATGTGCATCCTGGGTTCACATAGTCTCAATTGTAAAATGATCTATGCTGTATATAACGTAAATATTAATGATCAATGCAGGGACAGTTGTGTATATGTAATAATGTAATGACACCTTTATATGATTTTCATGGCCCTTTGAGGAAAACTGTAACTACGATGTGGCCCACGCCGAAAATAAGTTCGACACCCCTGATTCTAGTGTATTGCAGAAAGACAGAAACTGAACAATTACTAAAAAGTCAAAGTATTTCAGTGTCATTAACTAACAGCAGGCAAAATGAGACTCATTTCCAGACTTGAGCCACACACATAAAATAGCATTAACGTTGGCGGCACGGTGATCGACTGGTTAGCACATCTGCCTCACAGTTCTGAGGTCCTGGGTTCAAATGCAGCCTCCCTGTGTGGAGTTTGCATGTTCTCTCCCTGCCTGCGTGGGATTAGGAGAGAGAGAACTAAATCCTAATATTTGACGGATGAACAGATGACGTTTGTACACACCTACTGTAATGACTACTCCTATAACATACACTCACCCAACACAACATTAAGATCCACACGCATCTCTTGTTATGTTAAATAAGGTAACCTAAATATTAGTATAATTCAGTGCTGTTCTACACCCTTGTGCACAATAACCACGTGGCCAGTGAGCATCTACTGTAGTACAATGCTGGAGCACAAAACCCCTAATTACACAATCCTTTGTGTTTATCTTTTTTTTCCCTGTGAAATATGCCTGCTCCACTAAGTGAAGAGGCTTCCGTCCGTCCCTGCCACTGAGGCTCAATTTGAATTTTCAGCAGGATTCTGTTCATGTTTTAATCATTGCATGGCAAGCAGCATAATGAGGTGCCGAAAGAATAACAAGGCAATATTCATGCTCTTCGAAAGCAGTGGAGTAGAAATGAATTTTCACAGCAGTAGAAATATGTTTGCATTGAATGCTGCTCTAAATGGAGAATAATTAAAACACTGGTGATGACATTGGCAGCAAATTAAAAAGAACCGTTGGTAGGGCGGCAGTGGAGGGTGGCGAACACAATAATATGAAGTCATGGCAGGCTGCATGAGCAATAAAATGTTGCTTTAATTATAAGAAACACATTATCTGTTACATCTGCAACGTTACTGAAATACAAAATACAGATACACAAACACAGAGACTAACCTGTGAGGTCATCAGTGGGCCAGGAGCCAAGGTCGCAAGCTCGGCAGGTGTACTCGTCAAATACAAACTCATTTTCTTTACAGGGAGTACACGTCCAACAGCAGCTCACCTCACCTTTGCGGATCACCTAGAAATGAATCAAAGTACAGTAATGTTACTGTGTGACTTTATGCCAGATAAATTTCAACCGACAATACATCAATATGCATTTCTTTGTTTGAAAATAATTGCAGTAAAAATATGATGCATTCATTCTTAAATAGCTCAAGCCATCAAGTGGCATTTCACTCTGCAAAAAGGATTTGTCCCTTGTAACCTAGTTTAGGCTTTATTGATCAGTCACATTACCTTAATCTGCCCCTTGTCACAGGGATCACTGCAAACTGACTTGATGACAACATCCTTGCTTGACCAGATTTCGTCGTCGTCTATTTTTAGTCCACGGTTGTCCCAACTACCCACATTAATGTAGTCATAGTAGTCCTTCCCCATCTTCTTAAAATTCATGATTTCATACCTGAGGACAAAAAGCATGTAGAGTGCATTGTCATAATCAAACACACGTACTGTAGTGTTACATATTTCCTTGGTGGAGCCACATTTACCGTACCTTTCTTTCGCAAATTAACAAGCTCAAATTCATGACATTTCACTTGAATTAATACCTGCCAGGCGAGTCTCCATTCTTATCAAAGAGGATTCCCTCCCCAGATACACCAGTAAAGTTAGTTTTCATTAGGAAGTCCAGCAGTGTAGCGCCATCAATAGGCCTCATGGCATCACACAGGCCCTTTAAAAGCAACAACAGAAATACATCTTACCTAGTAGCTGATTTAAAGAAAGAGAAGCCTAATTTTACAAATATCTACACAAAAATGAATATGTTGGCTGAATAGTGCTGGATGTCTGCTATTTTTTTTATTTAACTTCTGCCCGTGAAGACTACATTTATAATAGTTAGATGTGCATCCAACATGAAAACCAGAGAGCTATCTCCCTGGCCATAACCAATGCAACAATTGGAAACATCCTGAAGAAGGAACAAACCACTTGTACACAGCATTACAGAAGTCAAATGGGTAGCGCAAGGAAGATATTATTCTATTTCTTATTAGACCGTTGACTTAATGAACTGCTTTTCACCTCTCGATGAGGGAAAATGTGTACGGATTGTACTTTTGAAGTGCTTTCAGTTACTGTACAGATGATTGTCAACAACAAAAATGATTCTGGTTGCTGTGGTTTACAATTTTTTTTTTCCCTCAAAATAGTCTATTGGGGATGGTGAATTTATGTTTTCTGATGTTTATTTGGTATTCAAAATACAACCTGCAATGCTTTGGGTGCAGGTATGTAATTGTTTATTTTAGCAATAACACCAATAACCATGATCATTTTGGTCACGATAATTGTGATCTGAAATCTCCATACAATTTCATTTCTACATGCACACCTGTCTTAGCTACTCAATCTGTTCTATGCCTCTATCATCCATCATAGCAGCACCTACCTGATAGCCTGGGCACAGTGCACGTTGCATGTTATGCAGGCCATATGCCATCGAATAAATAGCGTTGATGACAAATCCCATCTTAGTGTCCTGCGCATACTGCTGCCGGAGAGATTCTCGCTCTGCACAAGTGGGGGAGGGGTGTTGGTGTTTGAAGAATAATTTAATGAGAAAGGCAGCTATATGCAAACTCTTGATTTAATATTACCCTCTGTATTTTGTATGAAATGCAACAAGGTTTTCTTTTCCAACATCAAAGACCACTTGGCTGCCTCTCGTTGCTTCTCAGGAGCCACTTCTCACCGGCCTATCTCATTTCTTTTTGTCTCCTGTTCATTTGGATTTCACATCCTGTTTCATTAGAATACAGGAGATGTGATCCCTTTGAAGTTGTGCTCTCATTGTATTTTACCTATGAATGCAGCCAATGAAAAAGAGAGGAATGGGAGGAGCACAGAGAAATGAAAGGGGCTGTTGCCAGAGCCAAAAAGGATATCCGTGGTAAACCAGAGAGCGGTGTGTATCCAAAAGGCATGGATAATAGTATGTACACGAGCAGCTAGTCTTTGTTCCGTGACCAGCTATTGTAAAAAGCCTGTCAATGAAACTCTTATTCCTAATATGGTATGCCCTCAACAAGGAGAGTACTTGGTGCATCTTCTGGCAGGAACAGAGAGAAGGAGACTTGGCGGTGGAACCTCACAGTACAGGAAATCATACAAGGAAAAGGGTTGGCTAAGAAGAAGGAGCTACATTGTGTCTTTGTGGATCTAGAGATAGCCTATGACAGAGAAGAGCTGTGGTACTGCATGCGGAGGTCTGGAGTGGCAGAGAAGAATGTTAGAATAATAATGTACGATGGCAGCAGAACAGTGGTGAGGTGTGCGTTAGGTGTGACAGAGAAATTTAAGGTGGATGTGGGACTGCATCAGTTATCAGCCCTGAGCCCCTCCCTGTTTGCAGTGGTGATGGATAGGCTGACAGATGAGGGGAGACTGGAATCCCCGTGGACCATGATGTTTGCAGATGACATTGTGATCTGCAGTGAAAGCAGGGAGCAGGTGGAGAAACAGTTAGAAAGATGGAGGCATGCACTGGAAAGGAGGGGAATGAAGATTAGCCGAAGTAAGACAGAATATATGTGCATGAATGAGAGGGGTGGTGGGGGAAGAGTGCGGCTACAGGGAGAAGAGATAGCAAGGGTAGAGGACTTTAAATACTTGGGCTCAACCGTCCAGAGTAATGGTGAGTGTGGTCAGGAAGTGAAGAAACGGGTCCAAGCAGGTTGGAACGCGTGGAGGAAGGTGTCAGGTGTGTTATGTGACAGAAGAGTCTCTGCTCGGAAGAAGGGCAACGTTTATAAAACAGTGGTGAGGCCAGCCTTGATATACGGATTAGAGACAGTGGCACTGAAGAGACAACAGGAAGCCGAGCTGGAGGTGGCGGAAATGAAGATGTTGAGGTTCGCTCTAGGAGTGACCAGGCTGGATAAAATTAGAAATGAGCTCATCAGAGGGACAACCAAGGTTCAATGTTTTGGAGACAAAGTTAGAGAGAGCAGACACGTCCAGAGGAGAGAGAGTGAGTATATTGGTAGAAGGATGATGAGGATGGAGCTGCCAGGCAAGAGAGCGAGAGGAAGACCAAAGAGAAGGTTGATGAATGTCGTGAGGGAAGACATGAAGGCAGTTGGTGTTAGAGAGGAGGATGCAGGAGATAGGCTTACATTGAAAAGAATGACCCGCTGTGGCGACCCCTAATGGGACAAGCCGAAAGGAAAAGATACTGTAACGCATATTGTGGTTGTAGTATTACTACTAGATGTGGAGTGGAGTATAAGCAACCTCGAACACAAACTAGTTACTAATGGTTTTCTCCAGTTTCCGTTTTTTCTGATTGTGAATAAAGAGACTGAGAATTAATTATTTACGGTACATTCATTATTGCATTGCTTAAACAACAAATCTAGCGATGACACAAGGTGTTTGCCCATTATGTTAAAGCTGCCCCTACTTACTGTTACAGGTGCGGTTGTACTTGGTGCTCTCCTGTGGGTGGCCCTTCAGTCGGCAGTGAAAGCGATGTTGCCAAAATTCTGTAAACCAGGGGTCCCTGAGATTGTTGTCAGGGCGCAGTTTAAGGTAGTAGTCATCAAACCACTTGACGTCAGCAGACTGTAGTTTGATCGTTATGCCACCAGCGGCTTCCTTAACGTAACCGTCTGTCACATCATACCTGTCCGCCCAGCCGTCACTGACAAGACACAGACAGACATATTCTTCAGAATATTTTGACATAAAGTAATTTAAATGTACACATGTAATTATTGTTTATTATTGATTCTTGCTATTGCATAATGCTTCATTTGATATATCTACTATCGCGCTCAAACACCACGTGCCTCTGACAAGATTTAAATTATCGTCACTAGCAAAATCAATAAATGTAAGCCTGCTAGTGTGGTACTGACACTCCTTATGCTGACATTGCTAAGGTACTTCACTACAGCCACCAGGTCATGCCATAAGGGATTTGCATTTACAGTACGTTTACTTTTCAAATGAGAAATGTTCATAAATGCCCTAGTGAATAAATCCAACAAACCTGTCACCTCGCTTTCAATTCACCCTTAAAGTTATGCACATTAAAATGCCATTGACGATACAGCCTCTCACATAGCAAATTTAGTTTGAATAGGGGTAGATTCAAATGAAAATTTAAATTTGACAGTTGTCTGCCAGCTTGAGCTTCATCAGGGCAAATATTTGCTTGGGGGGGAAAAAAAAAAAACACAAAAGCTCGAACTGCCTGTTTATACCAATGTGTGGGTCAGCTGCTGTAAGATTCAATGACTGTATTGGAGTTAAAACAATATACTTGATGAGCTAAGATGTGCAAGGCATATCAGTCACATTACAGTACTCCATTCTTTCTCTCTGTTTGACTCAAAAAGAGATGTAAAGAGCAGAGACTAGCAGATAACCTATGTGATGTGGCTCCATTGCATCACTTTGTGAAATGTCCTAAACTCTTCCCAAATAAAAAGAGACCACCATTGCACAAACACCAGCCTTGGTTAATGGTTAAATTAACGATTTTGGCATTAGCTCGGCACCCCGACTGTAGCAAGATGAGTATAATGGGCAAAAAAACAAATTTACACAGATTGTTGTATTACATTGCCGCAGTTTTGTGGTATTTTGTGACTATTTGGGTTGAATGTTCCTCAAAGATGCACAGATAGTACAGTGAGTGAATACCCTCCCTTCACAACTACACATCCTTAAGCGAGACAATCCTACGCTTCCTTTATTTCTTGCTACCCTACTTCATTCATCTCATCTTTCATCTTCTCCTTCCCATGTTTCTTAATTTCTTTTACTGCCAACCTTCATTCATGTCTTTGATTTCTGCTTGTTTCTTGTTTTCTTTTCTCACTTTTATATACTTGGGTCCTTCAAACCAGGAAAGGTGGACTTCCTACATTTTGTACCAGCAGGCCAACCTCAAGAGCACCAAACAACACCACAGAATGCAAGCATCCTGCAGTCTACTCGATAGTGGAAGTTGAAAGTGGACATTGATTACAAAAATAAAGTTTGTTTCCCTCAGAAATATTGCGACCAGGCGGCAGATCCTCATTTTACCAGTTCCGGTGGGATGCAGGGGATTTGTAGCAGCATCCACTATCAGTCTGTTGGGGAAAATGTGAGTGAGGGGATCCCTCCACTCCCTCAAATAGGCTATTAAGACCCTGCCAAGTGCTGCCGAAAAAAAGCAGCAACTGGCTCTGGATCAGACACAAAGACAACAACTGGGCACCTATATAGGGACAGATAATATGCAGGCGTATACATGGCTCAGTGGGAAGGACGCCCTTGCCGTAGAGAGTCCAACGTGGAGGCATGGAGGGTATGGAATTGAGGGGGGTGTACCTGGGATGCTGGCAAGCAACGAAACGTACATGAAGCAGGATGCCCACCTGATGACCCCAGCGAGATACTTTACCTCCCTTTCAGCACTCCACACCTGAAGTTATCTTCAAGATGTGCCTACTTACCCAAGGAACTGAAAGATCTAGTCCTATTCTGTGTACTCATATCGAATTGTTAAATAGACCTACGGGTATTGTAAAGGTTTCTTCAACCTCAAATATATCTGAACCTTTCCTATTGGGGATATTGATTGATTATTGATAACTGATTATATCTTGCAACAAAGGCAATGTGTGAAAGAGGTGTTGAAAAAAATTGTGATAGTCTTGGTGAGAATGAAAAGAACATGCACTGAGGCAAAACCAAAATGAAGACGCCAAGTACGGTAATTAGTCTGACAAAAGTGTCAAATTATTTTTTTGCAGTTCTTTTTCATTCACATTAGGAGCAGCTGTTTCTGTTTCTTCTTTCATAAAATGTCATAATAATCAGGTTTCTTTGTTTTTCCCCTCTTCTTTTTTGTGTTTATCACAAATATAGATAGTTTGTTATTGCCCCATCTGTCTTTCTGCATCTTTCCTCCTTACATTTCTCAATTAATTATGTTGCTTTCACTTAATGATCAAACTTGTTGTGGTCAATTCCACTGGCAATGGACACACACTGAAACGCAAAGCTGCATTACTGTCATACTGAGTAATGGCTAACAGCTTCATTGTCATCAGCACTGACAAAGTTCAGCCAACCACTCATAACCTTTATAAATTATCTACCAAACGTAGAAGTTTTTAGTGTCTCGTCATACATTCCTTTGGACAAAAATGATTGCCACAATAACCTCACCAATCATTTTCATTTATGTCACAGTCTAAGACATTATGATAAAATATGATTATCAATAAGGGATGTGATGACGAAGCCTGTAATTTGTAATCACGCCCTGAAGGAGTATTGTCGAGGGAAAAATTATTGTGTTGTCACTCACTGTGAGCGAAATGTAATCAGAGTAATTCTTTTGGGGGGGGGGAGCACACTGACTTGCAAGCAGTTGTGTCCATAATAGGTAGAGTTAGTTAGTTAGGGAATCTCTGTATAAATAGATGTCACTCCTACGCACCAACAAAAGAAGGGAGAAGAGAGTTTAGCATGACCGACATCTGCCATTTTATGTTTTTTTAAGAACATCATGCCATACCACCATAAAAAGATACTATTGATTTGATACACAATGCCGGTTACGAAGTGCTTGTTGTAATGGATTTCACGACAACCGCGGGTGTTCAAATTGCACTCGACACTATAGAATTGTGTGGGCAATGTTTCAATAGGAGGGCGTCATAAGAGCCCTACAGTGTATAGGAGTGGGATTACAATACGCCACACATTTACAGTACATGTACTTGTGTGAGGCTTACTGTAGAAGCATAAATACTGATGAAATACTAGCTCCATTTTTGATCAAAATGACTGATGTTAATGACATTCCGGTTCTCTCCTCTCCACCTTCCTCAGTCTAGGACCCGGAGGCTGTTGCCATGGTTCCCGGCCCACGCTCAACCAACTGTCTGTACTTTGTCTCATAAAAGCACACTGGCTTTAAGTATGCACACACAAACATATTCATCTCTCATACACTTTACCGTTCACTCTAAAACAAACATGAGCTTCCATTAATGGAAATGTGATTTTCAGAATTGTATATTATGTTTCTTGCTAATCTGCACCAGCTGCATTACAACCTTTACAATATACAAAGCCCTGCAGGGGGCATTTCCATTTGATCCCTAAAGAATAAAAGTGAAAGAAACCATAACCCATTTGCAAATTGTTCTTTGGCAATTGATTACTTCGTTAAACCAAGAAGAAAATTCCTCAAGTCGAAAGTATTTGACTAATGTGGGAAAGCATCATTACACCGTAAATCAAGGCAAACTCTACTTCATATTTCATCTGAGCTAACACTCAAATAAGTAAAGGCATCTTTTGGAATGCTAAATGGTCACTTGATTAATTGCTTCACTTTCACTTAAATTATGTTTTGCATTGCTTCAGCATGAATGCTTTGATCCAGAGGTGTACAAAAACACATGTTCTGCACTGTACCTGTGTTGCTTAGCTCAAAATAATTAGGCCAAATATTGTGTGTTGGCACAATATTTAAATCTCCTTTGTAACAGTGCTGCCAACAGATCACTGCAGTAATTAATGATGTGGTACAATAACATGCCTTGACCCTTCCCCATACAATATCAACCAATGATAACCTGGCAAAAATTCTACAGGAACATTTGCTTCTTACAGCCATACAAAATAAAACCCATAAACCCCAGCATGCACATGCCTACAAACAAGTACACACATGCACACCCAAGTCAGAGGTTAAGTCGCAAATGTAATATTGATTAGTGATTAAATTAATTAGATTAAAAATTAAGGAAAATTTAAGACAAAGGTCTTAAACTCATGGCCGGGGGGCCAGATCTGTCCCACCACAGCATTTTATGTGGCCCACAAAAGCAAATTGTCTGCGTCAACTTCCATGATTTCTGCTAAAATCTGTACCATAATTTAAAATGGTCATATTTAATAAATCATAACGTTGAGATCTGGCAACCATTTTTTTTTTTGTTACCAAACCACTTTTTACACTAACTTGAATAATAGTTGAACAAACTATTATTCTTGACTTTCAAAACTAGTTATCCAGCAATTTGTTGTGTATACTGTATGTAATATGATGATGAAGCAATTAAACATTGATATGATTTCACAGTCATAACGGCCCTCCGAGGGAGACCGTGACTACAATGTGGCCTGTGACAAAAATTAGTTTGACACCCCTGTGTTACGGTATCTGGGGATTGCTATGTACAGTATGTAGTGTAGTCCTATGTTTCTTTTGTCAAATTCCAGTTGGGTGAATTCACACAAATTTCTGGAAGAATAACAATTAGCAGTTTTACAGTAGTGGACAAATACAAAGAGATTCAATCAGTGCATGAAACAGCTCTGTTGAGAGTTTGACAATTCAGTGAGTCCTTTTACAGACAGTTGGGAGAGAAAATCTTGAATAATTCATGTAAATATTTCTCAGCAAAAGGACATGATACAGGTGTATAAGAGCACACCGCAGCAAAGGTATCACTGTTTAGTTGTAGTTTAAATAATTTAAAGGATATTGAAGGTAATTTGAAGATATTCTGATAGCGTTTGAAAATCTATACAGAAAAGCAAAAAGAATAGTTCAACCGAACAGTAATCAAAACTCATTTAGCCATATGTTAGAGCTATCTTCTAAATAGCTGGATTTTTACTGACCTCAGGGAAATGGATGTAAGGCCAGTATCTATGTATGGCCACAGTGTAGTGACTGTATATAATTGGTCTGACCTGTATATAATTGGTCTGACCATTTTGATGACAGTCAATGACACTCTTAGGAAGAGCAGCCCACGCTTAGTCCCCTGACACCTGGTCCAGTTCACTCACGACTGCTACTACTTCATTACACCCATCATTTAAAAATATCACCTTTGTTGTGGCTAACATTTTCTATAGTATTGTTACAAAGACTGAGAAAAATCAATAGTTGTCTTTTGTAGTTATTCCATGGATGCGTGAAAGAGAATATGTTGGTGCAGCTTGCAGGGTACCACAAACAGGGTCCTGAGCAGAACAGCAGTAGGCACACTTTTCAGACTTGTGGTCATCTAACTGGCTAATCAATGCTGGACTGGTTTTCCTTCCATATTGTTTACATTATTGACTCAGAGTTCTGATGTGAGCTCATAGGAATCACAGAGTGTCTTGTACAACTACATCAGCATTTTTTGTATTAAAAAAAAAATAATAATTATATATATATATATATATATATATATATATATTCACCATTTGCGTTTGCGCATCCATCATTCCGCTCACATTGTTCTAGGTGAGGGTAAACTCGATCCTATCTCATCTGACTATAGGCCGGTCAATCACAGGACACAGAGACAGACAATCATTCGTACTTGAATTCACGCAGTCATTGAGTGGGAACCAACCCCATGTGGGCTGTGGGAAAGTCAGCCCTGTGAATCATTACACTCGCAATGGTGTACCATTTGGGTTTGTTTAAATAAAAGATTTGTGACTGGGAAATAATCAAATAAAACATAATGGAACTTGAGGAAGGCTGAAATTTCTTTTGGGGGGGGGGGGGAATATAAATATCCCATTCAATACGTTTTAACGACTAAATAAATCACTTATAAAAGTAATTGTTGGGAAATGATGACATGATGATGTCAATAAAGGTCAACAAAAGGAAAAAGCAGAGAGAAAGTCATTGAGGATACAACCGTACAGCCTTCAAAATTGAAAGTTCTTGTATATGCGCGACTGACTTCCGGCAAAACAGGTCAAAGCAGGTCCTGTCGGTTCAGGTGAATGGCAAAGGGGGCTGTGACAAAGCAACCGTAAGGACTTCTTTGTATTGTATTATGTTGCATATTTGAAAATCTCATTCATTCATCTTCCGTACCGCTTATCCTCACTAGGGTCGTGGCCATGCTGGAGCCTATCCCAACTGACTGGCCGAGAGGCGGGGTACACCTTGAACTGCTTTCCAGCCAATCGCAGGGCACATATAAACAAACAACCATTTACACTCACATTCACACCTACGGGCAAATTAGAGTTTTCAATTAACCTACTATGCGCGTTTTTGGGATGTGAGAGGAAGAGGAGGGGAGAACATGCAAACGCCACACAAGTTAGGCCGGATTTGAACCCGGGTCCTCAGAACTGTCAGGCAGATGAGCTAACCAGTCACACACCGTGCCGCCATATTTGAAAATATACAGGAAAAATTATATTGTTGGTACAGATTTTATTACAAAATAAAAAGAACAAATCCATCTAGCAAGAAACATGAAGCAGAATTACTTTTATATCTTTCGTGGGCTACGTAAGATGATGTGGCAAGTTACATTTGGCTTTTTTTGGCCCCAGGCTTTGAGTTTGACACCTGCGTTCTAGATAAAATACACTTGACAGAGTTTTTTTCTTTTTTTTTTTTTTCTTTACACATGAGGGAGGTGTCATTTTCAAATTTGGCCCCACAGGCATTGTATTAAGTAAGGTAATATAACATCAGTATAACACTGATCTCTCTCCGAGATACTTCTTAATCTTCATCACCACGGTGGCCTTTGGCTCCCTCGGTTACTTATGCTCTCATCTCTGCTCCCTTCCCTTACACTGTCTTGCTTCACTGAGGGACCTCCGTCAGCTCAAACTTCAGGTCGTGTACTTGAGTTTAAAAATGATTGTTCCGGTCTGGGACTCAACTGAATGTGAATTTAAATATAAGTAATGTAACTATTTACTGAAGTAATTTCTTACCATTTATCTTAAGGGATGAACTTTTTCCTAGTTGATAAAATACTCACATACCCAACGGCGCAGTATGTAAAGGGCATTTACCAGGTCGTGTTGTTCATTTACAGAAAAACTTAGTTACATGTGGTAATCCATTCTTTGGTTCAGGTTCAAGGGGTTGTAGTCTGTTGAGTCATTTGTGGATGTACTTTATTAAACAGTGTTTACCCAGCAACAACATGAATTGACATCCCTGCTTATTTCAACTACGATTTACAGCCCGAGGCAACACAATGTACGTAAATACAGTACACCCGCGCTATTTGCAGTGGTAGGGGCCGAGCTCTGCCGCGAATAATAAAACCGTGAGTAACTGACTCCTCCTTAAAAAATTATCATTGCCTATATTAATAGTTTAAACTGTAAATACCACAGACCAGGATCCAAAACACTTTCATATCATTTCAAAAAGATCTTACAACATTATCCTTAAAAATTTACAGTTTACAGATTATTTGATTTTTGAAAAATGCAGCAGATGTGTAACGTTGCTGGCATGTGCTGATTGTCGCCGCTTCGCAACCCCTAAAAATACCAAATGTCAAGCAATAACTAAACCTCTGACATTTGTTAGTTTGAGCTTTTTAATAGCCAATCAGCTGAGCAAAAACACACACGTCGCAGATTCTCAATAACAACACAAGCTCAACTAGCTCCTCCCGGACATACAATATTTTAGTCTCACAGTTGAGTTGTATCACTTCAATGTACTTCTTAATGAGCACAAAACACACAAAACTAAGTTTTTCAGGAAATAGTTGTGGATGGGTTACACAAAAAAAAAAAAAAATAGATTTGTAAACAGCAAACCACGAGTACGTGGGAAGTTAACCGTAATTTGAAAGTAAAAGTTGGATTAAACAGAATTAACAATAAAATTCAAATCTTGTTTAGCTGGTTTGAGCTTTGCTAGTAATGATATAACATGATACGGTATATGAATTCATAGTGCCAGTGTGTGACATTTCGAGGCACTTCTGCTATCACTACATTAATTAATAATCATTATAGTGTATAGCGCATTTAGGAATGAATTATTGAAATGTAATTGATTAAATTTTTTTACATCAGCATCATTTAAGAATCTATTATTTTTCCCACCGCTATTGTGTATGAACACAAACACAGCAAACCTTTATCTAGATGCATGCAAGCAGAAGCCCTTAATGGACAATCTTGTTGAAGCTAATGATGGACCCGTGGCTGCCTTCGACGAAGCAGTCTGAGACATTGCCTTCTTCACACGCTGGCAAAAATGATAGTTTCAAGCTGCGCGCACACGCACACACGCAGGCATGCGCACACACAGACACACACACACAAAACTTGTGTGTTTGACAGCAGGGATTAGTGGTGCATGTAGTGAATGCGCAGTAACGAGACATTTATCAACCCACAGAATCGTGTGTGTGCGTGTACGTGTGTGTGCGCACACTCATGTGTATGCATGCAAGTGTGTGTCCAAGAGACAACGAGGCAACTACAGTAAATTAGCTGTGTTATTCTCGACTTTAATTTCTCTCTCCCACATCTCAGTGGTACCACATGCCACAGACAGAGCCTTGATCTTTTCCCTCTTTCTTCACTAAATACACCAACTTGCTCCTCTCTGGGCTGCAAGTTTTGGCAGAACAGGGTCCTTTAAGTGTGTGAACAGTTAAATTTTCACAGGTAAAAATAAATAAATAAATAAATAAATCAAGGTTTCGTGGTGAAGACCTTTTATTGCCATAGTACACAAGATTCTTATCTGTCTGTTTTTTTCTAACATTCTCTCTCACATTCTCTATTTTCTTGCTTTCAGGCTCTGTGGTTGCTATAGTAACAAGCTGCGCAGGGGCTGTGATGCAGCACACATATTGTAGCACTGAGCACACGCACAGAGAAAGAGGGAGTGAGAGAGAGAGAGAGAGAGAGAGTGTGAAGGCGAAAGGGGGAGATTAGTAGGTAACAGGGTGTCAGCGGTTCACTTCACTTTGGTGCTAAACATCCAGATGTGTCATTTTCATTTTAACTTTGCCGAACTGTTTAAATTCAATCCAATTGATATGAACTAACCAAAGAGAGCAAAAAATTAACTCTTATTTTCATCATCCATGACACTCAGCTCGACTTTGAGCTTTTGAACTGATCTAGCTCTTATCTCAGCTTGCTTCAATCACCCATTGTCCTTGCTTTTCCACAACCATCTCCCCCTGTATGTTTCCCTGCACTGCCCTCACTTAGATTTATTGGGTGTGAGATACAGGGAAATACATTTTAAGGACTTTCACACACTTGTGCCTCAAGGTAGTGTGGGACATAAACACCATAAGGCTCTAACTTCTTATACAAAAACAAAACACAATCAGTTCGATTCAGAAGGAAAATAGAGAAGTGATATAAAGGTTAAAATGACAGTTTCTTTTAGAGAATTTTATCCCTCGCACACACTTTAAATACATTTGAACACACTTCTTAAAGTGAAATGGAACCTCAGGTTACGAGCGGCCCTTTAATTGGGTTACACCCAAAATTGTCATAGAAAAACTACATCTATTTATGTATTATTTTCAATTTGCGAACACAATCTTGGCATGGGCGAGCGGAATAATCTGTGCTTCTTCGCGCGCGCTGCATACCCATCATTGGCTCAGTACGTCACACAATGAAACAAGTGTACTGTCAGGTCTTCCAAAGATACACGAGACGTCCGTTTATCTCACCTTTATGCCAAATTGAAACAGAAGTTACGGAATAAAACAACTCTCCACTTTGTAGACACGTGAGTCACTCTCTCTTTTTTCCGGGCTTGTGTCGGGAAAAAATGCTTTTAAAATGTGTAATGATTTTAAAATGGGCAGAAAATGGAGTCATGTGCAAGCATTTATTGAAAAGGATCACCCTAATGAAACTATGGCCAACAGAGCAATCTATATTTTCAGAAAAAAAAATTATGGAAGAAGACTCCTCTTCGATGGAGGAACGCTAGTCGTCTTTCCCTTTCTCCCCTTCTAAATTAAAGTTAAAGAGCAATATACAGTTATCATGTTTGTTTAGTGTTATTTCTTTATAGTAGCGTGTCGCTCATTTATATATTGTATATATGACAGCATGATAACAACATGGTATTACACTGAATGTGTGTAACTCTACATTCGGACTTGCCTGAAAACTGTAAAAACCCATATGATTGTTTCAAAATCTGCGGACTAGCAGGTGCAGGAACAATGAATGCAATATAACGGTGGTTCACCATATGTCATGTAAAGGCACACAGCCTGATAAGGACGGAGAACAATAATAACGATACAGAGGCGAAGATGAGCTGACAAAGCGGACAACAGATTAAAGTATAGTCAGGTTGCTGAGTAACAGAACCATTTTTTGGCCAATAATAATAACACAATATTGAGTCTCATCAGCCATTCTGAAAGTAGTTAACGCATCTTAAAACTGAGTTACCCAAAAAACACATCATATTAGTCAACTTACTAACTAACTAAGGTCCCAAAACCTTTACGAAGCCTACAACTACTTTCATGTCAGACAAAGAGCTGAGATCTACCATACCTTTCAGATACTTTCAAAATAAGAAGCCATACAGAAATACATTGAAAAAAGACCCTTATCACAGCCAAAACAATTTGATCATAAATGCGTTAACTGACATGCAAATGTGGAAGGGGAAATAAAAGACAACTACATGTGCATTAATATGAAGCAATGTATCATTTCATTGTAAAGGTTGTTTGCCATGTTGCTCTAAGAGCGACTCAATCCATGTCAAAGTCGCTGCAGTAAGTTGCACTGACAACTACTTTTTGATGTCATCGTTTTGATCATCTCTGAATAAAGTGCCAGTGGTAATCGCCAACTCCTAATAAAATCTACCACTTACGGAGCTTTCTTCTGTCTAACCAAAAGGCTAACACACACAAAATGACACTTTGGTTGCTCTCTTATTCTTAATTTGGTCCACTGGCTTGGGGGGAATCAGCTGCTGAGCTTGAAGCGGTTGTTTCATTTAGCACCTTGCAGGTAGACAATCTACTTTTGGCTGCGTAGTTCTCGCTAAATTTGCTGTGGCTGCTGGTGTCGTGAGACTCCCAATTGCCTTATGTGCGATTGCAGCAGCTCGGTGATAAATAAGGGAGATAACATTCTCTTTCAGTAATATGAACAAACACGTTCATTCATTGGGAGCGAAATGTTATTGTCTTTTTCAACAATTGCCTGCCCACTTAATTGCTAGCCAAGCAAGCTACTTGCAAATGTTAGTGTGACACGATCACGATCGACTGGTTGGTGACTACTACTTAAGCAAATGTGGTGCTATATTCAATAAACGGGCATCTAGAGTTTGAAGATTTCAGTTTCAAGACACTTCAAGCAGTTAGATTGAAGAGGCACATCACTACCTGCACTGTACTTTCCCAGCACTTTTACTGGTTGAAAGGTTCACCAACCAGCTAATTGATGTAGACTTTGCTGGAAGCGTGTCTGTAAAGGTTTTCCGGACCGTTTCATACAGAGTAGAAACACCCCTGCACGTGCCCAGCCAGCAAGGCATAATTTACAAAAAAAGGTGACTTCAATTTGACACCAGAAAATCCTTAACGGTAATTCTGGATGTTTCAAATGCCATTTGTCTTAATAAATTATAAAATCTCATGAAAACTTTTGAGATCCAGTATACAGTAAAGGAATATGAGGCGTCATAGTGTGTCGCTATGCAAATATGAAACACAAAATAATCATCTAAACTTCAGTTTTAAAATATGCATCTATATTTTTTAATATAGATGTAATAGCTGTAAGAGGTTATTTAATTGATTTTCATGTAAATTGATGATACAGGAGAGAAACGTAGAAGACCTAGAAGGGGTATTTGTGTCTACTCTATAGCTATAGAGGTGTGTCCTAGTTCTGCTTTTCATTATTAGATTTCTTGCCTGCTGGGAGCGCACAGAATGTTAAAACAGCAATCAACACAACTGGGGTCCTACTCAAGAAGTCTGTAACTTAAAGTCTGTCTTTGGCTTTCTTTCTGTTGCTTCGTCTGTGTGTAAGAAAATATTATATGCCCTGGCCTAACCTTAACCAGATTGATAAAAAAAATACAGTATAGAGCTTTCAGAACGAAATGTATCCGTCGTGTTTGTGGAGCGCCTCAAGCATGTTAGTTTAGGTGACCCTAATGTTGCTAGAAAAGAAGTGTAAATGCAATGACATTATTTGAAATCAATTGTGACTGTAATGTTTTTCATATGTACATGAACTATATATCATTTGAAAAAAACCTCGCTAGGGCCAGTAGCCAGCATTAATATTCAAGAGGTACTGGCATGACACTAATTTACCTTAATAAAACACCAGGTTTGCCATAAGCACTTACAGGAAACTGAGGGTAAACTAGGACAAAACTGTTGTTTTACTCATTATCACTAATCTGCTTGTGATATTTTCTTATTGATCCGAATGGTCATTTTGGAAGCTCTAGATGGCCAAGTCACACAGAGAGGTGTTAAACACTTAGTATAATCAGATCAGTGGTAAGTGAATAATTATCTTTAACATCATCTGTGTGCTCTTGTGGTAATATAATTATGTCGACATTAAAGAGTGTCTGCCCGACCGAAAGGGGCTAATAAGAATTGCCTTCTCCAGACCTCCGGTGAGCCGAGCATCCACCCATGACCACCTCCAGTCTGCAGCGAGTTTATGATCCGGATGTGATTGAAGACAGAGGTTTAATACACTGAACTAATCAAAACAGATTGGCCAGGAAGACAGTAGGCGTGAGAATAATATACAACAGCACCCCCAAATACGTAAATTCCAATTTCCGAATTTACAGCCAGCACACTTACAAACACTTACATACAAAATCTGCAGTCCAGCAGATGAGTATTGGATGAAATTCAAGATTTTTTTATAATCTTCTTTAAATGATGTTACTTTGCTTGATCATAGATTCCATTGTCAGAATAGAATAGCCCACATAGAATCCAAGTCTTTACCTCTCTCAGCAGGGTGACGATGATGACCATGTTGATGATGATGATGATGATGAAGATGATGATGATGACGATGACGGAAAGGAAGAGCATGAGAACCGAACGGATGCTGTTGCGATGTCTTAGATACAGAATGTAGATCACTGTGGAAAGAGTAGATTTACATTATAGTGTAGATAATTTAATGCTACTCCCGTGACAATGTTTCAAATCTATTACATGAAATTTATTGATGAAATATAGGTAAAAAAAAAAAAATCATTATTCATCTCATGATAATACTAAAGTTGACATGACAACAAAATTCTAAAATGTTTAGAAGCACAAAATACATAACTTTTTTAAAATCTTTGATATGTGAAATGTAGGCGGAATCCCTGTAAGTGAGAACAAATGCAAACCCCACTGTAGGTAAATGCAACATACACAATTTTTCCAAATATCTGTATATTTAGCAGCACGGTGGACGACTGCCTCACAGTTCTGAGGACCGGGTTCAATCCCCGGCCCCACCTGTGTGGAGTTTGCATGTTCTCCCCGTGCCTGTGTGGGTTTTCTCCAGGCACTCCGGTTTCCTCCCACATCCCAAAAACATGTGTGGTAGTTTAATTGACAACTCTAAATTGCCCGCAGGTGTTAATGTGAGTGCGAATGGTTGTTTGTTTGTATGTGCCCTTCGATTGGCTGGCAACCAGTTCAGGGTGTACCCCGCCTCCTGCCCGATGATGGCTGGGACAGGCTCCAGCACGCCCGCGACCCTAGTGAGGAGAAGCGGCTCAGAAAATGGATGGATGGATCTGTATATTTAGCATTTGTAAGTTGCATAAACTTAACTGAGTTACTAAATTATTCATTTGATAAATGTCTTGATGCGATAGCATATGTAAGTAGTACACATATCGGTAAAGATAGTAAAGAGCATTAGCCAATCCAAAAGTATTTAACAGTAAATGCATGTGTAAGCACCATCCATCTCCCTGCTGCTTGTTTGCATATGGGTGAGTGTTGAAAACACAAAGCTTTTTTGTGAAAGCTCAGCTGGTAAAAATAGCAACAAAAATAAATAAAAGAATGGAAACGGACACGTTAGTTGATTTTTTTTGTAGGATTTGATCAGTTCTAAACCAAGAATCCATTTACACAACTTACTGAACAGCTTCACTGACCTGCCAACCAAAAGGAACTCTCCCACAAGTCCTTGGCGCCTCATAGCCATGAGGATATTACGGACAGTCATGCCCTCACAGAAACATGCCACCACCCTGGCCTTGGGCAGGTGGGACCTCAGCCTTTCCACCAATCGGTCGAAGCTCTGCTCTCCAGCATTGCTCCAGATTTTGCCTGAAGCAAACATGACAGAAACAAGCACAGCCTGTAATACTTTCCAATCTCTTTAGTGTCATGCACAGCACAATATATAATCTCAAAAGTGTTTGCACAGTGTAGGATATTGGACAAAAAAAAATTTTATTACAATGATTTTATTATTTGACCTTGTGTTCATAATCCTACCAGAATGAGCGATGCAAATGCCCTCCTTGGCTGCCATGTCCTTGAACGCTTCCATCCCGCTTTCTCCATAATTGCCTGGAAAGACAAAAAGGTTTGAACAAGGAGGAAAAGCTTGTCAGAGGAAGGCATGGGACAGACATACCGACCCAGTTCCCTGACTCGTCCGCCTTAGCACGATTCATTAATCTCACATTTGTGTCAGAGAAATTGTCTCCCCACTGTGGCACCCATTTCTTTGCCAAAGAAAGTGGGTGACCTGGAATTTATGCAAATGAAAAGTTGTACACACTGGCAAAGAAAATGATAGGATTTCCCTGCCTAAAATCTCCCTCTTTCCCTTTCATCTCACCATTTCGTGGGTGGCTCAATGAAGAAAAGATCAGAAATCCATCTCTCTAACAAGGTTTTCCGAACATCACTCAAAGAGATTAGTTCTTATGATTTGTCCCTCTCTTTCTTATGTGTAATCAATAACAGAATTTGATTTCAAAAAATTATCTGTGGTCAAATAAAACTGTGAATAAAGAACAAGCCCAGAAAAAGTGAGGGGGGTTAAAAAAAAAAAGAAAAAAAAAAGAAAAACAGCAGCTCATGGCACACGTGTGTATGTGTGCGTGTGTGTGTGCGTGCGCCCATGCAGGGGTCCATGGCAATGACGAGTGTGTCAGAGCTAAGTATAAATTCCTGTAATTAGTCTCTCAGTGAGAGGAGCAGAAGACAGATGGTGCACCTTCCTACCCTACACACACACACACACACACACACACATAGAGTTAAAGTCATCAGAATCAATAAAGCTTGTAACCTACTTCACTTGAGTCCCAACAGGGATTTATGTGAGAGACATCTTTTTCACCGCGTCTCCCTGTATTTCTTTCTGCCTTTGAACATTTCCTACATATGTGCACTCCCTTAACTGCTACAGGCTGTATTTTTCAATAATGCCTGATAAATAAATAGCAATTCTTACTCCTTCCAAATCTTTGATTGTTAGATACTCCATGTCACTATTTCTCACACAAACTGTTCTTTTTTTATATACAGTCAAAATTGTCAATGCAGTCCAAATATTATACATATAATGTAATCTGCCTGAGGAGCTGCACTTCGGTCTTAACAAGCGACTTCCTCAAGCCTGACTATCTCCTTTTTACAAGAGAGCGGCAGATTCTTTGGGTCTCGTTTCCGCTGACATCCTTCCTTCGCTCGCTTTCCCACTTCTCTCCTTCCTTTATCCCTCTCAATTACTACTCTCGTCCTCTCGTCACATCTTGCCTGCTACTCCCCCATCTTAACATGCTTCGCTCTCCTCTCTTGGGCACTCATCTCCTTTCTCCCCGTCAATACTTCACCACGGGGTAAAAAAAAACACAATGCAGTAAACATTTGCTTGTCCTCCACCAGGTTTCTGAGAATTCTTCATAAGTCACATCACATCTTGAGTTACATGTACGCAGCGTTCAAGCACAATACACAAGAGGCACACAGGCTCAATCACATTCGCATCATACCACTTGGAGAACAATCAAAAAGACACATGAACAGCTTCATGGTAGCCTTTAAGTCATATGGACATGGCCACACTTTCCTACAGTAACAGTTGAATCTGAATCTGCCTGAAGAAAAACAATGTTATAAAGTATAGTATAAGAATGAGTTCTCCACGCATAGATAAAGTTTACTGTATGTAGTCCTGCAACGAAAGCTAATTAAAAGTGAGCACTTGTTAAAGAGATAATGCCTAGAAACTAAAGCGCACTTTAAAACTATACCCTGAGGCTACGCAGCCAAAGTGTAGGGTAAGATGGACACAGATTCAGTCAGTGTCTCTCCAGATTGATTCGTATCATTTTCGACGCAACCCATTCCATTTCCATCACCCTTTGTTGCTGAATGAAAGTCAACAAACACAAACAAGCAGCAATAAAAGGGAGGTGGAGAAAAGGCAGACAACTTGATTTATGAGGGTATTGATCAGTTTCTGTTGGATTACACAGGTGATGTGTCAAATTTGATATCAATAAAACCCAATGAGGTGAAGTGAGCAACCACATGCTAAATATACAGATCCATCCAAATAATTGAGACTCCGTTCAATAGTGAAGAACAATAATGATAACTCTTACCGAAATTAAGAGGTTGTCAAGACTGGGATCGAAATCTGACCAATTGAACGGAGGCACAGTTGTTCTGCTCCACATGGAAGAGCAATAAGTATAGCAAATATTCTGATAAATCCAGTTTCTATGGAAACATGAGCATATTAAAAGTAGGGCTGAAAGCTTTAGATAAATGGAACAAAATTTGGGTCAATTTTGGTTTCCGTAAATTTTATCTCTAGGAGAATAGACTGCAGCAGTGGTTCTCGAATGTTTTACACAATTACAACATTAAAAACATGGCTCTTCATGTACCACTGAGGCAGAGGTTTTATTCCTTAAAAAAGTTGATTTATTATTGCATAAACTGTAGGAAGGTTACAGGATAGGATGATATAACAAAAAATACTGTAAGAGAAATCATTGTCATATGTATATGTAATATATCTATCTTATATTAGCACCGCCACCATTCAGTTGTTTCATATTTAAGTGTATTACTCACTTTCTCACATATGAGCTTCTAGCATATCTTAAAGCCATATGCTGGATGTTAATGTTGAAAACCTGTGTGTGAATCCCCACCCTCATCCCCATTCTGCATTTCCTGTACATCCTCCTATCTAACCCAAGCACGCCATTCATGTAAACCACACATACACTCTTACACAAACACACACCATTCGTATCATTGCTTTTCCATGTCCCCTTCCTTCCTCTCTTCCTTGTTACTTTTATAAAAGCCCTTCATTCCCACCCAACCCCCATCCTGAATGCGCCCCTCCCTCTCTTTTTTCCTCTTTGCCATCTTCTCCTCACCCTCCCTCTGTGGCTCTGGTTGCTTTGATTGCATTTCAGAAATCAACGCCTGACCTTGAAGATCTATTCCAAGGTCAAATATGCCTGTCTGAGGAAATACAAAATCCGGCACATCACCTCCATTCACACCTGAACACAACAAGGCCCTCAGAGACGAGCAACGTTTTACACAGGAATCCAATCAAGCATCTCACTCACACACACACACACACAAAGTATAAGAAAGAAATATACGCTAAAGACAAGCAATGTCATTTGTAGTTATTGGCTTTCAAATATATGAGTTAATAATGCCACTGTCAAACATCAGCAAGAACGGACATTTGAGGACACCAATTAAGACTACCAATAACAGGCAGCGGGACCCGTTACTTAAAGCATGATAGCAAAAGATCTTTACAGATTTACCATTTAACAGAAACAAAATGGTAAATGGACTGCACTTATATAGCGCTTTATCTACACCATCACAGTGCCCAAAGTACACTTACAAAACCTCATATTCACCCACACATTCATACACTAATGGGCGACTGCTGCCCTGCCCACTGGGAGCAAATTAGGGTTCAGTCTCTTTCTTGCCCAAGGACACTTCGACATGTCAAAGCTAGGATTTGAACCAGTGACCCAAGAGTCACTGGACGACCTGTTCTATCTACTGAGCCACAGCCGACCAATTAAAGTGAATCCAGGTGTAAATGGAAACAAGGTACATTAGCTAAATGAGGATGGTGCTAATTTGCTGATCTTAATAAGATGAAAGGGTTTGAGGTCACCATGGTGATCTCCTATTTGACAATGAGTGACAAGGATTCATTCATATCCGATATTATTGCTTGGCTATGTCTCAGTCGGGCAAATGGTTTAATGTTCAAAAGTATGACTTGACCAGAAATGTTTGGCTGCATGCCATTATTAATCAATCTTGTTGTACTCCTATTTTAGTTCTCCCAAGTACCACCACAATATGCTGGAGGACATACAACTACACATCAACACACACAAATCTCATATATGTACTGTAGATGTTGTATTGTAAGGGCAGGTAGTGAAAGTGATGGAAAAATGTAAACTAATACTACAATAACGTGGTTGCATAAGTGTGCACCTGTTCTTATTTCCGTTTAAACATGTTGTCGCTAGCCAATAATGAATATGCCTAGAGAGTGATTAACTCTAGTTTAGCTGATATCGTGACTCTTCCTTTCATTGACAGCAAAAGCCACATTCAAAAGAAAAAAAAATGTTTGCTGTGGACTAACTCGGTCACACAGCCCTCATAACTCTATTATTTTCTTCTATTCTAATCTAAATCCAAATGAAAATCTGTGAGGTAATCTGAGGAGGACATCCACTGTTGACACCTTCACAATTTGACAGGGTTTTGAGGGCTTGTGTGAGGGGAAAAGTTAACATTGGTGCTGTGCCATGCAAATCGAGTCCTTCACAGAGAGACAGAATTGCTGTGAAAAACCAAATGCATTAGTAATAAAGCCAAGGAAGTATTCGTTTCTGTGCAGATTAATGCGACGACAGTACATGTTTGGTTACAGTATAGTTATTTATCTTTAGATCTCAACACATGAGCAGGGCCAGAGAACCAGGGAGCAACAATGGACAAGTTAAAAAAGGGTGTACAGAATGTGTTGGATGTTGTACCTTCAGTGTTTATGGCAGACACATAGCTCCAGTTGTATCTCTTGACTATGTCCACCATAGCCCTTGCCTGTTGGGCATCGGATGGCACCACCCGCATGAAGTACTTGAAAAGACTCTGAAAAAGTACAGATAAAATTAGGGAAGAGCACAAATATGTCATTTATGAGCAAACTATCTCTCACCTTATCACTAAGATCCATGCTAGTAGCAGAGTAGGCAATTTGTGGTATGTTGAACAGTTGTAGAAGGTTCTGGACCTGGATGGCTACTGAGCTTGATCCTGGCCCGATTAAACCCACAATGGGCTTTTTCCCTCGCATGGGAGTGGTAGAGGGGTCTGTGCACTTCATGGTTGCACCCCCGGCGCCTCCTCCCCAAGGGTTTCCTCCACCCCACTCCTCTGCTTCATCAGAGGATACCAACGAATCCCGAATAAACTCAATGCTCTGCTCCAGAGCCACAGCGGAGTGCCAACAGGAGTCACGGATCTCACATCCAAGGGTGATGTTGGGAAGGATGTGAGGGTCTGCGTTGATGCGGTCCAGTGTGTGCATCATCGCCTCCACCCGCTGAATACCGTACTGCTCTCGAACCGCGCCACACTTACGTTCATGAACCTGGACAGGAAGGAATAAGGAGTAAACACCTCATCCTAAAAATGATGACTATAGCTCTTTTATAGTACTATAGATTACTCACGCATATATTGTTTTATAAATTATAATGGGAAACATACAAAATATTCCAAAACCAACCTTGTCAGCAGGAGGCTGATGATGCACGGAGAACAAGGCTCCAATTATGATGTCTCCAGGAATGTGGGCTACAACTCGCCGTTCACTAGACTGGGCAGAGTCAGTTTGCTCGAGTGCCACCCAAACAACGAAGAGTAGCCACAAAATCATCTTGGTCTGTTCAGTAATCAGGTGAATTTAAAAGATACTGTCACAGGTAACTACTTGTCCTGGAAACATTTTTTTCTAGCCATAGCAAAATACTCTTGCTTCAGGTTGTTTTAACTCATTCTTTTCCTTCTCCTGTCTTCAGATTTCAACGCTGGAAAGTCACCAGAACAGAGACAGGTGCAGCAGTGAGACTTGGGAAATTTGACAGGAAATCTTGAATGAGTTTCAATAGATGATAGAAGTCCAGGCTGCACCGTTTCAAAGGGAGAGCAAATGTCCAAAGTAAATGGCGACAGACAGACATGTTCACATGAACCTGGAAGAAGGGGGGAAAAAATGTCAATCATAAACACTGCAGCTGCTACAGGACACAAATGGAACACCAACACAGACCATTTGTAATTATGCATAAATACATATTTTGCACATTCATTATGTTACGAGGAAAAATACAGATTTTTTTTTTTTTTGTTTGTTTTCCACGCAGGCAAGTCATTGATATGACTAATTGAAGTGAATCCAGGTGTAAATGGACATTGGGCAGCTTTGCCAGTCCAACTACAGTGGACCCTTTAAAGGTCAATATTAGATATTATATATATTACATGTACAATATTAGGGATTGAACTGTTATAATGCACGTCAGCATATGATGGAAGGAGTCAGGGCACATCACTAGTAGGTCTAAGTCATAACTACCCCTCCCGTTTCCTCATTAGAACTGAGAGCATTTAAGTTTTATTGTTTTAAAAAATATTACACTGATTAAATTATCAAACGTTGTTGTTGTTGTGTTTTTTTTTTTGCCATAACCCGGAAGACCTTTGTCTTCTACTGCTGGGACTCCATACTGCCTATGAAGCTTTAAAGCCGCACAAAACAAGGTTGAGGAAAAGAATTACGGTCGTGTTTTATTTCCTGATTTGTGTTAAATAAACACCTAATAGAAAATTAGATAAAGGGTAGTTTTTTGTTTTTCAATTTCCAATTTTCAAACGAGACACGGGCGATGACTTGGTTCCCGTTTTTTGCTTACATACAGTACATCTAAACAAAATAATGAAATAGGATCGTTTCGTTTTTTGTTTTCCTACATCATAAAGAAAATTAAATGGCCACAAAGTACACAGACCGCAGCAGTCCAGGACGGCATTCTCTGGGGGGCGTGGCACTTTCAATTATATTTAGAATAATTTGTTCCAAAGTCCAAACTTCTGCCTACATCTAACCTACAGTATATTCATTGTACAGGCCATGTTCATTTTGCCGTTATTAACATACAATTAAAAATAAGTACAGTAAATCTAAAATTAAAAATGATAATGAATAAATGTTTTATAATGTAATCAATGTAATATCGCTGCAACTGAATAATGTGGAACAGATTCCCTTGACTACAAATCCCATCACCTAAACTGTAGGTTTATGCATATTGTATTCTACTATTAAACCGTCAGACAGATGAGAGCTACTTTTTTTTTCTCGAGTAAACCTTAGAAGTAACTACCCTTCGGTTCACTACCCGAGAACTGACAAATGATTTACTGCACAGGATAGCAAAGCAACCACTTCTCATGCAGAGCAAGGTGAGGGTCATGGCACAGTTGTCTGGGCTTTGCTGACTGGGGGGAGGTGACAGCAAGAAGAGGAGGGGGGGAAAAAATTATTCATTTAAAAAAAAAAAGCAAAATAATAAAAGGGGGGATTTGACGGGTAAAAATACTCAACTAAGAAACTAAGTGTGAAAGTATAAGACAAAGAGGTCAACGGAGAAAATGAGAAGCACGTGACATAAAGAGGAAGAGTTCCAATTATCCATCCATCCATTTTCTATACTACTTATCCTCACTATAGAGTCGCAGGAGTGCTGAAGCACTCCCAACTGACTTCGAGTGAGAGACAGGGTACACCCCGTACTGACAGACAGCCAATCGGAGGACACAAATAGACAAACAACCATTCACACTAACATCCACACCTAAAGACAAATGAGAGTCTTTAGTGAACCTAACGTGCTTTTTGGGGGAATGTAGGAGGAAGTGTGAGTACCTGGAGAAAACCAAAGCAAGCAAGGGGAAAACATGCACCCTCCACACATACTGGAGCCTGGATTCGAACCTTACATGTGCCCAACCTTACAACAGTGGGGCACATGTGCTAACCACTTCTTCACCGTTTCATCACTGTGCTGCTGAGTTCCATTTATGAAAAAGTAAAGAACACGATAAAAAAGGCAACAAGGGACAGTCTGGCTAATTGTAATTAACGTGACGGTGTCAGGAAGGCAGCCTGGCGAACTGCTGCTCTCGTAATGAACAAGTCAAACAGAACAGCTCCTCTTTCACATACTTACACACAGGCCCACTCACTCACTGAAGACAAACTACTAGTGTTTCATCTCCAAGATTTTCACACATTCAGTCATACACGCTGGGTCTCTCTATTGCACTCCCCCTTTGTGTCTCTGTCTCGTTACGTGGGCCTCGCTGGTGCTGACAGCAAGAGAAAATCCAGTCCTTAATCCTTCCCCCCCCCCAAAACAAACTACTCACACACCATTATGCATTGACAAATACATTCAAACGCAACACAAGATGATCACCAAACCCTCTAAATACAATTTAGAAAAAGAACATACCACAATAATAATAACTGAAATTACACTTCCGGCTGTTCGTTGATGTGTCAAGAGTGTTACTATATTGTTGGGTACAAAAGTGTCAACATTACATTAAAATGTATACATTATTTTGTGATTCAATTGGAAATACAAGGTAACCTCTGTGTCTTCAGATACAGTGCGATGTCTTTTAACTACCTATTTGAGACATTTCATGCCAATGAGTCACTGAGTAAATGCCGCTTGTGCTAAAGCATGAAACTGTCACCCTGCGCAAGGGATCGGTGTTTATGCAACACATGACTCCTTTGGGGTCTCAAGTTTAAAGGGTAATAGAACAGTTGCTCACAAAAAAAACACAATCACACAGTAAAATAAAGATAATTCCACTTGATCCATTTTGATTACTTTTACAGTCTGTCTATTCAAGTGTTTAAATGTGAGGGACCTACTAATTATTTGAATTTAAATCAACATAAGCAGTGATACATAAAACGTTATATTTTTATGACCTATGATGAAAATGAACGCCACGCATCATAAACAGTAAGTCACAGGAACATGTACAGACGACACAAACACAGGGAGAACAATTAACATAATGTAGCATTTCGGGAAATATTATGGAGAAAATAAGCACAGTCTGTTTTCTTTTGCACAAGCCTTTTGCCGAGTGAGCGCAATAATGCCCCATATTTTTACACATATGGACCACCGAGCACATTGCAGCATTGAGTAATAAATTTGTTTTCTGTCTTTTGCAATTATCCCTAATTGCTTGCCCCCTTTTTTTTTTTTTTTTTTTTTTTATTATTCAACAAGTTGCTGAAGGATAACCAAGAATTGTGTCTCTATAAAAGACACACCAGAGTCCTACAAACACACTGGGAAATGCCCCCCGTGGGAATGTAAGAAAGACTATAAAAATAAAGGACAACGTACAGGCATTGTCTCCACTAAGTCCCAAAGCTGAGTGGACTTGAACTGCTCACAGTGCAGCAGCAAGATCAGACAAGGTGGGTGCGAGTCCACCTGACTTGATCGCATCCTAAAAATCACTTGATGCAGAAATGTTTGAGAGCCAAGCAAAGCCCTCTTTGCGCCCTCTTAGCTGGAAGCAATTAATTCAATTTCACACGTTTAACGGTGATTATCAACTCATCGTGAGGCGTCTTATCCGTGCATGTGACAATAACGATAAAGACGCTCGGTGCTGGTGCAGCGCTGCGCCCAACCAGCCGCAATGGGAGAGAGGAGCTCCTTGGAATCCTGCACACACACTTGGGTGCCACTTCGGCGCACAACATCACAGAGTGTAAAGCTGCACACGAATACAAATTCTTAACAATTATGCCTTTCTGTACCCATTCTGATTTTACGAAGGTGACGACAAACTACGGTCAAATAAGTCTGGGCGTGCGTAGAAGAGCGAGCCTCCACGTGAATATGAAATTAATTACAAGTGACGTTGCTATTTCTGCAAGAGCTGAAGTCTTACCTTCCTTGCGTGTCACTCCGCGTGATAATTCGGTTGCAATTTTTGCAATCTATGAAGGGAAAAAGATCGCAGCGGTGACGCTCAGTTGAATGTCAAAGCCAGCAGCTTTGCCTCATCTGACTGCGACCGCTTCCTCCGTTTTCCAGTCACGCACACCTGAGCCTGTCCATCTAAACACATCTCCTTCACCCGCTGCTCGCACAAACAAACACAACACACCATTTCACACTGTTCAACAAACGCTGTGTCGATATCGATTTTAGATTTTAGAGGAACACCTCATTACCGTAAAGTTCTAAGACAAGTGCCAGCCGTCGAACAGGTGCGCCAAGTTTGAATGTAGGTAAAGCTAAGCTAAGAGGTCAGGCTAAGCTAAGAAGTCAAGCTAAGCCAAGAGGTCAAGCTAACATAAGAAGTCAAGCTAAGCCAAGAGTTCAAGCTAACATAAGAAGTCAAGCTAAGCTAAGAGGTCAAGCTAAGCTAAGAGTGATTTGGGCATGTCCCGCACACTGCTCTACTAAATAAAGTTTGTATAAGTGGTTAAACGATACTAAATCATTTTACATGGTTTGATTGTCCACAACAAGTTATTGATGAAACAAGTCATTTTGATCATTACGGATATTTCTTTTTGGTAATATTATTGATTATTTTCCATGTGTATCTGAAATTACTGTCCACCCTGTCATTATGCGGTCACTTCCCCTTTAAGAAACCCTCTGATGTTCTCAGTGACGTTACTGTAAGCATTTCATCTTTCTTCATTGGAGGCTCGAACAGTAATACTTGGAGAACAAATACGTACACGTTTCATAATTTTTATCATAATTATTTGTATAGTTGGATCTTCTCAAGCTTAACATGTCCACTCTGTCATCCATTGATATAAATACCTTTCAGAAATCAAAATATACTTGTTAAGCAGTACACAGTCAGCTTGATAATGGAATCATGTTGCTCGAGGAAGGTCCACCATGTGCTTATTACATGCTAACATTAACCAAAAATATCCACCCTGTCATTGTCCTCCCTGTCAACAAGCTCAAATATTTACCTGTTTGTATGTATATTGTCTGCTTTCAGTTAATTTAAAAAGTAATAATAATAAAATAAAAGAAAGAATGAACGAAAGAAAAAGTGTAATTGAAGTTTAGTGGAAAATCTTGAATTTTGGGACGTGTAATGGGACTGTCTCAAAGGCACCTCATGGTGATGTTGACTCACATACAACATATTTAAGGCAACCACTTCAGACTACTTAACTACAGGTCGGAGTAAGTCACATACCGTATATGCATGCATTAGCCACTTTGCACTTAGTATCTGTACTTGCATTATTTAGCTGTACAGACACAGTTTTTAATGGGACCAAACCAGTCTCCATGTTGTCCTTGATTGAACCTGTATTGAGCCAAGGCACCCATTTTACATTAGAAAAATCTCAAGGCACATCACCAAACGAAAATGTCACAAAAAGTATGAATCCTGAAGATACGTCTTACGTCGATAGGCCTATATTCAAAGTGTCTCTATGACCCGACAGCGGAATATTATTAAAATCACTTTTGAAAAATCTTCCCTCTCTGGCCCCATTTGATGCCTCTAATTTAATATTGATTATTATTTTAAAACTTTGCACGGCGTGACAAAACTAGCCAATCAGAGACTGTAGAGATAGCAGGCGTGACCAACTAATCTGTCAATCATTTGCACACACTCACTGCGCATGTGGAGCCTCACGGGGACGCACTACAGCCTCTTGCAAATAAAACTATTATAATTTTCACTTCACAATATTTAACTCCAATTAGCAAAAAAAAAAAAAAAGGAATCGGACAGTTCTCTCTCGAGGCAATCATATCTGAGCTGAGATGTCAACATGGCTGATGTTGGAAAACCACCACATACGTCACGTCACCATTCTCATCGAGTTGTCAGGTAAGTTGATCACCTATTTTATATTTTTAATTGATTGTACATTCAAAAAATTACATCACCCTGGTAACATTCCGTGTAACATTGCACGCTCGTGACTGACCGAGGTGCACTATGAGGCAGCCACGACAGCATGACAGGCCAGTCTCTTCCTGGATCTTTTTTTTTTTTTTCAGGTTTAGTGAGCTGGGGACGTGTCGCGAGGGGGCGATTGAAGTGAAGCTACATTCAAACCTTGCTAGCAGTTGGATAACTGTATATTGTACCTTTAAGACATGACTTATTCTGTTGTATGAATGGCAAATGTTAACAGACAAGACTTGCCAAGTCATAAAATTCAAGTCTAAATCGAGTCTGTCATAACTTTAACTGTTGTTCGCACAAGGGGCATGGCTTAAGCATTACTCTAAAACACCTGTGCAAGAGGCGTAGTTGGTGATGTCATTTCGTGGGCACAGTCCCGATAGCAGGGTTTCGCGAACACTTTTGGTCCTGGGACCCCTTACAGGAGATACGTTTTTCCAAGGAGCTCTTCATAATCATAAAGCCCGTTAAACATAACTGTCATCTCTAACCCCATTTGCCATAGGAATTAAAACCTTACCTATTTTCGAAAAGAAATGTTGTAATGTATGATAACAAATTCACATTTTTCAGAGCAGGGGTGTCAAAGTCATTTTTGTCACGGGCCACCTTATAGTTATAACTTCCCTCGGAGGGCTATTATGACTGTGAGCCCATATAAATGAATTATCCATCCATCCATTTTCTGTACCGCTTTATCCTCACTAGGGTCGCGGGCATGCTGGAGCCTATCCTAGCTATCTTCGGGCAAGAGGCGGGGTACACCCTGAACTGGTTGCCAGCCAATCGCAGGGCACATAGAAACAAACAACCATTCGTGCACACATTCACACCTAAGGGCAATTTAAATTCTTCAATCAACCTAGCTAGCATGCATGTTTTTGGGATGTGGGAGGAAACTGGAGTGCCTGGAGAAAATCCACGCAGGCACGGGGAGAACATGCAAACTCCACACAGGCGGAGGTGGGATTTGAACCCCAGTCCTTAGAACTGTGAGGCAGATGTGCTTAGTCGTACACCGTGCCGCCTATATTTTATATCACCTCATATAATTACATCAATCCATTTATCCATTCCCTTAACCACTTATCCTCACTCGGGTCGAGGGCATTCTGGCGGCTTTCTCAGCTGACTTCGTGCGAGAGGTGGGGTACACCCTGAATTGGTCGCCAGCCATTCGCAGGGCACATATAGACAAACAGCCATTCACACTCACATTCACACCTACCGACAATCTAGAATCTTCAATCAACCTACCGTGCATGCTTTTGGAATGTGGGAGGAAAACCCAGAGAAAACCAGGCACGGGGAGAACATGCAAACTCTACACAGGGAGGCCGGATTTGAACCCGGGACCTCAGAACTGTGAGGCAGATGTGTTAACCAGTCGCCCACCGTGCCGTCCATGTAATTACATACACACAACAAATTGATGGATAACTAGTTTTGAAATCAGTATGTCAGTATTTGAATGTATGCCCGGAGAATGACGCTGATAGAACCTTGCATATTCCCACTTAGTCCTTTTAAAACTGATTTTAAAGTGATTCATTCAGAATATTTTAATGTGTGTGTGCCCTTTCTTGCATGTTCCGTGAGAAATAAAGGCAGACTTGACATGCGTGCCTCTGTCCCTCGGATTACGAGAGGTGACGCTATACGTGAAAGATCATGATAGATGGATAGTGTTTCAAGTGTCATAGCAGAAGCCGCTGACCTCGACATGCAATGCAGTGCAAATGAACACGTACGTGTGCTTCCAACTTCAATTTGGAATTATTTTGCTTAGTTTTCATTCTATGCAGTGTTAAAACGCATGCTAACGCAAACATGAGTGGGGGCGGTGCAAATTAGAAATATGTCAACTTCAGCGACGTAGATGAGAGATTTTGGTCCAAGATAACATTCCGAGACATTCCAATAAATATATGTTCAATAAACGGAAAGCATACCTCTGCTTGCAGGACAGGTGTGCGGACTTGGAGAAGAACAACATGCCTCATGCGTACATCAAGGCATCGCTGCTCGCTGTGGTTAATCTACTTTTTCACTATGGCAACAAATGAACCCCCTTCTCTTTCTCTCTTTCTCTCTCTCTCTCTCTCTCTCTCTCTCAATGCACCAATGAGGAGGCTCCAATCACATTACAGGCCACCCAACCTCTCCTACTCTCTCTCTATTTCTCTCTCTCTCAATGTCTCTGTCTCTCGTCCTCTCTCACACACACAGACACCTACCTCCACTATACCATCTGGAGATGGATACTGATAAAGAGTGAGAGGGAACCATGAGGGAGTGACAGGGAATGGGTAATATGGGATAGAAGGGATTTCAGAGCTTGGCTATGACAAGGCTTGGATTAATTTGCCAGCCAAATGCATTTGAGATTAGTGGACCATTAAAAGAGCATAGACATCCACATGGACACACACACACGAGCAGGCTGGGCGTTGAGATGAAGTGATAGCCTTACTAATTCTGACCTCTATCTCTTGTTCCCTCCCCTTTTAGTTTTTTATCTTGATTTGACACCAACAAATAGGCTACGATGAAAACCATATGGAAGAAGCTGTTGGAATGTCTACTAGATTTAGATTACATTGTTCGGTAGCGTCTACCTAAGGGAAGGAGCTTTAAGAGCTGGTGACCAGGATGTGGAGGGTCCAAGAGGATTTTGCATGCTCTTGTCTCAGTTCTGGCAGCATGCAAGTCCTCAAGGGTTGGTAAGGGGGTACCGACAATCTTTCCAGCAGTTTTGATTGTCCGTTATACAACAGTTAGTGGCAACCAAGAAATTGGATTGGCCAACATTCATTCCATGAGTGAAGAAATATACAGTGCAAAAGCACTGGGACAAGCGTTAATTTGGCCTACATCAATGGTCAGTGGTTATTTAAGTAAAAAACGTAGCGTCCCAAATATGGACATAGTTCCGGAAATAACATTTGATTTAAAGTATGAATGGTCATCACATGAGGATGAATGCAAGAAGAGAAGGCCTCAAATGTTACTGCAAACCTCCATGGGTACTCATGTCGTTAAATAACACATTAATGACACTTTAAGTGTCCAAACAGGAGCAGCTACTCGGCAAACATGGGAACACAGATATCGAGTGCACAGTCATCACTTCAAATGGCTTTTAATTTTTTTTATTCCCCCACCCCACCCCCCTCCGGTCACTAAATGACGTAATAGCGTGATGCGACTTCACGTGATGTGGACGAGTCATCCAACTCTTACTGTGAAAGTGACACAGTAAAACAAGTTGATTTGTTTAGAATGTTTTTGTCAATATTAACGCTGACGTTTAAGCTAGTTAGCATGTCTAACTCCGCAGCCAACGGCAGTAGTTGCGGAACAATTTGTGTTGGCGGAGTCGAAAAATTAATAAAATAAATCATAATTTGTTGTCACTTATTACTGTTAACTCATAAATGGTGCTTGTAGAACTGTTGTATAAAAGCAACATCTTATCACACTCGCGTGTACAACTTTCATGCAATACATACATATATTACGTGAATGAGGAGGAACAAAGGTATACTTTTGAGGCAATTGAAGACCCTCATATGGATCATTCTGCCCTTTAGAGATGCCACAGCCTTCAAGTTGTTTCATATACAATTGAAAATGTATCTTCAATTCTACACTAATCACAGTTCGGCTAATCACAGTAACAGTTAATCATCCATTTTTTAGATGCTTGCCAGATGTTGGTGGAAAAAAACGGCAAAGACAAATATTCCCTAACAGTCCCCCATAACGTAACATGATTGAAGTTCGGTCTGTTGTCACATCACATCTTGTCTTTGTTTTTCATACTTCATCTGCTCAAAGGAAAGAATGATCTGGAGGGTCCCGTTTCCCTAGCAACCATTGGCTCTTGGAGTTAAAAAAAAAAAAAAAAAAAAAGATCAGCCAACAGGCAATCAATCTGCTCCACTTGTGCCACTCTCACATACAGTACATACACACACGGATGACACACACTTATAGATGCTTGAATTGTGGTTAATGCAAAACTGGATCAATAATTGGATTGCTGTTAATTGAGTGAAGATTAAACAGTACTATCATACAGCATGTGCTGATCCTAACGGAACTGGATTAAGATGTATGATAGATGAACATTACCAAGTTACTATAGTAAATCCATAATATATAGCAGTGCATCATGCATCATCAGTACATGTGGCACTGCAGAAAATGGATGCATCCAATACCGGGTACATATTCAACCTTTTTGACCTTTCCAAAGCTCTATTCAATTAGACATGTCACATTGTTACTTTAAAAATCAATCGATTAGTTATAGTTGCCTGTTGTACTGTGTAAAAAAAAATTATTCGGACCTCTGTTATAATATTGTTTTAGGATGATGGATGAATGAATGATGACCTTCATTTAAAGGTCTGGGAAATAGTCAGTCCAGGCTGATTTAACAATATCCATGCATCCATTTTCGATAGTGCTCGTCTTCAATTGGATGAGTGAGCTGGAGCTTATCCCAGCTGATTTATGGCCACAAGCCGGAGTACACCCTTGACCGGTTGCCAGCCAATCACAGGGTACATACAGTTCAAACAAACAACTGTTTACGCTCACATTCACACCTGTGGACAATAGTTGGAGTCTTCAATGAACCTAACATGTTTTTGGAATATGGGAGGAAGAACTAACACAACCACGGTAAAGACATGCAAACTCCGCAGAGGAATGCTGGAGCTGAGATTCAAACCCCCAATCGCAGAACACTCATCCACTATGCTGTCAATGTAACAATATGTAACGTTGAATAGAATACAATAGAATAGGTCTTTATTAGTCATACACTTGGGAAACTCCAAAATATAATACTCCCAGTAGCTTGGCTTTCAGGTGTATCTTGTATTTTATATTGTTTACCTTAGTGATGTCACTGCTCGGTGTCGACACTGCATTTTGGCCACACAGGACTTCTCCACTGTGAAGCAGACATGCTAACCGTATCCACTACTTCACCATGCTTGTGGGTCTAAACATGCCCATGATATTTTGTAAAGGAGTGAATTAACCACATTGGTGTGTATCACATATTCCCAAGGTCATTACTTCCAACAGCTGCATTGAATGTGCATGTGTGTAAAATAAATTTGTATAGTGGCATGCATATATAAATATCTATACAGTGTAAAGCTTTATCACCACTCTGCTTCCTCCGCAAATCACAACCACAACAGCCAGTGCCATGGGTGACACATCAATTAGGCAAGGCTGTTTTAAAATAAGAGGAGTTGCCATGGACACACAGCTGATTTACAGGGTTGCCACTCATCCGTCATACTGTATTGGCATTTGAAGTGAGACAAAATGAGAAAAACACTCACCAAACAGTGAAATCATTTCAGCAAGTTTACCTCTCCCCTTGCCCAAAGTCAGCTGGGGTAGGCTCCAGTTTAAACTGAACAGGTAAACCAATGGGTGAGTGGATGGATGGATGGATGGATGGATGGATGGATGGATGGATAGATGGATAGATAGATAGATAGATAGATAGATAGATAGATAGATAGATAGATAGATAGATAGATAGATAGATAGATAGATAGATAGATAGATAGATAGATAGATAGATAGATAGATAGATAGATCGATCCTGTAATACATTATTACAACAAAAGAGCTGATGTTGGCATATTGAATGTAGCCAATGAAATGCTAAGACTGAAAAGAAGAATTGCTAATCCAAAGCAGTTTAAAGCAACATTGTGTGAATGTGTACGCGTGCGTGCGTAGGGGACAGAAATTGCACGACCCGTGCAATAATTAACCGGCGGAACAACTTTAGAAGTGAGGGGGCCCAGTACTTTGGGGGCACTTTATAGTACTAGTGGCACTTTTTACCGCCTGAAAAACAATCGTCAGGGCTCGCTGGGTGCTTATCAAAATGTTCCTGTCCTTAAAAAGAGTATTATGGCACATATGGTAAAAAGTTCAATAAAAAATTTAATGTTGATAGAACATGAATAAATATGGCGCACTTTGCTTGTGTGGGCTTTTAGGAGCATGCTCAGAATATTTCACGTGTCCCACGCTGCCCTCTTGTGTCTGTTTGGAGACAAAGACAAGACATATGAGAAGTACTTATTTATGTAACATTTGCAATTGAGCCGTGCGTCATGAGATCACATTTGCCGGGGTTGAACCGGTGCTTTAGAGAATCATTCTTGGGAAAATAGACAGCTGGCTTTTTCTTTTTCTCCCACGCACAAACACGCGTTCTCCCAGAGGAGCCTTGCGGTCAGATCTAGCCTGCGATGTTCATTCCTGTGCGCTCGAGCGAGTTGCTGCCGCAGATAAGCCGCATCCCGTGCCTGGTTTGCGGCAGCATGTGACCGCTTTGAGGTCTCGAGGTCTGCACAAACCTCTAGACTGAGACCGCCTGTATAGTGGTCCCCGTGAGCCCGACGGAGGTCAAGTGCATGAGCGGAGAAAGCAGGCCTATTCCTGCATTGTGCAAGCGAGCGTCACGCTGAATCACGCGGTATAGCTCATGAAGAGAGACACTTTCAGAGACTTCTGTATGGTCCATTCATTTTGATGTTCTAATTCATCTGAAGATTGCTGAATTTGGTTGTCAAAACTTGGTAGATGATAAGGACCTCATATTTTATAATCTGTAAATTGATTTTTCCGCTCCCTTGTTGCTCGGGCGTAATACACATTTCATAAGTTAGGGGTGGAATTATTTTCTGAAATCGATGAAATTTCTACTTCCACCTGAGAAGTTCTGTTTGAAGCCACGCACTGGCCACGTACTTTTGGTCAGTCATTAGGCGTCAAGAAAAGCAAGTTGAACAAAAACTACTGAAACATTCGACATCTGTACACGTGCCTTCGAAAGTTTAGAGGTCAAATTAAGTTCATCTGTAAAGTGAATTTTAGGTTCATCCTGAAATGTCACCCCAAAGTCAAATACATCTCTAACCATTTGTGAGTACTGTATGCTTGACGTAATAAAGTGTATTTAGAAAAAAAATACAATAACGAGTTATATGTAGCATCCATATTTAGCACCGCTTGGCTGCATTACGGTCAGTGGTGAGCTGGCGCAAACAGTCCGTTGGGAGTGGAGCTATAGAAAGCTAACCGTTTAGCTGTTTATTAAAAGATAATAAAGCTATAACTACCTTCTCAACCTCGACATTAATTGTTGTGCCATATACCGCGGTGCACTTGCTCTTCTGGTGGGAAGTGTCCGTGGAGCTGTGCCGCTGCCCGGTCCGTGTGTGGAGGGGAAATCGCAAATAGCGATGCGATGTTACTAACCAGAATATTACGACCCTAACTGCTGCTTCGGTTAAGCTATTTGTGAGTTGTTGAGCCATCATTAGTGAGTTTGATGACATGGTGAAGCATGCTTTTTAACTTTTTTCGGGTATGAAGGGGTCTTCTAGCTTGTGACAGAAAGTCTTTCCTGTCTGTGACAGGTAGTACTTCCTGTTAAATTACAAGCTAAAATAATACCTAGCTTACATCGCAATAGATTACAATATGGTTGAAAAATCCATTTATTTCAGTACTCATACAGTATGTGGATTCTTTAAACACTTGGGAAAATACTGTTCAGCGGGCACTTCACTTTTTGAATTGAACTACCTAACGAAATTAAGCTTGACACTATTTGCATGTGAGCATTTGACATGCGCACGTAAGAGCAATTGACATACTAGCTCGAGCGTTTTTGACATGCACGTGTGAGTCCGGTTGACATGCACGAGTGGGCGAGTTTGACAATAAGAGCGTTTGAGGAGTGATTATGAGCGCAAGACATTCAGTCCTGCGTATGAGAGCATTTCACTCGTGTTTGTACGAGCAGTTGAAAAGCGTTTATGAGCGAAAACATTTCAGTATTGTGTAATAGAGCCTTTTAGTAGTGTGTAAGAGAGCATTTGAATAGTGTGACAGCTAATCCTAAATAATGTCTGTAATGGCCCCTCATAAAACATAATGCTCACACATATTTGACAACCATTAACACGCTTATTACTACACTTTCACACTGATTCAAATTGAACCGCTGTACCAATACTAAAATTTTCCTGACCTATACATTTACAAAATTTGAACTTTATTTTAATTTTTTTTCTGCCATTGCAACCACACATTGCCAATATGAATAAACATGGAACCTATGAAAAAGTTGGATAGGCACGCCGAGTCATACATTTGTGCCTGAGGTATAGTGCATCAGAGGTCAGTTGGTCTCAAGGCAGAATAAAAGAATCTGGACTATTATCCTAAGCATGTGATTTTGTATGAGGGCAGACACAAAGTTGTGCGCGCGTGAGTGCGTGTGCATGAGATCACACTTTACTGCGTCCGCGGACGCCCCCTAAATCAGCTCAATGAGTTTGGAGCGAACAGTTTACTGTGGGCAGGGTGGAGACAGCGAGGGTGGAAGGAGGTTGGAGGCTTGGAGGGGAACACATTGGCAGAGCACATTCTCAAACAGCACAAAAGGTAGTTTTAATAAATGTGGATTTCAAAGATGCAAATGAATTTGTTTGTGTGTGGCTGACTAAGCCGGGGTAACTTTATCTTTTCGACGGGTGTTACAGTGACCGACTGACTGCCAATACTTGAGCATGAGGAGCCTGTTTGCGGCCGTGCTTCTTCTGCAGCTTCTCGGGGCCTGCTTTTGCCAATTCCCTCGCCCCTGTGCCAACACAGAGGCCCTACGGACCAAAGAGTGTTGCCCCGTGTGGGATGGAGACGGCTCAGCGTGCGGCGCCCTGTCGGGCCGCGGTTTCTGCACAGAGGTGGAAGTGTCAGAAGAGCCCCACGGCCCGCAGTACCCCCACAGTGGGATTGACGACAGGGAGCGCTGGCCTTTGGCTTTCTACAACCGAACCTGTCGCTGTGCGGGAAACTACGGCGGTTTTAACTGCGGCGAGTGCAAGTTTGGCTACTGGGGAGCAAACTGTGCAGAATACAGGGAATCGGTGCGGCGAAACATCCTGAAGCTGTCAGCTGCTGACCGACAAAAGTTCATCTCCTACTTAAACCTGGCCAAGAACACTGTCAGTCCTGACTATGTCATCACGACGGCAACCAGAGCAGAGATGGGCGAAAATGGTGAGAATCCTATGTTCGCTGAAATCAACACTTATGATCTGTTCGTCTGGATGCACTACTACGTGTCGCGGGACGCCTTCCTGGGAGGGCCAGGGAACGTGTGGACGGACATCGACTTCGCCCATGAATCTGCAGCCTTTCTGCCCTGGCATCGAGTCTACCTGCTTCACTGGGAGAATGAGATAAGGAAGCTAACAGGAGATTTTAACTTCACCATCCCATACTGGGACTGGAGGGACGCCCAAACCTGTGAGGTGTGCACAGATAGTTTGATGGGGGGCCGCAGCCCCTTCAATCCAAACCTCATCAGCCCTGCCTCGGTCTTTTCATCATGGAAGGCAAGAATATTTTTAATGAACTTCTCCATGTTAATTTACGTTAATAATTTTCCCCTTACTTATCCAGTTAAAATAGTTCAGTCATCTTTTTAGAGCACAGTTTACACAAAAAAATCAGATCAACAAGCCAATTAGACTAAATGACTAAAATACATCATGAATTGGGATACAATTGACATTTACATACACTATACATTACATACAGCTTACTACCACATCTCAAAAACATGCTTCTTATGTTAACTGAAAAGGTTCAATTGTCCAAAGTGAAAATGTGAGTGTAAATGGTTGGTGCCCCTTGATTAACTGGCTCAAAGTCTGCTGGGATTAGCTCCAGCTCACCCATGACCATAATAACTAGAAGTGTTATTCAAAATGGATGGATATACAATGTTTGATATACGCCATTTGCCTACCTACTCACAAATTAATCTTCTCGCTGAATTTTTTTATTTGCTGAAAAACACACCTATTTGCAGTTTTTGGTTTTTGTTGTTGTTGTTTTTTTTTTGGGTGTATTTTTTTTTTCTGAAACGCCCATAAATAGCCAAAGAATTGGCGCCATCTTGTGGCATCTGGATGCCGAGGGACTGAGACAAGCCTTGTATGTCGGGGTGGAGCTAAATTTAGCCAAGGATGCGGAAGAAGTTACAAGCGAGTCGTCAGGCTCACTTTTTGGGATTTTTTTCTAAATCAAATTATCTATAAGCCATTTATCTTTTAGGGTAATGTTAGATGAATTTGAAACGATATTAAATTGCCGGGTTGTAGTTTGTGGCTTGTATGTGCAGTTTAAAATGGGCAAATATAAACTGTTGTGGGGTATGTCAATTAGGAGGGCTCAGTCCCTATTAGTTTACATTCATGAAGAGGACAACAATATTACAGTATTGTTACATTAACAATGATGAACAACTTAACGTTTACCATCTTCTTGATTTCTATCCATCATCCTCACTTACTAGGAACCGATCTTGGGTTTGTACAAAAATGTTGAATTAACTTGGTGTATCTGTCTGTTTACATGTACTGTAGGTGATCTGCACTCAGCCTGAGGAATACAACAGTCGCGAGGCATTGTGCAATGCTACAGTGGAAGGACCACTGCTGCGTAACCCTGGCAACCACGATACGAACCGAGTGCGGCGACTGCCGACATCAGCTGATGTCGACTTCGCCTTGGGCCTCCGCGAGTACGAGACCGGACCCATGGACCGATTCGCCAACATGAGCTTCAGGAACGTTGTTGAGGGTAAGATCCGTAAAAAAATAAAAAAAATAAAAAAAAAAAACACAATTACACACATACATTTGTATTACAGTACTCACATGCCTAACAAATGAAGGTGAACATAATCCTCGGGCTAATCTCTCTAATCCAGAGGGGGATTTTTGGCCCATTTGCAAGCTCACACAGGGATAGATATTCATGATGGTGAAAATGTCCGTCCCTCAATCGATCCCATCCATTTCCTACACCAATTATATTGAATGAGGTCATGAAAGGAGGGGTACAATTAATCAGAGGCCTGACACATCTATGTATCGATACATCCATCCATGAATCCAAATCATGTGCTGTGACAGCCACCTATGCAACAAAGATGAAGCAAATTTAATAACAGTACAAATAACAATAGTACTGCAGTACCATACTTGGAACATTAATTTAAAGGGAAATGACAGGAAGCATATTAATGTTCCAAATATGGTACTACCTGATCAGGGACTATACGGTAGTTAGAACATTGCTGTACGACTACTTTATATTATCTAAAGAACTGAATTGTACAGGCCTGTAATTAGCACTCGTGCCACTTGAGCCCATTGCTGCTTTGCAAAAGTGACTTTATTTCATAGCAGCACTATTATAGACTTGCAATTTGTAACAGTCAGAAAGACTCAAAAGATGGTATAGAATAACAATTTGTTTCAGTTCTACAACAATTTAACATGTCCTGCCTGGCACAGCGGACAATGACCTGTCAATGCCCCCCTAACAGTGTGCTCGTCCCCACTTACCGAAATGTTTCAACACAAACTCAGAATAAATAAGGCCACAAAATTAGACATATCACTTTTCTGTATTTGGAACACAAACTGAGGGAGGAGATCACAAATTAGTATCAAAGTGTAGGAAATGGAAAATCTATGAATCAATGTAAAAGAAAATCAACATTTTAAAACACAATATGTTCAATACATACTATGTTTTACATTTTTTACTTGCAATCCGATGTCCACACCGAACGGGTCCACTAGTTTGATCATCTCTAATGTATACATTCCTGTAGTTGTAATAGTAAGGTGTCCCGATACGTTTGTCCATAATATAAAAAACTGCCCTCACGGTCCTTCGTTCCCTCAGGTTTTGCCAGCCCAGTCACAGGCATGGCAGTTCAAGGCCAAAGCACCATACACAACGCCTTGCACGTCTTCATGAACGGCTCCATGTCCTCTGTGCAAGGTTCCGCCAATGACCCCATATTCCTCCTGCACCACGCTTTCATAGATAGGTGGAGTAAATCCAGAACACACGCATTACTCCATTTGTTTTTCACTTCACTGTAACCCAATGTAACCAACCATCTTCTTTTGAACAGCATCTTTGAGCGCTGGCTCCGAAACCACCAGCCTGAACGGGCCTTCTATCCATTTGCCAATGCTCCCATTGGCCACAATGATGGCTACTACATGGTGCCATTCCTGCCTCTTTATAGAAATGGAGACAATTTCCTCTCCACCAAGTCAATGGGATACGAATATGCCTATTTGTTGGACCCAGGTCAGTCAAAAACATAAGTGTGACTTATCCATTTTTCAGCCTTGTAGATATGAATTAGTGTCATTCTTTCTGCCTCCACAGGCCAGAGATTTGTACAAGAAATCCTGACGCCTTACCTCCAGCAGGCCCAGCAGATCTGGCAGTGGCTGCTGGGAGCCGGTCTCATCGGTGCGTTCATCGCGGCAGTCATTGCGGTCATTGCTGTCGTAGCAAGAAGGAAATGGAGACGGAACCAGAGGAGGAAGCGGGCCTCCATTTTTGGAGAACGACAGCCGCTTCTTCAGAGCAGCTCGGAGGAAGGTTCAGCTTCCTATCAGACTACTCTGTAACACACACACAGTATATTCTGGCTATACATACACAGGAGTTTAAGTAACAACAATGGGACATTTTACATAATTCCATTTTTACGTAAGATCATATTTGGTGAAGCGTCAATGCACCTGAATCAAAAGTTTCGACTCATTAAAAGAACTAATTTCCATCACATTACAGGTGATATAAATCTAGATTGTAGTCTTAGCAGCATTGCAAAACTAAATTTTTGTATTTTGTGAATACCAAAACCAAAGATTTAGTCAATGAAGTGAAAAGTCCTGTAATGGTTCAATGTCACAAACATCACCTAGGATTTTTTTTTAATACAATACAGTATTTAGAATGCACTGCGCAGGCAGTGGTTCTAGGTGACAATAAAGCGTCTTATGTAAATTGGTTGATTTGGGTGCACAACCCTTCATGAAATTTGGAAACACCAAGCTGGAATTCATTCAGGAAGATGTCCCTTGTATTTCAAACTTTCAGGAATCAGATACAGTGAGGATGTGCGGGTATACATGCACCTGCACACTGGCAACCAAGTTTCATAAAGGTCCACATAATAATAATAATAAGAAGAAGAAGAAGAAGAAGAAAAAGAAAACAATAATAATAATAAAACAATAATAATGATAATTAAACAATAATAATAATAATAATAAATCACATGCTTGGGTTGGGTGGAAAAGCTCACCTTAAAAGATGTTTGTTGAATCTTAACATTCTCAATATTCAGACATTAAATGGGTGTAAATTACTATTAAATGTATAATTATTATTGACGTTATTATCAACCAATTGAAAGGTAACGACCCTGTTTTTACACAAGTGAACACAATGACCGAAGCACTGGTGCTAAAGGATCGTAATGCAGGTGATCTTTCACAAACTCATGAAATGTATGTGAGTTGCTGCATTAAAATTATACCTGATCCTAATGTTCTATGTGGTCCTTCTATTTTTGAAAAATTTAAATTTCACACATTTTGCATCATCATACCCCATAAGGGAACCAAGATTTACTGTATATATTTTCAATATTTTTGCTTCAAACAAATGACCTCATCTCTTTTCTAGAGCTATAGGCATTTAAGATCGAAAAAAAAAAAACATCCATCCATTTTCTATACCAATTGTCCGCATTACGGTCTTGGTTAACCTGGAGCCTTTCCCAGCTGACTTTGGGCGAGAGGCACGGTACATCCTGGACAGGTTGCCTGTCAATCGCAGGGCCTATATTGACAAAAAGCAATCAGACTCACATTCACACCTATGGACAATTTAGAATCTTCAATTAACCTAACAAGCAAATTATTGGAATGTGGGAGGAATCCGGTGAAAATCCACACAAGGACAGATAGAACATTCAAACTGCAACGGGAATGCCCTAGTCGAGGTTCGCACCCCGAACCTCAGAACTGTGAGGAAGACATGCTTACCACAAAGCACCATGTCGTCCATGGATAAAATACGCTGAAACAAAATAAATACATGAAAACAAGAACTAATTCGAACAACTGGTTTGAGATGTGTATAGTTTTTTTTTTCTTACAATTTATGGTTTCTTCTTCTTCCACGGTCATATGAAATATTTTCCCCACTTGTGCATATAAATACAATTGTGTTGGTATGCATATAAAGTGTAAAAAAAAAATTATAATAATAATACAAATTTCCCATCGTGGGATGATTTAACAATTCTTCTTCATATGACATGTCCACACTGATCCACAGTGAGAGGAACACCCGCAGTATGATGCGCTCATCGAATTGTGCTTGTGGTCCTCACTTGGTCGATCCCTCCATTATCCAAGCAAAGAGCTAAATCCAATAGCAACTTCCAAAATGAAGCGCATTCTCGTTGGTTCATAGTGACATGGGTTGTTCACAATTCCCGGTGAACTTCAGAGGCTGATCCCTTTCTAGAGACCTCTGCAACGCATCAGGTTTAGGCTGTGAGACCATCTCCCCAGGGAAAGTAATACTACAGTCAGGCTGTAAATAGCCAAGGTTTAAGTCACCTTTCTTTTAGAGTGGCTCTATTACATAAAGCCAATGTTGAGTGATTAAATCCAATGCAGCTATGCTTTTCTCGCTGAAGCCCAATCAGCTGAAGGACTCCTTGTTAAATTCAAAAGTGGTTCCAGGGAACTGAGCCGAGTTACACAGTCTGTGAAGAGTCCTGGAGATGCTTTTGGGTCCGCAACAGAACACCCCCACTCGCTTACTGAAAAGTCACATGCAAACACAATTAGAAATGTCATTCCTTGAAGCAAGCTGAAAATGATCATTCTTCATACTCACTGCTTATTGGTCCTTCCGATGTCATCTAATAGTAACTTCCACCTGGGTCGACCCACCAGCAGCCGTGACGCAAGCAGACGGTACTTCTCCTCAGATATGCACTTCACGAAAAGTAAAAAGAGTATTTAGAAAAGAAAAATCATCTAAACGCGTGGCTTCTGCCCTCAGTTCTGGATGTGTGGAGAGGATATCTTGAGCTCAACCGACATTCATGGAAATAATCAACACTGTGTATGTGTTTTGTGTTTGTATGTGCGTCGCCTACCTGCTGGTTGTCCGCCTGGCTGATGTACAGTTTCAAGTTAAAGTAGTCAGGTCTGTTTTCATGCCATAACTAGATGACACAAAAAGAGTGAGAGTGTTCATTTAATTCCTTTGTTATGTCAACCATTGACCACACGGTGGCAGCACTGTCACAACTGACTTCAAAAGCGCATTTACAGCCCCCACCTCTAACCTCCCTCTTCACTTTAAAGGAAACATTATGCTTTTATTTCACAAATGACGTCTGTCATGTGCTTTCATCAAAATACCCCAAGGTTCAAGAATTATACAACACTTTACACGCCCTATATCTATTTTTTTTATATAATTATTGTCACTTGAAAGCTGGAAAACTTTCACTGACCTGTATATATATATATATATATATATATTTATAATATAAACACAGGGAAGTCCAAACAACTTGGGGGAATTGGCTAATCTCTTATAGTGGAATGGACTGTTTTCAAGTCACTTGAAGTGACATACAACTATTTTAAAGCCAATAGTGGACCAACCATGTTGCGCTTAACAAAAGTGAGTGTGATCCAACCTTAAGATGTAGGGCACACAACAACTCGGTGAACCAGTAGAAGGACTGGAGCTCCCTGCAGACCCACACAAAGTATAACCTCTTCAACCTGAACCCCTTCCAGCCGTCACTGGGTCCACAATGGCGAGGAGAGACAGGTAGAACCGTTCAAATGACAGCTGAAACAAAATCGCCACCATTCATGTGACGTACAGTGGGGACTAGGAAGTACTCACAGCAGAGCGCGCAGGATGCAGGCAAACGGCGTGACCCCTATTCCGCCCGCGACACAAAGGCTGACGTCATAGTTGAACACTTCCTCTGAAGGACTTCCAAACGGACCGTCCACATAAAGCCTGAACATACACATGGAGACAACATCAATTTACGACACAAATAAACACACACATACACAATGAATTTGACTTCCTACTCTGAGTTAAGTACACATGCTCAGATAAACATCCTGCATCTGAAATCTCACTGTGTTTGTCTGTCTATGTGTGTGGATGCGCGTGTCTACCAGCATTCATTATCTCTACAACAGTTGGTGTCATCGAGAACACTCTCAAAACTCCCTCGCTCTCTCTCTCTCTCTCTCTCTCTCTCAGACACACACACACATCTCACACGCACGTACTTGGGATAGCTCCTCTGATGAACCACAGGGAGGATGTCCAAGTCTCTCCTCATGTCAGGAAGTAACAGCTGCGTGAAGCGCTCTGAGGAGAAAAATAGAAAAATAATTATTTTAGCCCCCGAATAAACTCGAAGATTGGTTAGTGGAATCCAAACACAACACGTACAAAAGCAATGCTGTAATATTTGATTGAAGAAGCATCAAAATGCTTCAGTACGTATCTTTACATTTCTAGTGCAATGTTTTCTTGTGTTGTACTTTCACATGTCATCGTGGCCAACACAAATAAATTGACTTCCCCTCTTGTCTTCTCAAAGCAAGCGTGCATGTGGAAACAACACGTTTGCACTTGTCACAGTCTCCCTAAGGCATGGGTATTGCCCCGTATGTATGTGAAAAGGAACAGATTTACTTGACATGAATTTTTTTTTTTTTTTTACTCTTTGTTTGTGTCTGGTGCCACCACAGAGAGGTACGTGATAGGTTTGTGCACATCTCTATCCTGCTTGATCAGCGCAGCTGTCTTCTAGAATGTGTGCGTGGGTGTGTGCGTGCGTGTATGTGTACGTGTGCGCATACGTATACTCACCAGTCCAGTCTCCCACGACTCGTAGATGGATGCCAAATGTTTCTTTGTTCTCCGTGGGACACTGCAAAGTTACAAAGCACACAGTGAATTACAAGGAAAGAAAGACTAAGACACACACACACACACACACACAGACCCAAATACAGATGACTCAGTTGTTGGGGAGTACTACAAAACACACAAATAAATAACATGTGCAATAGCATTCTATAGCAACATGTTTTTCCATTAATCCTAGTGTATTACACACACACACAAACAGATACACATTTACAGTCTTCCTGTTGGCAGATGCTGGCCCCAGGGGTCCGTCTGCTCTCTGTCAGAGTGATTCTCTCTACCGTCCTACACCAGTCATTTCACAGTGTGTGTGTTCCCAGGAACCCGACAAATAATGTGTGCGGCCAAGTCACAGGATGTTCCTGCTGTCATTCAAATTAATTCAAGTAGCAGAGGGGGCAAAGAAGAGCATGTTTTCAAAAATGAGACACTATGATAACACACCTAAGTGAATACATAGGCATGTACTTGTGTTTTTAAATGTCACATGTCAGGAATGTGTCGGAAGAAGCTTACCGCCGTTAGCGTGAAAGGATGGTTCTCAAATGATGAGACATTGGGACAATTGAGAACAATATACTGCAAGAGGAAGAGCATGAAGAGACAAGATGAGGAAGTTGCCACTACATGAATACAAGAGCGTGTAACCAAACGCATATCGTACCTGACCCGGACGAGCTTGAAAGTTCTTCTTAAGCATTCGTAACTCAATGACATCACACGGGTGCTTGATGACAGTCACTATGGTAACCGGTTCACTGCTCCGGATGTAGCGGTACAAACGCTCCGCACAGTAGAGACACAGAGGACCCGACACCCACAGCCATGTCTATGGGCACACACACGCGCACACACACACATGCACGCATTGTAGTCAATTAACCAGAAAGCCTTTCTATGGACTGCATGTCACTTATATCTATCCATCCATTTTCTATACTGCTTATCCTGTTCAGGGTCACAGCGAGCTAGAGCCTATCCCAGCTGACTTAGGGCGCAAGGCGGCGTACACCCTTAAACCGGTTGCAGGGTGCATATAAAGACACGTATGTGCTGTCACTGAGCGGGAACTGAAGCCACGCTCGCTGCACTCGCTGTGTTTATAGTGTCATATGTAGTGTTACAAAGAGCCGCTTTGTATTTCTACTATTATTACAAGAGAACTTTTTATGAGTATTAAATATAATCTTACCACAATATGATATGTAATTTAATTTGGGTATGTATCTGCTTATATTATTAGAAATCATTTAAAAAGGTGAAAAAATAGGTGAAAAATACACTTCTGAAGTCTCACGAGATATGCTGATACAATATTGTGGGACCGCATGCATTACGTTTTTATGGGGGGGCATATTTTTCCCCAAATTTTGGTAGAAATTAAAACACTGTTCCACTCAAATGGTAAATTAGCCAAGGGTGTATGTTTTGATTCCTTAAACCATCAGGAGAAGCAGATTGTTGTGACCAAACCAGCTGATGTCGATATTCAAACAGCCCCAATGGCAAAAAGGATGGATGACATTTGTTAAAACAATGCGTGTGCTGTTACCTATTCTCTCTTTTGGGAGGTACCTGTTGCAGTCTAATTGCTCTCAGCTCCCCCAAAGCCTGAGGAGGCTTTCACTGGGATTTTATGGAGCTGCCTTGCAGCTTAACGACCATGTGCAAACACATAATCACACACAGGAGGAAGTACATTCACAAGCAGAGACCTTGATGTAAGAAAAACAAAAAAAGGATGACTCCCCCTCCCTAACATCCCCACGCCTCTAATAAACAGGACCCACTCCCTCAAACACTCGCGACAGAAAATACACTGCACACGCTCACTGCAAAAAGAGACGCACATGCAAAAACGTGCAGCACATGGTAGAGGAATGCACGCAGACGGAGACCCAGACACAAACACAGACCTGAGGGCAGTGGGGCTGGAAGTGAGCCTCTTCCCTGCACCGCATCTCCGCATCATCGCGTTGCTCCAGTTCCTCCCGTTGTTGCTCTGAGCTGCTGTGATTGGCTCGTAAGCACCCAGGGGGATGGGCCCCAATGTTGGTCTGATATTTTAGTGCGCCTCTTTTTGGAAGATGAAAATAGAGATGATCAGTTTTGCCAGTTTTATACCTTCACACAACAGAAAGACATGGCGTTCACACGCCAAAATGTAGTTTTGAGAGCTTTCATGATCAAAACAAAGACAAAGTGCAATATGTGCAACAAATTGCAATATGTTGTTACAATATAAAAAAAAGTATTTTTCTTTCAATGACACTTGGGTGGGTCATTGAAAAATGGAATCCAATGTACACACAAATAGATGGATTGGACTGAACAACCTTAGAAGGAGCATGCAAGGGGGGCTTAAGGTGCCTGGGAACCTGCCTTTTTGACTTGATCAAAAGTTTGCATTTTGATACACGATGTGTCATAAGGTCAAATCGGAACCCTGATGAAAGACTGATGTTGTTGCCTACAGTATATTAGCTTGCCTGCCAACTATTTGAATGTAATAAACAAAGCCACTCACTGCTTTGCACATGTTTATGGAACATTGTTTGGAAAATTATTGATCCTTGCCTCATACGTTGATCAGAGTTTTGATTTAAGGTTTTGGTCAGCTTTAGGATTTCAAACTGGGCAGACCGGGCATTCGTTGGGAATGACTGGGTTAGTGTTTGATAAATTCAGTCACGATCCGGAGTGTTGTGAATGTGTTGTTGAGATATTTTATTTACTGTCCTGCAGACGACGCTTAATAAAAGTCTTTGAAACAAAATCTATAATCTATAATTACAAAGTAATTGAGGGCAGAGAAACAATGTTATGCTGCGGATGGAGAATGTGAGGTGGACCACGTTCTAAAATTATTTTCTCAATTGTGTTTCATTGAACAATGAGAATAAAGCCACTAACCTGTACAGAGCTCCGGCCATGACTTGGGAATTTTATTTTGGCCACGATATAGTTGTGACATGCACACAAAATGCTAATATATGACCACAAAATAGATGTAATTTGCACACAAAATACTAATTGCTGGGTTTGTTATCATTCTGATTAACAACTAAGCAAATGGTGCGCACCTTTGCTAGAAACTGCAATTCCTGATGTCCTTAAGCCAAGTGTCTTTTCTTATTCCGTTTTCATTAATAGCCTGCAATGCTATGCTAAGGCGTTACAAACTCTTATTCCATGTGCCCCCCTTTTAATTTTGAGCACCTGCCCCTCCAAAGGTCTCTGCACACTCCTGAACTTTAGCACGAATCAGGAATCATGTTGCAGTATTCTGTATCATAATGCATATGTTAGAAGATTGATTACAGGTTGTTAATAGTGTCCGTGTACTATAAATACAACAAATACCAAGTACAGTAATCTTGGAAATTAATACTAAGTACCTCAGTAAATTTGATGTGAGGCAGTTATGGACTGTTTTTCCAAAATAAACCACTTACTCTTCATCATGTTAATGTTGCCATGACATTTTGTGCACCATAAGTCAGCAAGAAATGTGCTTTGTCATGTTTTGCATGACAGCCGTCCATGCGTCTATAAAAAGCTGAGAAAGGCATTATTTAGTAAATGTAGTAACGTTTCTGACTGAAGGGGTTCTGTATTTGCTTATAGTCATACATACTTTCTTTGGAGATAACTGTAGAAAAACACAGGTCGTGTTATATGTACACTCAGTGGTCTGAAACTAATCGATACCTACCCGACCATGTGCACCATAAGGATGATGTAGAAGATGATGAACAGGTTGTGTGTGTACCAGAAGATCTCATAGTTGTATATTCTGAAATAATGAAGAAGGCAAAATAGTAGGTGTTGTATTTTCAAGTAAGTAGTGTCCAAAGACATTTGTTCAAATTTTTTTGTAGGTTTTTTTTTTTTTGGGGGGGGGGGGGGGGGGGGGTGGAGGGGCTGAATGAGGGACAAAGAAGTTAAAAAAAAAAAAAAAAAAAAGCGAAGACAACAAAAGAAGGAAGCGAATTGAGTTTGTTCACGAGCAAACGCACAGACTCCCAGCTCAGAGCCTGAGTAAGCAAGACATCAGAGGTCAATATTAGAGGGGTCATTACACACAACGACCCTCAGGGTCCATAAACACCGCACACAATGAGTGTTTCCAAACTCCCCAGTCACCGCTTTGAATTCAACTCCTTTAGAAGCTTCAACCGCTGTTCTTTCATCTTCACATACTGTCAACATAAGTCACGAGCAGATATTGTTTGTCAAAATGCTACCCACTTTGTCTTCCTCGCTTTAGGTTAGCAATTCAAAATATTTCTTTGTTTACTGCACTGAGGATTTTACATTTTCATTCATACTTATCTTAAGTCTACATCAACGATTTAAGTATAAAAATAATACAGTCCACTAAAGACAATAGACGACTAGGAATAATTACGTGGGTTATTCCACAGGTTTGTGTGGTGTCATCCTACATCTCGGTCCACTAACCAAAACCCTTATCTCTCCCCTTAAGTAGTCTGGAAATTCCTCTTAACCTCTCTTCATTTGCTGAAGGCAGCAAAGAGAGCGCACTTACACACACACACACACGCAGAGCGAGTGACCCACTGTGACCTCAGTAATGACAGCGCCATGAGTGAAACACTTAGTAGATAGAGATTTGCTCGGTAACAGACCTCTGTTCTCTTTTGCACACGCGCAATGTGAGTCAGCGACGCCACAACAAAGAAAAGATGGAGACAGACAAAGCAAGTAAAGACGCTGATAAGACGTTTGCCTAGATTTGGAAAGTTTTAAGAAAAAAAAAAAAAAAAAAGGGATTATGCTGTGATGATCACTTACCGTACGCAATGGGAAGAGGATGTGAACATCAAGAAAAGGATGATAACCAACAGAACACCAGTGATTCCTGGAACTAAAAGTCAATCAAACAGCCAATCAGAGCCGATGAGATCAGTTAATACAGTCTATCCGTGATCTGCATGAAGACAACAAATAGTATTGTCTTACCTGTGGTCAGAATAATTACTTTTGGGTCCTAGGGAGATAGCGACAGTCAAAATATAAATAATCATCTTTATCAGAACTTTGAGCCTCATTTGCCGACAAATGTGTTCGTCAAGAAGATTGAAGTCTACATGTTTATAATAAGGAATTAATTACTTACAATTTTACACTAAGTACTATAAACTCGAGTCACAGTCATAAGTGATAGCGTAACATCGACCCACCTCGGCAAAAAATGCGCAACTCCATTTTTTTAATTTTTATTATGCTTATTAAAATACCGTAATGGGAAATAGATGCAAAAAGACTGGAGGAAAACAACACTTTGTTTGAAAATGTTTTCCTCAACAAGGAGAACCTTGCAAGATGCAGTGGATATAAAAAGTCTGCACACCCCTGTTCAAAGGCCAGGTGTTGCGATGCAGAAAAATTATACCCAAAAGAAATAATTTCAAAAATTTTTCCACCATTAATTTGGCCTATAACCCTCACAACTCAATTGATAAAACGTTTCTTTTTGAAAGAGGAAGTAAAAAATAATTGACAAAATCTGTGCTCTGTGCTAACCACATCATTTCACTGTGGTTTTACTTCCTCCTTTTGATTGAAAGATTGAAAATTTTAGTTATACAGGTTATAGGTCAGATTACTGGTGGAAAAAGTTTTGAAATGAATTCAATTATTTTATATCACAAAAACGTGGCATTTTAACACGGGTGTGTAGACGTTTTATATTCACTATATCGGCCTATTATTATTATCTGTATAATAGAGTTATCTGATTGGCCACCTTTATGAAAGATTCCCGATGTTTTGTTTTATTTCTTTATTTTTTCCTCAATGAAAAATGCATTATTATTATTTTTATAATTCATCACGTGAAGGTATTTATGCTCTTTTGGAAATGTGGTCAGTATGAATTAACTCATTTTTGTTGAGAAGGATGAGGATTGGGATTGTGGCTCAACCATGCAGATATACAGTAAATACAAGATACAGTATATGGTCTCAATAGCTGTTTGCAATACATCGGCGTGCTAAGATGTTAAGTTTCTCACCTCTCCTTTGTAGCGAGCTAAATTAAGAGCAGGAAAGTCTTCTGAGTAGCTGCTACTGAAGTTGACAACGTTCACCAGGTGGGCAGAGACGTGAACAACTAGAACGAGAAGATTATACAATAATGTTGGAGCTCAATCACTCACAAGCATCAGCGCAGGCATGGAGGGTGTCTCTGCTTTACAGACACACACACACACAGAGAAGGTCCAAATGAAGTGGGAGCGGACACGCAAACACACACTTCTTTGTCCATTCAGCAGAAAGTCAGCAAAACATTCTCCTGACTCACTTGAACACAATCACATCTAGACACCTACACTCCCTGACATCATAGGCTAACCACGCAGCCGTTTAACAGCTGATGGTATTAGAGGGTGTAATCATGAGACACAAGGATCCTTTTTCTCAAACAGACATCCTCTCCCACTCCCACAGCCCCCCCTCCACACACAGACAGACATTCTTTCTTCCCTCAGTGCAAAGCTCCTCATTCACTTTTCACCCCCCTTTTCGTTCTCATTGTCTTTTGGCTCACAACTTTGGAATTTCTCAATTAGAACGCAAGAACTTTGCCTTGAGGGAGTTGTGTGTGTGTGTGTGTGTGTGTGTAATTGATGAAGTGTAAAGAAAGGTGACAGGATTTAGAGATGAGGTCATGCTGAACAGCAGATGTCTGTCCTTGCAGGTCCTTTTTATGCGTCTATGGTTTCAAAATTGTAGTCTTGCCAACACCCTGTCAACAACTAAACACGTGAAGAAAACAAATCATAGAGCCACCTAAATAAATAAAAAGGTTTTTTTTCCTTTTACTTCAAAGTTTCATGGAAATCAGTTAACCACAGTAACACACACACACACACACTCATCTGTGATTCCATTCCACTTGTTTTAATCAACCTTTTGCAAAAACCTATTTGAAAAGGTTTATGAAAAACAGCTAATTAAAAATGCTGGAAAAGTTCTGTATATTATTAGTTTACTCACAAGATGTGTCACAAAAGATATATTTCAAACTACAAGTTTTGGCTCATTCACCATAATGGTAGACTTTTTCCAGGTTTTTTTTTTTTTTTTTTTTTTATATTTGCAGTCCTTGCACTCAAGTAATGTCTGCATAATGTGATGGTGTAAATGTACCCATGAGAGGCCAGGATGACAATAGAACCGCTTCTACACAGCTGCTGCAGTGTGTGAGTGGTGAGACATAACAATGGCGTAACATTCCCAGACTGAAACAACTCCATAAAGCCAGCAGGAGACACTGTTCACACCTTGGTCATGGAATGCTGGTGTATGGAATTCTATCTTCATTCACACCTAGGAGCCTACATTTAAGCTACCACTATAACCGGACGATACATCAGCTATTCACTTTCAGTACTACACCCATTTTTTGCTTCATAGTATTGGGTTCTTTCCAGCTAAAAAAAAAAAACTGTGTCACAAAATGTAAAATATCCCTTTGGCGGCAAACCATGGTGAACATTGACATGGACAGTGGTACAGTATCTGTTTTGGGAAGTGTGTTGTAGGAATTGACCATGTCCTTCCTGGTCTGCCAGCTGCATTGATTCTATTCTCACGTCCAAATTGTGTGAGGAGGAACTATAACTTTTATTCTCCCGGTCCAGTTTACATACTGCAATAGCTCCTTGGAACTATATATCGTTATCCAAGTGTCATGTTGTGACATCCTTTTCCCCCGGAAATGTTCTCTTTAGGGGATTGAAAAAAAAGCCCCCTGCCAGGACTGAAAAAAATGCTGCATGCATTCCTTCTATAGTCCAGTTTTGATCAGGCTAACCAAATGTTTCAATTTCTTTCTACTGCCATATAACTGTATTCACTAGTACCGGTATATATTACTTATATGAGACATTGTTAATTTCTGAGTAAACAAGCCGAGCAAGACAGTCAACCCAAATGTTCCATATTTTACCAAACCAACTTTTTCAAATACTTGGGATGATATATTGCCTCAATGGTGCCTCAGTAAACATGTGAAATATGAATTAAAATCATCCACGCATTCCTGAGATCCAGATGAATTTTCTGCCGAGAGGCCTGAAATCAGGTCATTCAAATTTCTTGAGCTTATCTACGTCACTAGCGAAGAGCTCCGCCTACCTCTCTGCCCCCGAGTCAGCAGCGTCAACATAATAAACACGTGTGCTCTCACAAGTGGGTCTACTACACGGACACAACCAATCAGAGGAAAGGGGCCGTCTTAGCCAAATATGGAGAAAGCAGATACAAAACTGGGTCAAACAGAAGTAACTGTCAGAGGGGCCTTTTCTGGACACTCTTATGACGAAACCAAGGTGGGGGTTTTAATGAAATTAACACTTTTATACTACGTCCATATTGGAAAGTCACTCTGGAGGTCTAAATGGCCAAAATATGGGACCTTAAAAAAATGAGAAGAGTCGAACAAACATTTTCTTCTGCAGGTCTTTAAATCTTTGAAAATACTGTTGGTCAAATTTCTGCCACATGTAGTTTAATTATTGTGAGCATGGTCGTCTGATTGCATTTGGCACTTTGGCCAAAGGTAGCTTCCACCTCGGACAAACACACAGCACATAGGTTATCTTTTCTTTTAAAGCAAAGCTTGCCGTGAAACAGTGAAAACACAGATGGAACAGGACAAACTACTCAACGGTGATTAAGAGAAAGCAACCAACAAAGCTCCGAGGAGCTCCAGTGATGTCTTGGGAGAAGACTCACAAGAACACACACACATACTGAAAACTGAGAACACACGCCCAACCAGCTGGAGGGACGTGTAGATGGTACTGCAGGAATGCTGATCCAGCATGCATCCAATTATCCACTCACGCAAACACGCACACATACAGAAAATGAGTTGGAATACTTTGATTTTTGTGTATTTACCTGAGAAGATGCAGATGGCGACCCCACAAGCCACATGGAAGGTCTTGCGCTTGTCCAGCAGTCGGCGGGTCTTTCTAGTTGATACCTTGAGAACGAGTATGTCAAATGTATACACATAAACTCACTGGTGACTTAATCAAGCAGCGGTTAGAGTACTTAACATTACTAAGATTGGACAGTTGTTTGCTTTCAACTTTATAGTAACAGTTTAAGGAAGGCTCGTTTCAGTTCCAGCATTGGTCCATAATGGCCTGCTCAGATGAATTTGGTGTGGATGATCACCAACTCATCAAACACATTTGGGATGAACTGGATTGCGAGTCAGGTGTCCCAACTACAATGAGACTCAGTTAAGTACATACCTCTGCCTAAACAATCCTTATTTGGTTCAGCACCAAATTGTACACTTCATTGATACCCCTGCATATGCCCGATCGCTAAGATTTGTGTATTATGCAGTGAGAAATTAAAGCAAAGTGTAAAAAAAATACTGGGTCCAGTATCTGATGTAAAGTCATGACATGGGACGCTTCCTACCGCGTGTGTTCCTCGGACAAAGGTAAGCAGAGAGCGACACATGGGCAACAGCACCAAGCTGCAGTTCAGGTTGAGCACGGATGCAGAAGCCCTGCTGATGCACAGTCCGAGCTGGAGGAAAACACACACACACACACACACACACACACGCATAGTAATGCAGGTTCCTGAAACTGGGTTTTAGTCAGAGGGTGCAATGGACAGACAGGTGATGCTGATTTCTATTTTCGCGGTTTTTTTTGAATGCACATTTTACTAACATTTCCAGTGGCCATGTAAGGGCGCTTGTCTCTAAGATGTCCGTCCATCCATCCAAGAAAAGCCGCGCAAACACGGGGTGAAGACGCAAAAGTTCCACACAGAGAAGGTCAAAGCCGAGATTCAAACGCTTTGATTTTGAGGCAAATGTGCTTGCAAACAAATGAGGGAAAAAAATGCTCCACTGTACAGCTGCCAATTGTGTCAACCTGCTGACAACCTGCTCCTGCTTGATACATTAAACTGGCAATCCTCACGATACAGAGAACACAGTGTAATTTCAAAATCTGAACCACTAGAAAACAGCAATGCTATAGTGACAATATAATGTGCGGACTTTGTCCATCTGTTTGCTACTTAGCAGGCAATTTCTTGGAACAGACGAGCAGAAGCTGCAGTACCATAATGATTGTGACGGCTCAGGGATTCCATTTATGTCAATAGTAACAGTAACAGTGCAAATAAATTCCTGTATCCCCCAAATCAAAGGGTTCTTTCTTGGCCCATGCAACACCCCTCTACAAAGTTTTCTAATATGTTGTGTGTCGCTTCTGGTTGGCCAAATGTCAAAACTGTCCCAAAGTTAATAGTATGTTTGTCCTGTGGAGGTGATTTTGCAAAATTGAGATGTTGTTGTAGCTTATTGTTATTAACTGTCCTACTGTTTACTGATGTACTATGTCAAAATGATTGCAACAAAAACGTTAAAACAACTAAACCAGCGGGGACCTAAGAATGTTTCCCCATTTGTGATTTGTGAGGTCATCAGTCCCGGTAGATGCCACCTCTAACCCTGGGATAGACTCCAGCACCTTGTGAATAATTGGTGAAGAAAATCGGTAGATTCCACTTTTTAAATGTTTATCGCCAGTCAGTGTCTACGCTACGTTAGGATTCTGTGAAGCAGAGGATCGCCTGACCAGGGTGAAAACGGTGCTGTTCACCTAAAGTGATACATGACGGGTGTCAGCTGTGTAATCTGGCCCCACGCAACCAGCCACCGATCAGTAATTAGGGCTTTTTGACGCCAACCGTTTATTGTGCTTTGGCATCGGTTTTCGAGTCAGCCTGCTCGTTTAAAGCCATTCTCCACAGGTGCCGTCTCTTCATATTACAGCCGCCGGATGACAAAGGTACACAGATAAAGAGAAGTAACCGAGGGGGGGGGGGGGTTGTGTTTGTGATGATTAAAAGTGAACATGATCTTGAGTTTACTTCTGTACTTCTTTTTTTCTTTCAAGGTATTTCACAAAGAGGAAGAAGAAGGGGAAAAAAACAGCTGCCGGCAAAACCTCAAAAGGAGCTAAGATCTCACATACACACCATACAGGTGAATCAAATAAGATGATTTTGAGGTTAAATCGCAACTTCTTTCAGTAGCGTTAAAACACTGAAGCCCTAATTTGTGCCCGCACACACGCACACACACACACACACAGACTGAAGCCCTCTGTCAAGGCATTTAGTCAAAGCCAGTGGCATGCCCACGCTTGCCCTTATTTCCCCCGTACTTCCCACCGGTCAGGCCGCACATGAATAGTTCGCACATGCTGCTTGCTGCCATGTCTTATTTTCCCACATTATTAAAACAAAAACAAACAAAAATAATAATAATCCTGCACGGATTTTGGTTTGATTTTGAGTGTTTTTCCACTTCTGTCGGAAAACAGGTCTCTAGGGCCTCACTTTAAACTACACTAACTCAGGTACATAAACACACTGAGTGCTCTTTTAACCCTGATCTGACATTGTCTGTGGTGATCAAAAACACACGCAGCCGCACTGCCATGAACGTGTGACAACAATTACACCGACGTTCACATGGGCCTGCGAGCATCAAATTCTTACCTCGGTGTGTGTGTGTGTGTGTCCGTGTGTGTGTGCGTGCGTGCGTGCGTGTATGTGTGTGATTACCCCAAGCATCTTGTAGAGGTAGTGATACTGCTGTCCACCAGAGTACATCAGGAATGTTTTGACAAAGAGCCAGGTATTAGTTCCCAACCACAGCATCTACATGTAGACAAAAATACAGTTCAAGCCTTAACCACAGTATAAAGTCACTTCACGGAAAAGGTTGACAAAGGTGTCTCCCTCCCTACCAGGACCAAGTGTTTTCCTCCCTCGTTTGCGAGCCAGCTCCGCGCCGACACGACCATGATGTCCCCGACCCTCTCTCCAAAGTGCCGGTGTGTGTGTGCGCGTGTATATGTTTGCCTGAGAGAGAGAGAGAGAGAGAGAGAGAGAGAGAGAGAGAGAGACGAACGCTATCAGTTTACGACCACCAGTGGGCGCCATATTGCCGCTTAGGTCCATATCTTCGCTATCAATTTCGTCCATGTGCTAGTACGCGCCTTGTCCTAATTAGTCGGACAACTTTGGCGTACTAGTAGAAAACTACAAATTATTAATGAAGTCAAACTTGTGCACTAGTTGACTATTGCCCATAGTAACATGTACTGTATGTTGTGTTGCTTCTTTTCCTACGGCGACGATGTACCAGGATTTTGCCTCTCGCATCCAACCCCAATGCTTTTGGTACTTGTGCTGTACATGGGCTTCCTTTACAGGGGGACACGGGAGCACCCCTGTAGTTTGTGTTTTTACCATCCAAAAACAATGTAACACGATAAGAAACGGAGACACGACAAGCACTAGGACCCCATGGAAAATGGCCACCAATAACAGCAGTGACTTGGGCTCAACCAGTGGTGTCATACATATGGCCCATGGGCCAAAACCAGCCCGCTATAGAATACAATCTGGCCCGCAGGATGAATATGAAGTGGAAATAATGCATAAGACATTGTGGTTGGGGGGGGGGGGGCTAAGGATAATTTTAAGAATTATTATGCTCATGTAGAAAGTGGAATAGCAATTCAATTCCTAGGTCTTCATAAGTTGATTTAATTTTAAAGTGCAATAAGATTCCATCCATCCATTTTCTGAGCCGCTTCTCCTCACTAGGGTCGCGGGCATGCTGGAGCCTATCCCAGCTGTCATCGGGCAGGAGGCGGGGTACACCCTGAACTGGTTGCCAGCCAATCGCAGGGCACACACAAACAAACAACCATCCGCACTCACATTCATGCCTACGGGCAATTTAGAGTCTCCAATTAATGCATGTTTTTGGGATGTGGGAGGAAACCGGAGCGCCCGATGGAAAACCCACGCAGGCACGGGGAGAACATGCAAACTCCACACAGGCGGGGCCGGGGATAGAACCCGGGTCCTCAGAACTGTGAGGCTGACGCTCTAACCAGTCGGCCACCGTGCCGCCTGCAATAAGATTGTTTTGCAAAATTACTAAAAATGACATTAAGTGTAAAAGGGTTTTGTTTTGCATTCAAACAAACGTAACAATTTATTGTTATTTAGTATTATATGATTTTAGTGGTCCGGCCCCTTGGAGATCAAATTAGACTGCATGCGACCCCTGACCAACAATGAGTTGGACAACCCTCAACTAAACTGTAAATGGCACTTGGCTGGCCCAATCACATCACTTGGACCCTTGAGCACACTGACGTTAGATTATCAATTTCCAACACCAAGAGAGCAGTGCTCAAAGCAGACTCAACATGTACAAGTGTGACGGCAATGCCACCTCCTGTAGAAATATCCACCACATGTTCGCGAGACAGGGTCCTACCTATTTAGTATCCTCACTATCAAACTTTTATTATATGATGACCAAAAAAAGCACTTAAAGCTCAGTCATTGCTGTTGTATTTGAGGAAGTAGATTTGACATTGAAATGAACAGCTCAATACATAAATATGTGAGATCTACATGTTTTTTATAATCTGCATGTGTGTCATAATATACAAAAAAAATAAAAAATAAATAACGCATGAATTTAAAAAGATGGACCAAACACAAAAATGAATGAGCCCTTAAATCAGACTATATATATATATATATATGTATATATATATATATAAGCTTATCAGTAGGCGGCAGGTTGAAAGGTGGTTCTCTCCATGGCTATACAGTATATAAACAACAGAGAGCTGTTACCTCCCTACATTCCTGCGTGCACAGAGACCCCAAACCCACCCCTCCCTCTCTTCACGCTCCAATCCACGACATGAAACACCACCTCCACTTACACAGCTGGGTTGGGTCAAGGGTGTTATCTTAGTCTGGGAGAAATACAGCTTTAATAATAGCAATATACATTACAGCGCAATTGTGATTCAGGTCTAGTATTGTTGAATGAGGACCCTTTGTCAATTCGGATTCAAACTTGACAAAACTGTTAGGAATCATCATCATTGCATACATGTGCATTTAGTTTACAGACACAAGTATTGTTAAATAAACTGGAAAGTGGGATAAAAGCATCACTGTGCAGATGCACAGTAGTCAGTGAATATTTACAGTGATCCAAGAAGTGGGAATAAAAACCAGAGACCAGATATATATATAAATATATGAAGTTGTATTGATATTTAATTTTTGTCTTTTTTTTTTTTAAAGCAGATTTGGTATTGGAGTAATCAAATCCAAATATATAAAATCCAACAAAACAGTATAGCTGCAAAAAGCATACAATTTTGAACAGCACCAGAAATGTTTGTAATTACCAAGAAATACCACAAGATGGCACTGGCAGCAAATTACCTTTTTTTACTTTTTTGTTTATTTTAAACATGAATAAAAAATAAAGCAATATTTACTATAAGTCAACTCGATAAAAAAAAAAAGATAAAACAAACAATAATTTAAAAAACAAGCACCAATGAAAAGACAAAAGAGAAGGTAAAATAGTCAGTAGTCAACCCAATTATTGGTAATAAATTACCCACTGACGTATACAGTATACATGTTCGAAAAGGAGTAGGAGGAGGAGTAGGTTTATGTTTTACCCTTTAAATCTCCATTCCATTAAAAATATATCAACAATAATTCTGAATTTCTATATACCCGTACTACTGTCATAACATAGAATGTATTTGTCTTTTAATTTGTGTGTCATGTTTGGACATTGTTGAAGGTGCACAATCAGTCTGTTTAAAGTTTTCGTCCCAGATACAGATAGACAAAAGCTTTTCATTGCATTGATCCATCAAGTTACATTGCTTTAATATTTTGGTACTTGGATTACATTACTACTTTCTTTAACAGGTAACTAATAACTGTATCGGAAGACATTTTGAAAGTAATCCTCCCAACCCTCTATAGGACTCTTGATAATGTACCTGAGGGGTCACCAACCCTTTTGAAACTCAGAGCTACTTCTTGTGTAGCGATGAATGCAAAGGACTACCAGTTTGATACAAACTCATTCAGGGCTAAAGACGTATTTATACGTCTTTTAGAATCCGACAGTTCGGTGCCAAAGACATATTTTTAATCGAAATTCTTAACCGAAAGCCATACGCAGCATACGCAGAGTGTCTGAAAACTTATTGTTAGCATCTTGGGGTTGCTAACATGGAAGTTGAAGTTGGGATGACGTTTGATCAAAATTTTCTGACATCAACCGACGTTAAAAATTTTTAAGCAGATTGTCCCCTCCGTGTCAGATGTATTATGGGTGGATAACAATATCACTTCAAACACATTTATGCTTATTTTTAGATCAATTATTTTCACATCTATGCACAGCTGCAAGTGTCATCTTTGGTTTCGGCGCACTGTGAAGTCCGTGGGAGTGTCAGTTACAAACTTTGATGAGGTGAAACCGACACAATCATGTTAAGTTTTTTTAGATTAGCTCGTGCCACCCCACCGCTGTACCTGGTTAGCGTGATACATAATATGAGCTGTTCAGAGTGCGGCAACTTGTGGCGTAGAGGCTAAGGTGGCTGCACCGATCACTTAGCTTTACTTCTTTTCATCACAGCTTCAAAGTATCCCTGTTTGTATTTTACTTTTCCATCCATTCTCTATACCGCTTACCCTCACTAGGGTAGCGGGTATGCTGGAGCCTATCTCAGATGACTTTGGGTGAGAGGAGATGTGTTACACATTTATTCAAAACCTGAACACTTACACGGTTGGACAAATTTGTTGTAGCGGTGTGACGAATGTGCAGACAGGCTGGACAAGATTACTGGTTTGACATTGCCCCCAACGACCAGAGCTGGAATCTCGAGCCAGTCAATATGGCAGCCAGTTGAACCCTAACACCGGGACTGCATATTTTAGACCGAGGGAGAAAAACACAGCAGGACTGTCAAACGTTTTAACAGTAAAGAGGTACAATAACAAAAGTGGTTATATTTCTTTGAATCTGATCGTTTGTAATATGTTATCATCTTATCAAACTACTGTGAAAAGACAATAACAGACTGAAAATTAATAATTAAAAGCAGATTTGCCATTTTATTGTTGTTGTCTTCCTGTGAGTATATCAGTTTTGTGTTCTAGTAAACAGGTAGTCATAGTATATTATTTGTGACATTTTTGTTTAATTTTTTTTTTTATGTAAAATGTGTATCTGGTTCGATAAAGGGTCGGGAAACACTCATCTTGTATGCCTACTTTGAGCCTGTTTTGTGTCTGTATGCGTAACTATGGAAACGTTTCAAGTCCGAACATTAACTAGTCTCTCCCTGGTTTGTTGAAAATGAATTGTGTTAAGGACAAAGGGCGTACTAGTTAGTACATGTACGTAATAGACAGCGAAGATGTCGACTTGAGTGGGGAAATGACGCCCTCTAGTGGCCATAAACGAGTGGTACTGATAGTGGTCGTCTCTCTCGCTCTCTCTCTGTGTCTCTCTTTCGTGACGTAATATGACGTAAAAAAGTCGTTCGCGGTGTCCACGGCATTTTCTCTCAGTCTGAATCACGCGGCGAAAGGCTGCTTACATGGTTCGCCACCCTCCTCTTAGTCGGTCAAATGAATCCCAGGGTATGAGCCACTTGTCTGGATTGAAGTTTGTGCAGCGTGTCGGTCCAGCAAAACATGACAAAAAGTAGCAGATACGTTCGCTGCATCCGGTGGATTTCGGCAGTGGCAGCTTTGTTTTGTTTGGGTTTTATCGCAGGTGAGTCACGCGAACGCAGATTATTTAAAAAAAAATAATAATAATTTATTAAAAAATACATACTGTGCACAAGCTAGTTTAGGATGCATGGTTGGAGGTTTCTCCTCTCGTGTACATTTCACAATTGCTGGATGGGCGTGTGTACTCCATCCGAATTTAATCACTTGGTATGATTCAGGTGCCCGTACGGTTAGGAGGAGGGGTGGGGGGAAGGCAGTCTCCCCGTCGGGGAATCGAACCCCGGTCTCCCGCGTGACAGGCGTGGATACTTACCACTATACTAACGAGGAGGACGCAGTACACTTGGCCCATATAAAAATAAAACCGGTTTAGTCATGCTTTCAGTTTCCTATTAAAACTTAATTGAGTTTTTTTTTAAATAATCCATAGTTGCACTAGGCCGGAATCGAACAGAAGGCTCCTGCGCGGCGAGTCCTCTCGCGAGACACTGTATCGCGATGGTTTAGGATTTACTCATCGTGACAGGATAGGAAAAAGTTTGCTATGTTATGACCATTAGATTCACTTAATCGTATGTATATCTGAGCTGGAAGCCCAAATGATGTAAAAAAAAAAAAAAACAGAATCTATAATTTATGAAAGTTTAAGTTTTTGAATGGAATTATGGAAATAAATAAACTTTTCCATGATATTCAATTTTTTTGGAAAGGGTCTGTATATATAGAAAACAAGGCATTTTAAAAATATCGACACTGCTCAATTTGGCCTGCAAAATAACAGGAGGAACAAGTTATTTATTAAGTGCATATTATGTAGGTGTCGTATTTATCAACTGCCAAACACATATTGTGCCCACACTGTAGGTTGGGTTGCAAAGTCCACTCATCCAAACTATGCAAGCAGTGCCTCCGGGCAATATATGCGTGAGTTTCTGGATGAAATGCTACCTAGTAAGATCAGAGAGCATCTCAGGTAAGAAGCCATCTATCTATCAGTGATCAGACCAAGACAAATATGAGGAATGACTTTTTTTTACCCCCTTTTAAGGAAATTTACGCGTCTCCCCCACCTGTCCGGCACAGAGCAGAATCTGAGGTATGCGGAACAGGTTCAGAAAGAGTGGCAGGAATTTGGCTTGGACTCAGTAGAGATGGTGCCGTACGATGTCCTGCTGTCCTACCCCAACGTATCGCAACCCAATTACATTGCAATAGTTGATGCGCAAGGCCATGAGGTAATGTGCATTCATACACTGTGAATGTGACACCTGTGATGTTGAATAATGTGGACATTCCAGTAATATTTGGACAGTTACAGAAATTCTATGGTTTTGCATTTATATCTGCTATTGTAATGGCAAAATCATAAAAACTCTGGGTCTCTTCGGGAAGCCAGATGTACTCACCTTTATACCACCTTTCCTTAACCTTTGTGGGAAACGTCATCGGGTCAAGGAGAGATGAAGGTGCTGCCTTTTGGACATGGGAAAGGACACCATTCTTTCATATGAATTTAACATCACTTTTCCAATAATATCAACCTGTGTTAGAGACATTGGTAAATAACTAATTGCCCTGGGAACACCCCTTTTTCCATTGCCAAAATCAATAAAAGGGCAATGACCTCGCGCACACACACACAATACAAATCCAGTTCCCCTAGATCTAAGATGTATAGTTTCCAAATGTACTCCTTGTAGACTATTTATTTATTTTCAAATTTTTTTTAAGCAAGTAACATGTCACCTGATTTGATCTTTGTTACTAAGGTTTTCACCACATTATTGGCCGAGCCCACTCCTGAGGGTTATGAAGATGTTGCCAACATTGTGCCTCCTTACAGCGCCTACTCTGCCAAAGGACAACCCGAGGTGCACACACAAACGAGAAGAAAATTAACATTGCCATGCTGATACGACAAAAAGCAAGCACAGTCAGTTAGAAGTACCCCCACACTCCCATTGTGTCCAGGGGGACTTGGTGTACGTCAACTATGGCCGCACTGAAGACTTTTTCCAGTTGAAGAGCCAGATGGGAATCAATGTGACTGGCAAGATTGCCATTGTCAGATACGGGAAGATATTCCGAGGCAATAAGGTCGGAAATACACTCCACACTTAACACTTAAACAGGCTGGTGAATCTTGTCCTCTGCTTCATATAAAATGTTGTGCAAATCAGATTACAAATAGTTCATTTCTCACCTAAAAATATACAATTTGAGTGTTCCCCCACTGTTATGTAACAATTTGGCAAATTTACATAATAACACCCCGCCCCACACACACCAAGTTTCTCTGTCCATGACTCGGCCGACAAGCCGCGCTCGAACTACTACACTATCTTGTCAAAGTCAAAAAGTAGGGACAGCTCCATCGAGATTTCTTGGATGCACAGATGAGCGTTAGCTTCCGATAATCAGAATCAGAATCAGAATCAGAATCATCTTTATTTGCCAAGTATGTCCAAAACACACAAGGAATTTGTCTCCGGTAGTTGGAGCCGCTCTAGTACAACAGACAGTCAATTTACAGAACACTTTGGAGACATAAAGACATTGACAAAAAACAACAACAAACAACAATTGTGCAAAAAGATGTAGAGTCCTCAGTTCGAATGGCTAATATCGCAATAGTCCGGTGCAATGACCATTGTGCAAAGGGCACTGAGACTTCAAGGAGTGTATGCGGTTTAAAGTGACGAGTACTGCGATAATCTGGGACAATGGTTGTGCAAATGTTACAGATACTCCTCAATCAGTGTGCAAATGGAGCAGATGCTACTCTGGCATGAGTGGCCACTATATGCAAATAGTGCAGCACGGCGAGACAACTACAGTGAGTGCACGAGTAATACATAATACAGAAATGTGACAACGAACTCAAGTCAAAAAATTGCCAGCTTGTTGTAATGGAATTGTAAGTTAGCTGTTCAAGAAGTTGATTGCAAGAGGGAAGAAGCTGTTGGAATGTCTACTAGTTCTAGTTTGCATTGATCGGTAGCGCCTACCTGAGGGAAGGAGCTGGAAGAGCTGGTGACCAGGGTGGGGAGGGTCCGAGAGGATTTTGCACGCCCTTGTCTTAGTTCTGGCAGCGTGCAAGTCCTCAAGGGTGGGTAGGGGGGTACCGACAATCCTTTCAGCAGTTTTGATTGTCCGTTGCAGTCGGAGTTTGTCCTTTTTTGTAGCAGCACCAAACCAGACTGTGATGGAAGAACACAGGACTGATTCGATGACCGCTGTGTAGAACTGTCTCAGCAGCTCCGGTGGCAGGCCATGCTTTCTCAGAAGCCGCAGGAAGTACATCCTCTGCTGGGCCTTTTTGAGGACGGAGTTGATGTTGGTCGCCCACTTCAGGTCCTGGGAGATTGTAATTCCCAGGAACTTGAAGGTCTCGACGGTTGACACAAGGCAGCTGGACAGCGTGAGGGGCAGCTATGGCGAAGGATGCCTCCTGAAGTCCACGATCATCTCTACAGTCTTGAGCGTGTTCAGCTCCAGGTTGTGTCGGCCGCACCACAGCTCCAGCCGCTCCGCTTCCTGTCGATATGCAGACTCGTCACCGTCCTTGATGAGGCCGATGACAGTGGTGTCATCTGCAAACTTCAGGAGTTTGACAGTCGGGTTCGCTGAGGTGCAGTCGTTCGTGTAGAGAGAGAAGAGCAGCGGAGAGAGGACACAACCTTGGGGCGCCCCAGTGCTGATGCTGCGTGTGGATGAGGTGGCCTCCCCCAGCCTGACCTGCTGTGTCCTGCCCGTCAGAAAGCTGTAAATCCACTGGCAGATGGCAGGTGAGACGCTGAGCTGGAGAAGCTTGGATGAAAGGAGTTCAGGGATGATGGTGTTGAACGCTGAGCTGAAGTCCACGAACAGGATCCTCGCGTAGGTCCCTGCACTGTCGAGGTGTTCTAGGATGAAGTGCAGTCCCATGTTGACTGCATCATCCGCAGATCTGTTCGCTTGGTAGGCAAACTGCAGGGGGTCCAGCAGGGGACCTGTGACACTCTTGAGGTGGTCCAGCACAAGACGTTCAAAGGACTTCATGACCACAGATGTCAAAGCGACAGGCCTGTAGTCATTCAGACCCGAGATTGCAGGTTTCTTGGGGACTGGGATGATGGTGGAGCGTTTGAAGCAGGATGGAACTTCGCACATTTCCAGTGATCTGTTGAAGATCTGAGTGAAGACTGGCGCGAGCTGGTCCGCGCAGACTTTGAGGCAGGATGGAGACACGTGGTCCGGGCCTGCCGCTTTGTTAATCTTTTGTTGTTTGAAGATGCGTCTCACATCCTGTTCATGGATGGTTAACGCAGAGGTCAGAGGTGTGATTGTGGTCGTGGGTGCGGCCGGGTTGGTGTGTGGTGTGAAACTGTCCTTTTCAAATCTGCAGTAGAAGGTATTCAAGTCATTGGCTAGTGTGCTATTGTTCTCAGCTTGGGGGGATCGTCGCTTGTAATTAGTCAGCGACTGGAATGCATGCCAGACTGATTTAGATAAGCAGCACGTACGTGATTGTCGTCAAGGCGGAATTCTGGAGTTATTTTTTTTTTTGTGTGCGTGTTTTTGACAATGTCCTGTTTTGGTTTGCAACGTTTTGCTCAGGGCACGCAGCTGATTCCATTTGCTCACTTTTAAGATGCAGTCTGCCGTCCAGTCCTCGCTACAATGTCTTCTTTCACGCACGCCCTTTGTGTGTCAAGAGCTAAGCCACCGTGTCCAGCTCCGAGTTGATTTGCTACTTTGTGTTGTTGAGGAAATACAGTTTCATTTGTTCAGTGTCAAGGATCCATATACAGTTTCCTCATGTCACAAATTGTAGCGTATGCACTACGCAGTGTATATTTAAGAGGGGTAAAAAAAAATTTATTGTCCTTACGGACATTAGCTTTTCTTTTTCATTGAACTTTCAAGTTCCACCGCCTTGCTCGTCTTAGTAACGAAAGCCAGACTCGTTATTGGTTCTGCATTGCAGGGGGTCGGATTAGCGGTTGCTCATTATCATGAGAGAGAATCGCCCACTCAAAACAGTTCTGGGAGGCTTAAAAAAATGTGTGAGATGTTTTATAATTCTTGATGCTGGGGGGACTGTGACGACAGCGTGTTAAACACATTATTAAAACACCTGAAAACGGTTTAAAATTGGGGGGGGGGGACTTCTTAAATGCATGACTGTACTTATTCTTTGGATCTGCCGTCTCTGTTGCCTCCATCAGGTGAAGAATGCCATGTTGGCAGGCGCAAAGGGACTTATTTTGTTCTCTGATCCAGCTGATTACAGTGCCGATGGAGTCAAGGTAATTTGCACGAGTCCGAACAGTACAGTTTATGGGTGTCAAACTCATTTTAGTCACGGGCCACATCGTAGTTATGACTTCCCTCGGAGGGCCGCTACAACTGTGAACCCGTATGAAAGATTACCTCCTATACTGTAATTACATACAGTATACACAACACATTGATGAGTAGCCACTTTTGAAATCAGAAGCCTATAAAAAACATGTTTTTCAACGATTACATTTCTTTTCAAAGGGGGATTGGTAACAAAAAAAATGCTTGCAAATATCTCAATGGTGTTGGCGGTACGGTGGCCGACTGGTTAGAGCGTCAGCCTCACAGTTCTGAGGACCCGGGTTCAATCCCCGCCTGTGTGGAGTTTGCATGTTCTCCCTGTGCCTGCGTGGGTTTTCTCCGGGCGCTCCGGTTTCCTCCCGCATCCCAAAAACATGCATGAATTGGAGACTCTAAATTGCCCGTAGGCATGACTGTGAGTGCGAATGGTTGTTTGTTTCTATGTGCCCTGTGATTGGCTGGCAACCAGTTCAGGGTGTACCCCGCCTCCTGCCCGATGACAGCTGGGAGAGGCTCCAGCACGCCCGCGACCCTAGTGAGGAGAAGCGGCTCAGAAAATGGATGGATGGAGGGTGTTACACCAGAACACAATGAGCAATTTCGCTTTGCTTTCGCGGGCCACATAAAATGATGTGACGAGCCGGATTTGGCCCCCGGGCCACCAGTTTGACACCTGTCATCTAAATGGTTTACAAGCAACTTTAGTTTAAGGACTTGCAGGTTACTACTGAAGTGCCATGAAGGGGACATATCTATAATTGACTTTTTAATTGCTTTTGTATAAACAGCCCACCCATTAAGTGAGAAATTACACCACCAAATAAATCTTTTGTTAGCTGCCAATTCCCATAAATGTGTATGTGAGCGAACCGTTCTTTTCCTCAACTGTGATATAAAAATGTGACCAATTTAATCATATCGCCCCGACACCTGGTTTCTGGGCAAAAATCTGCCATTTTCAAGCGACGAAAGAGAAGCACCACCATGTCAAAGACAAAAGGTCAACTGGGCTGCGGTATTAACATGAAGTAGCTTTAGCTAATAGCGTTATCAGGCTTAGCTTCTGATAGACTTTAATGTTCGGCAAAAGTGTCGACATGATGTCGGGGTGCATTTATGTTTGTCCGCTGCATGCACCATATTCAGTGAGCTGTACACAAAGTGAAAAGTGAAATTTGGTTGTGCCTCCATTAGTAAAACATACACTTCGATTTTGTCTCCACGGGGTTTCGCTTTTCTCATCAGACTCTGGGCTCCCTGAGAACAAGTAGCCGCTCGCCTCATTGCAACGTCCTAGCCCCACCCTGTCATCATGGTAACAAAAAGCCGTACTCTGCATTGGCCCGGCAACAAGGGCGCGGGTTGAGCAGTCCCTTCAAAACAGAGTGGAAATGTGCTATAATTCTTGATCCTTGCGGTACTGTTGTTATAAGACCACTGGAATCTGTTTTAAATTGCGAACAAAATTTCATACGATGTCTCCTTCCAATGATATGCATGAACTTATTGGACGCCTACTGTCATTGGTATGTGCAGCCGTACCCTGAAGGCTGGAACCTTCCGGGTGGTGGAGCTCAGAGAGGAAATGTTATGAACCTGAATGGAGCAGGAGACTCTCTCACACCCGGCTACCCTGCTAAAGGTGTGTGCGATGATTAGGGATGGGGCAGTACAGAGTATGCGCTACACGGTATAATTTCATTTCAAAGTGAAGCTTACGGACGCAGTATAACGTGAAACGACTAACAAGAGCAGAGGATTTGAGAGATGAAAATTTGAAGACGCACCAGCTTCATTCAAATCTCCGGTGTGGATTAAGTAGTCCGCTAACTGACAAATACAGGGTTATGTTATACTGTAGAGTTATGTCGGGGGCCTGATAGCAAACACAAGAGCTTGATCAAAAATGACATTTGCACAGTACGCTATGTACATGTGATCGACTGGCACGGGGATCACTTTTCTTTTCTCTTGCAGAATACACCTACAGATCCCGTCCTGAGGATGGAGTGGGCCTTCCCAGCATCCCTGTGCATCCCATTGGCTTCCATGATGCATTTCACTTCCTCAAGTACATTGTTTTACTCATTTGCCTTCAAGTTAATAACGCGTATGAATTAACCGTCACCTGTTACGTTGACCTACTCGACAGGAACATGGGAGGCCAAATTCCTCCAAACCACTGGAAAGGAGCTTTAAATGTCTCTTACAGAATCGGTCCAGGTTTTACGGATGACTTCAAGAACCAGTAAGTGTTTCAGTGTGTATGGTTTGTGCCCACTTTCCCCCCAGGGACACCCCTGTAGTCTCACTCCACCATCCAACTATCAATGTGTTAGTCATTGGGTTTTCTTTTGTTGCTGTTTTTGGTTTGGCTTCTGGCTAATGAGCCAGTGGCAAGTACCCAAACGAAGCACAATGAAGGCTTTGTATCTCTTGTTTGAGAGAAACATACATTCCCACATGATCGTTTGAGCCATAGCAACAAACAAAATGTAAATTGAGTTGAGTTTTTTAGGGCAAAGCTATTGATCTAAAAGAAAATAAATACAAATCTAACATTTGCTGTTAAAATCATACTCTTCTTGTAAATGCGATTTTTCTAGGTTGGTGCGCATGAACATCCACACCAACAATCAGGTGACCAGGATCTACAATGTCATTGGAAGGATAAGAGGAGCTCTCGAGCCAGGTGCTCTTATATGACCATGTGATCCTGCACTGTGGATGATTTCTGAAGAACTTTACAATTATTTGCGCATTTAAAAAAAAATATATATATGTTCAGACAAGTGTTTGCTCCGATACACACGAAAACATACTTGCTGTAAATTTGAGTTTATGATAACACATCCGACCCCCACCCCCTCCTTGTTTATTTGGGATTATTATTGAATATCTGGGTACATCTGCAGATTCCCTGGTGTGGTGCAAGTAAAACAGAGACATTAAGATTTTGAAAAATGCATTTGCTTTTTTAAGCATCTATTTAGACTCATTGGATATTTGGTGGCCCTTAGAGGACAAGAAACCATATTTAGTAACTTAAGGTCACTTTCTCTCATTTAATTGGGGACCTCCAAACATAGATTCAGTCATAAGCACAGTATTCTGATTAAACTATGTTTATTGGATTTATTTCATACAGAACATAAAAAGATGCAAGTTCTTCAAAGTATGAGGGCAGCCGGAGCGGTCTGCATGACCCGAATGGGCAACTACGCACTGCATTCGCTTCACAAGGCATTTTCAAATTTAAAGTGTGCTTTATCTTTTACACGGATTACAATGACATTGTCTAGTCTCAGGAAAAATCAGTTTCCCTGATTTGAAGGCAGCCTTGCGCTGTCCAGTGAGCGGAGGGTGTGTCAGAAGTCTGGACGTGACAGAATGCGTACATGAAAAGTGCGAAGGTCCAGGTGCTTAAAAAGGAATTGCGTCCAAACCGGAGAATATGGCCCTTAGACTTGAGTTCTAATGGGCCCCACCTGCCTAACTATAAGGCAGCAGAACCATGTGATTACTACAAGCCAATCTATGAAGCAAAATAGTAATAATAATCCATCCGTCCTACGTATATCATTTGTTATTGATAAAGATAGCCTTAACATGCAATGACAGGAATATCTGTGACGTGTTGGATTAGACAGGTATGTGATTCTGGGAGGACACCGGGACGCCTGGGTTTTTGGAGGAATAGATCCCATGTCGGGAGCTGCTTTGGTCCATGAAACTGTCCGCAGTGCTGGCAGGCTTCTCAGTAAAGGTAAATACAGCTGCCTTTGACACGAGTAAAACTTAGTGCCAGCAATCAATCACCCTGGAAATGTGTGTCTGTGCAGGCTGGAGGCCGAGAAGAACTATAATATTTGCCAGCTGGGATGCAGAGGAATTCGGACTCCTGGGCTCTACAGAATGGGCAGAGGTAGAATTTATGAGTAGTATTTTTAACAAGTAGTACAGTTGAGCTCACCATTATATGGTGTGTTTCCACCTCTGGGTGTTTAGATGTATAAATAGTGTGTTATGGCAGCACAATTATGAGAAACATGACATGATACTGTGCTGCATACTGACATCAGTAAAAGTGTCGTTTGTTCCCATTGAAGTCCATTCTCTTTCGACCAATCGGCTGTGTGTCTAGCGCCACCCTTTAGGTACCCCAACACTGGAGGGTACTAAATATGATACAGTCTAAATGTTTTGTGTCTTTTGGCAATTGAAATGTATCTGGACTGAACTGTACTGTACTGCAGTTTGGTGGAAACTGGTAAGATACACCAACATGAGAGCACATGCACACGTGCAACTGTTCACGGCACATTCTTTAACAGGACAATGCCAAACTGCTTCAGGAGAGAGCAGTGGCCTACATCAATGCAGACTCCGGCATTGAGGGTGAGTACAAATATTCGAGACTAAATAGAAGAGAACGATTCTCCATTGTCCACCGAGGTGGAACAGTTTTTTTCCCCCCACTAACAAAGAAAAGAGCACTCAAATAAAGATACTAACATATATTAAAAACAAAGCAATAAAGCACATAATAACAACATTAAAAACAGAAGTAAAATGTGTTGAGGATAATAATATTAATAAAAGTATAATAAGATCTAGTCAAATAAGTAAGACATACAGTAAGTGTGGAGCTGCTCAGGTCATAAATGTGGATTGGTCACTTTGTTGAGTTCAGGATTGTGATGGCATTTGGAATAAATGATGTTGTTTTGGTTTTTTTTTAACTACCTTTAGGCAGAAGAGCTTTGTTGTGCCTCCCAGACTACAGAAGCTCAAACTGACAGGACAGAGAATGAGAGCCGCCTGCCACGATTTTCGGAGCTTTCCGCCTCGTCCTGTCAGTGTAAATGTGGGCCAGAAGTTTTTGGGGTTTTCCCAACAATTTTGTTTAGCCTTTGTTTGACCTCACACTTACAACTCAAGTGACCAAACCAAGCTCAGAAGTGAAATGTTAAAACACTTTCAATCTTCGGACTGACACCAAGACAGCTTCGTCTTCTAAGAAAACCGAGTCACTGTCGTGTGAGTATTTGTTTAAAAAAAAATAAATAAATAAAAAATCCATATTTTCAGTGAAGCTCAAGTGACAAGATATTTGAAAGAGTTGAGAAAAGAAAGATACATGTGTATGTACTTATATGACAGTTACTTCTTTAAAGATGGCTTGTATTTTTTCTTTTCAAGGTATGTACACACTCAGGGTTGACTGTACGCCATCTCTGCACACCCTCGTGTATGACCTCACTAAACAGGTAAACGTAAACACATAAAACGCAACCCGACGTGTTGTGTGGTTAAGGTCTTTCTCTGTCTTTGCATGTGTGCTGCAGATAGCCAGTCCAGAGAGAGAAGAGGAAGAACTTTCCCTGTATGAAAGTTGGCATAAGAAAGACAACTGGACAAATGACCGTGATGCACCCAGGCAGGTTACGAAAGCCTCACAATGCATCGACAAGGAAACATTACAGCTTGCTTATTAGGTTTAATCTATGACATCTTTGGCTTTTAAATCATAACACAAAATTATTGGATGTCATTTAATCCTATATGTGGTGTTACGTAGGATCAGCAAACTGGGTTCAGGAAGTGATTTTGAAGCCTATTTTGTCCGTCTGGGAATTGCAGCGGGCAGAGCAAGATACACCAAGAACAGGGTAATGTTGTCTTTACTATGCTGTAGTTTGTACATAAATTCTGGATGATTTGTGATATAAAACTATACATTTACATTGCACACTGAAGTGGAAAATGCTGCATATGTACACATAGATCAGCCCACTTGCACAGTCAAATGATATCTAACACAAGAGCTTGATCAAAAATGGCACTTTTACAAAGATAATGATGAATTTTTGTAGAAAAGCGAGCGATACAGCAGTTATCCCGTCTATCACACTGTGTATGAAACCTTCGAAGTTGTGGAGAAGTTTTACGACCCTTCCTTCACGAGGCTACGGGCTGTGGCTCAAGTAAGAGGCGGCCTCGTCTTCCTCCTGGCAGATTCCCAGATCGTCCCTCTCGATGCCAACCAGTACGCCATCTCCCTCGACAAGTACACGCGCAGCATCGCAGGGATGGCACAAACGCACCTGAAGGACATGCAGACGTACGAGGTGTCATTTGGTAAGTCACAGCCAATAAACATTGCTTGCAATCATATGTTTGCGATGAACTATTCATAATGTTCTTTCCTCTTTTGCACGTACTGTACATGCATGTGCAGACTCCATGTTTTCCGCAGTTGAGAACTTCACTGTTGCGGCAAGGGAGTTTCACGAGCGCCTACAAACTGTCAACAGAGCAGAGTAAGAAGACATTGTTTTAACTTTTCATAACACAAAATGTCAAAAATGTCAAAATGACTCCTGGACTCTACGTTAGGGAGGAAGTTAGGCCATTAAAGTATGTGGAGGGCTCACACAATTTGGATTTGCATTTAAGAGTACAGTACGCGTTTGTATGTATCAGTCCTCTGCAGGTACGTGCAATGAACGATCAGCTCATGTATCTGGAGAGGGCCTTTATAGATCCCCTGGGCTTACCTGGAAGACCATTCTACAGGTATTACACACAAACTGAACTAGCTGCCATTTAGTTATAGAAATTGTAATGTACAAAAGGCTGGATAATATCAATGTGGGAAATGTATTTATTTATTTATTTGCTCAACTGTTGAGGGATAAAGAGCGAGCATAGACGCAACGGGAATGATCATAAAATAAAATGAAAAATTTAAAAAAAAATAAACATTGTCAGATGATCTTTAATACAGATTAGGGGACACTTTCATTCATCTGAGAGAGAGTGTATTTGGTCTTGGTATAGTTGCTGCCGTTTTGGTTCAAATCGATACCTTTTTTGTACTGAGGAAAACAAGAAGCCGTCTATTTGGGTAAAGAACGACCCAACAATTGACAGCATTTATTTAAGTAGATGCTACTATTTGAGGAAATTCATTACTATGTTTAAAGCACAATACTGGTCAACTACCACATATTAATGTTACGCTGTCAAGTAAGTATACAATCGGCATATTAAAAAATGATTCTCTTGCAGTGAAATATTGACTTTGTATATTAATTCTCAGTAACTGTAACCATATAAAAACATACTGACTGTATATATTTGATGTCATATGGACAATATTCTCACCCATTTTCCAGACATGTGATATTTGCTCCAAGCAGCCACAATAAATACGCAGGGGAATGTTTCCCTGGCATCTACGACGCATTATTCGACATTGAGCGCTCGGTGGACCGAGAGAAGGCCTGGAATGAAGTCAAGCAACAAATCAGCATAGCGGCATTCACTGTCCACGCTGCTGCCATGTCACTTGCACCACCTGCATGATGCACCCATGTGTAGCATGGGATTAAATTTCTGTTAACTAACTGTTTTGTTCATTGATTGATGTGTTTCGACTGTTAAAAAGCTTTGCAGTGTAATTCACACTATTGTATTTTTTTTTTTTTAAACGGTGTAGCTTTCAGGTTAATATACTGTGGTTTAAGTCAATGTTTTTAATGGAAGAATTTGAAGGCTTGTGTAATGTTGCATTTAGTAAAACTATCCATCCATCCATTTCCTGTACCGCTTTATCCTCACTAGGGTCGCGGGCGTGCTGGAGCCCATCCCAGCTATCTTCGGCCGAGAGGCGGGTTACACCCTGAACTGGTCGCCAGCTAATCGCAGGGCACATATAAACAAACCACCATTCGCACACCCTTTCACACCTACGGGCAATTTAGAGTCTTCAATCAACCTACCACACATGTTTTTGGGATGTGGGAGGAAACTGGAGTCACTGGCAAAAACCCACGCAGGCACGGGGAGAACATGCAAACTCCACACATTCGGGGCCGGGATTTGAACCCTGGTCCTCAGAACCGAGAGGCAGATGTGCTAACCGGTCGCTCACCGTGCCGCTTAGTAAAACTAATCTCAGAAATTAATGCTCAAGGTTCAGACAGCACAATTTGTTTTTCAAAAGTTTTTATTGAACAACATTTAAATATACAATTGAACAAAGTAGTGGTGTGACAATCCCCCAAAAAAGAAAAGGTAATTAAAAAAAAACTAAAATAAAATGTTATATGAACATTCTCATGTTGAAAAATTCACACCATTCTCCTCATCATCTGCAAGATAAAACAAATAGATTAGAATGCAGAAAATCCTCAACACAATCAGATTGAACTTCAAAATAGCACCATATCATGTCAGAAGTGTTTACACCTAAAAAGGTCATCACCAGAGTAGTAAAGAAGACACCCTCACAGAGTCCGTTTTTGTCATTAAGTGTGAGTCAACCACAACACACCACAAGCGTGTAGGGACTAAAAGCAGCATGCAAATCACTTATTGGTCATTAACCTTGTCATTCTTCCAAGAGGATTTGCTTCACTGATAGATACACACTGAAAACAATGTTGAGTTTCACTAGTTAGAAATGCCACCATGACGGAACACAAGTTGATTTTCCAAAATGGAAGTAAAGATGAACATCGGAGGTAAATCTTTGATACTGTATCATCCTTTTAAAAATGGTTATTCACAATAAATCAATTTACTGATTATCTAATGAGACAAATGTAAAAACATTTTTTAAATAAATAAAAATACAAATTGAATGAATACATTTTAACTGAACCATTTTCTAAAGGGAAAACAGGTTAAATTAAAACAGGATTACTGTATTGTAAATGCTTGGTGGCCCGGATGAAAAAACTGAGTGGGAAGACAATTCTTTGCCTTAAAGACTATGTCCTTACCTTGCGAGCGCTTGCAGTCAACCGTGGAGACTTTGCAGCCTTTCCTGCAGTTTGAGGGGACTTCCTGTTCTCTTTAGAGACCACTCGAGGTGACTTGAAGCCGCCAACCCTGCCCGCTCGACCCACCGCAACGCGGGATGTTTCTGCCGACTTGTTTTCTTTGCGCACGGCATTTGCAGGAGACCTCTTGGAGGTTTTGCCCGGTGACTTCCGTGTGGAGCTACGGAGCTTATTGAGGCCTTTTTTCAGATAACTGCTGGTGTTGTTCTTAGGGGTGTTGTCGATGGTGAACATCATGGACTGCCTGCGGTCAGCCTGAAAAGATAAAGAAGAAGTTGGGTTAGTGTAAAGTGTCAATCATACAAGTTAAACAATTTCTTGTGGCTGAATTTGTCTTGTTAAAATCATAAAGACTTCATTTAATACTGTTAGTTCAGTATTAGTGCCCCATTAAAAAAATATATTACACAACAACATAAGCCCTTTGTCAAACTCACTGGACTGAGGGAAGGGTGAAGTTGAGAGCTGACGGGTCCGCTGTTGATGTTCTTGTTTTTCGGAGTGAGGGGGCGGGGGAAGCAGCTGGCCTTCAATTTTTTCTGGAATATAGAAATTTTAGAAAATAAATCAGATGACTGACCATGATTCCAAACGATCTTTAAATTTGACTATATGGCAAACAGACTAACCTCAGGTGACGTTTGTGGAACAGACAACGTCGACCCGGACCGCTTTGTGCATTTCGGGCTTCTCACGTGAGAGGAGCTGACCGATTTAGACGGCGCGTGGCCTGCCATCAAGGACAGACGCTGAGAACGGGTGCCGCCTGCGGTACTCAACTGTCCCGCCGCCAGGGAGTGGCGATGGGAAGCGACAGAGTCCTGCAGCTGGCCTGGCATGACAGATGCCCGGCGAATGGTCTCCGTTGGATCACCTGTACGGACTTCTTCATCAGTGAAAATGAACGTGCTCTTGCAACCAGCCTAAAGTGAGAGAAAGGTTGGAATTGGTACCATAAACTGACAATGAACTAAATGTTTAAGGCACAGACGGAAGAACGTGGTCACAAAGCACAAGAGGGCACACACAGTTACCACTATAAATACTGTTTTTCATTGGATTGTTTTTTTTTTATCTATGGCTTAAAGGTGTTCTTCATGCAATTTTTTGCTGTAATTATGACTTTACGTTTGCGTTAGCATATGTTACTGATGGATTACACCGCATTCCAATTTGTGCATAAATTTGGGATAAAGCCGGACCATAGAAGCGGAACTCCGTAAACTGAGGAGCACCTGTACAGTAAAATATTCGACATGCATCTCAGGTTGGACATGCCTTTTATTTTGAAAATAATATTTTGACAGGCATGCAACCGAAACGTCACGACTTGGCCACACTAGGAAAATGCAGGTCCTGGTGTTACAACAGTTGAGAACCACTGATCTACCAACCTCAAACTCTACAGGATAACTGCTCTTGAGATGAGGAAGGCATGCTTTGTTCCTAGCCTGGAGCTCAGCAATCCTCATCCAGTCATCGGGCGCACCATCTGGTTCGTTCTCTGCCCCGACGCAGAACGTATTCGGAGCTAAACACATCAGAAGTTATCAAATGGATTATATAGTTTTATGCCTCATTTGAAGTCAGACACCATTAAAATAATCTGATAGTAAATGATACTGTTTGAGTTATTTTTGATAAATGGTGAATTTCTCCTGTGGCGCAGCCAGGTTGAAACTTACTCTGCGAATGGAGCGTACTCCGCCTATACCCCGGAAGACAGCTGAGCTGGTCGTTGGCAGCGCCGGTCATTTTAGTGGGCGTTTCAAAAAGCTCCATGGACACAGGACGTGCGCTATGGGCACTGGAGAGGTTGGGGTGCGAGCGTGCTGGAGCCAGGCTGTAGAATGTCTCATCACCTTCATTGGCACCTGGAGTTTTCTGAAGAGGGGTCCAATAAGAATTTACCACAATTCTTGAGAAGACACTTTGATTGCTTTGAAAGAACATGTTCATTGCAACTGTATGGAAACAGAGGATACCGTGACGATGGCTCAACCAGTAGGGATCAGATTTGCACTCTAAATCCCCATTCGCACTGACAGTAATGAATGACTTCCAAATCAGAATCCTATTGGGACATCTCGGTGGAGCTACACTGCGTACATGCGCAGAAACTATGTGCAGTAAGTCCAAATGGCTTTGGCCATAAACAAAGACTAAAAATTGTGATTTTTTTGTTTTTGTTTGTTTTTTAGGAAATGTGGTGTGGCAGCATTGTAGCTCTTGCAAGAACAAAGTTAGTAGTATGTTATTCTTTGATGGGGGTCCCTCTGTTCACAGGGTTCCATTCCTACGACGACATAACCCCAATTTATACACAAGTCAGAACGCCCCGTAGTAACTCTACTAACCGATGCTAATGCAAAAACAAAAGTTACAATTACAGAAAATATTTGTACCAAAACATTCCTTGGCCATAAATGTAAAACAATAATTTTGAAATTACAACGATAACTGAGCGTGCCTTTTTGTGCTGCATGACGACATTTTACGTCACTGTGCATAGTAGTTCATTGCGCTGTTCTTAACCTTATGTCGGTATAGACGTGAACGGAGGAACACTTCCTAAGAGTGACATAAATTGATATTAAGCAGTTTGTCCAAATATTAACAAAGTTCAGAAGCATGTCGATAAGTTGCCATTACCTTTGTCATGGTTATGTTTATAACCTGTGTGGTCCTTCGTCTTTTGATAGATGATGATGGATTTATGAAGGCGCTATCCACTTCTATTTTGTTTTCTGTGCTGGTTCTAGACAGAGAAAATGACTATGCTTTTTCTTTTTTTAAACAGAGTTAACGTAAGTTTGAATTGCACCACAATTCCAAACATACACCAGGGTAAAACTGAAATGATGTAACGTACTAAGAGCATTGCCAGTCACCTGTTGATGTGTCTTGTATTTATTGGTGTAAAGTACAGTGTTTCCAGTGACTCAGTCCTCAGACCAGAACGTTTGGCTGCCAGCCTCTCCGAACTACGAACAAGCGGAGTGCTTGAGTCCTTAGTTGCCGGTAGCTTCCTGCAGAATTGGAGGACAAATATCACGCTATTTAAATTTAGGTTCGCATAATGGCTGTCGCGGATCATTTTGTCACGTTAGATGCATTTCTGTTCACTTTACACTTTTTGCTTTAAAAATGCAACCTTGTGTTGTTCAGCGAGTCTTCAAGGGAGCTTTGGTCCAGACTGTCCGAGCTCATGGTTCTCTTGGGCTTCGCTTTATTGTGAACATTTGAGTGTGATGCCGGAACCTCCAAGTAACATGACTCAGACACGTCTGCTTCATGGCCAGTGATTCGGTTGTGTGCCCGCAGGTTTAGGTCAGCAAAGGCCACCTTAATATAAGCAGAAGTAAGAAAAGGATACCTTCGTATATGCGTAACAGACATTGACATTAAAAAACAGACAAAAAAAAAAAATTTACATTTTGCCAGAAATTGCATGCAAATGCAGAGAACTGATGTCTCTTGGTTGAAATTCCAAGAAAACTTTGAGTACTATAACTTAGCCTATTCCAAGTACAGTACCGTGCTCTCTAAATATCAACTTCTGGCAGTTAGAGTCTTTCTTGGTACATGGACTAGCTAGAAATAAAAACCACAATTGTTTAGAATGAGAAAAGTAATAGCAAGTATCTGCGTAATTAAATAAGCAGTACATAAGTATACGAATAAGTAAATAGTAAGTATATGAAAAAAGGTCACCTATCCCAACTCTAAGCCTACTTTAAACTGTGCTTACCACAGACTGCTAAGTATCCCACTTCCGACTCCATTAATAATAGAAATCTGGATTTTAACTTTGGTCTACTGGGTTGGAAAACTTGTACACTGACCACAATTACAGATAACCCTTTTACATTAAGCTGGCACCAGTGCTGGTTTGGAAGTAGAGCCTAAATTAGTGCCAACTCTTTGTTTTTGGTTGTAACCACAAAGCCACCCACTTGGAGACCACAGGTTCTTGGCACAACCAGTTGCCGTGATATTAGCAACATAACAACATTTCCCCAAAATGAAACTCTGCTAAAAATTTGGTTGGAATGGCCTCTTCAACCCGAGCACAACGCACGCACCAAGAATGTTCAATAGGGATAGGTGAGTACTGGGTACTGAGCCGATCCCAGCCTTCCTTCAGTGTATCAGGTACTTGTGAAGGCTGTCGATACCAACCACTGATATTGACGTGTATAGCTGACAGAATGTTTTTCTGTGAGAAGAGCATCCTTTGCCATCCTCCCATATGCCCATTAAGATGCAATGTCTGGAAATATATATATATATATATATATATATATACACACGTTTATAAGATTTATGTTACTGCTTAGAGTGCATTGTACCTAAATTCATGTTTATTTGCTAACTCAATTTTCGTATTTATGCCTTTCTGCACGGCTGAGAACATTTGTGTGAATTCCATCCTTCTCCATCCTCTCATATGTCCATTAAGACACAACGTCTGTAAGCATATGCATACATTTATCTAATTCATTCATTATTATATCATGCATATACTTCATGACTATATTTCCACATTTACCTACTTTCATCCACTGAGAATACGAGTGTTATTATTCAGTGCATTAATATCGTATATTTTCACTGTTGAATTCAGTACTGGCCACATAGCCAGTTTACTTGCCGGTGAGTATTATACAGAGTGCTATACTCACCTGTTCCGTACTTTTTTGTACTTGTTCGTACATATATTATATAATTTTGTAGTGTAGTGACCTAATTAGTGTAAGTGGTACATTAGTCGTGAGAAGAGCAGTGTGTGCAATAAAATAAGTCACATGACTTTGGCAACCAATTGTTTTCACACGAAGTTCTTCGTTATGGAGGTCTCTAAAGACGTTTGAAGTGCTCATTTCATGGTGTTTTAGAAATTCTACAACGATGACGACCGCTTGTCACATTGCAAATTAGATATCAAAAAGCCAGTGACATCTGCTCACACGCTGCTTTGTTAACAAATGCATAGAGTGACACACGGATTATTTTGGTGACATGCGTCTGGGGTGGCTTTCTGCCAGTGTAAAGCCAAATTGGTGTTTGGAGGCGTACAAAATGACCACTGGCATGACACCAGTACTAAGGTACTGCAGGTCACTGTGAAAGGGATAAGAGACAGGGACTGTGGCATGTCACATACACAACCTTAAGTAGCTTTTGACACTCAACTGCAGTTGCACCATTATTGACAGTGAACAACATATACAAAACCAACCTGTGTCTCCAAACGGGTCAGCTTGCTCAACATGTTTTTTTCCTTGCTTTGAGCCTTTTCCAATTCAAGTTGAAGCAGTTTGAGCTCCATCCCAGTGGCTTTCGCCTCCCGCTCTCTCACTTCCAGGCAGTGCTTAAACTCAGCCACCTCTTCTTGGCTTTCATGGAGAAGCTGCTTCTTGTCATTGTAGTGACTCACTGCCTTTTCCATCTACAACGCATTATTATCATAGCATTTTAGTCAGTCACTGAGCCGAAAGGTATCAATGAATCCATGTAGACATGATCTCACACCTACCTGAGCTTTGTAGTGTTCCACAGCCTCCGTTTTAACTGCCAGCTGCTCCTGCAGCTCTTTCTTATGCCTCTCACTCTCCTCATTTGTTTCCATTTCTTTCAAGAGCCTATCTTTTTCCAGCTTCGATAATTCAAGCTCTTGCTTGAGCACTTGTTCTAGCCTAAGTGAGGCCAGGTTCTCTCTCTCTGTGGCCTGCTTGGTCTGAACAAGTCTCATCTTCTCCAGAACCAGCACATTCACTTGGTTCTCCAGCGCCTTCTGGTCCTTTTCCGCTTGTAGTATCTTGGCCAGCAGGACTTCCTTTTCCTGAACAAGGGTCTCATTTTCAATGGTAATAGCCTTCTGATGATCCTGCTGTCCTTCCCAATGTTTGAAGGATTCAATTTGTGTATTTTCGTGTTGTTGCAAATCTGCATTGAGTGAGACAACCTGCAGCTGAAGTTTCTCTATAAGCTGAGCAGACTCTTGTTGGGTTTTAAGCATTTGCTGTTCTTTGTCCATAAGTTGCAGAGAAATTACTTCCAACTGTCCTTGAAGTACCTGAATATCCATCTTAAGTGCATTTGTTTGTTTGGCGTTCTCATCCTGTTGCTCAACCAGCATTTTAGCACTGACTTGAGCCTCCTCATTTGCCTTTTGAGCCAAATCATTATGGCTGGAAACCTCAGCCCTGAGGACCTGGAGGCTGTTGTCTTTATCAGCTGCTTGGGTTTTGACAGCAACCAACTCAGTTTGGAGCATTTCAAGTTTCTCTTCAGCCCTGATGAGGAGTTTCTGCTTCTCATCTTGACATTCTCTGAGCTTCAGAATCTCCTCTTCAAAAGACGAAATCCGTTTCTGTAGAAGCTCTTCCTTTTGGTTATTCTCCTGAAGGTTCCGGTCTGCTTCTTTCTGCTGTTGAACTAACAGATCATTCTTAAACTGAACATCCTCCTCAGCCTTCCTTCGAGAGGAGTCAAGAGACTCTACTTGTTTCTTTAAATGTTGGATTTCTTGGCAAAGCAAGTCTGACTCTTCAGAGTTGGTGGCATTCAGTTGCATGACACGTTCGTCTCTAACTTCGATCTCCTCATTCATTTTCCTCACTTCAGCCTCTGTAACAGACAGCTGATGTTGTAGAAGTTCTTTCTGGTGTGCACTTTCCTGCTCCTGTGTGGTCATCATAGCCAACTGGGCTTGAACCCTCTGCTCAGCTTCGGAGAGCAAATTATTCACCACTGCCAACTGGTTTTTGAGCTGGCTGATCTCCTTGTATAGCATATCTGACTGTGAAGAGCCTTCTTCTCTCAGTGTGGCAAGCTGTTCCTCTTGAGCCTGTATGCGCTCCCTCAGCATGGTCACCTCCTCTGAAGAGGATTCCATCAGGCTTTGATACTTTTCTCTTTCCTTTGAAATCTCCATTTCATTGTTTGCCAGCTGGTTAACTTTTGTTTGGACTTGCTCTTCTGTACTTTGAAGTGATACAGTGACGCTTTGTATTTGGCTCTTGAGACTCTCAATCTCATTCTTCAGCACCTCAGATAGCTTGCCGCTCTCTACCTTAAACAAGTCTAACTGGTCTTCTTTGGTTCGGATTTCCTCCTTGAATTGTGCGGCCTCCTCTACCAGGTCCATGTTGTGCTTTTTGAGCATATCCATGTGAAAAGTGTTCTCTTTCTCTAGATTGACAATGAAATCTTCTTTGGCCTTCACTTGGTTCTTTGCAATATGGATAGAATCTTTCATACTCTCCAGTTGTTCCTCCTTAGAATGTAGTTTTGAAATCAGTCTGCTAACCTCTTCTTGAGAAGAAACTATCTGGGTCTGCAGTGTCTCTATGTGCCGAGTACTCTGTGAGTGCTGGTTAGCAAACAGACTTTCCTTGGATTGCAGATTCTCCTCAGCATTCTTCAAGGATAAAGTAAGGCTCTCCACCTGTCCCTCCAAACTTTGGATGTCCTTATGAAACTGTTTAGAATTCTCTGAGGACTGCTTGTTTAATAAAGTGATATGCTCCTCCTTAGTCTGAATCTCCTCCTTCATGGTCCTTACACTCTCTTCAGAAACAGTCAGTTGCTGCTGCAAAAGGTCTTTTTGACAAACACTTTCCTGCTCCTGCTTTGCTAGTAGAGCCTGCAGAGATTGAACATGCTCCTCAGCATTGGTCAAAGAGGTATTCAGACATTCAACTTGACTTTTTAGAAGGTTAATCTGTTCTTGAAGGATTTCCGACTGCTTGGAACTGTCCTTCTGCAAGATGACAAGCTGCTCATTTCTGGCCTCCATTTCTGTGCTGAGCCTGCAAGCTTCCATCTCACTGGTTATAATCTGTTGCTGGAGCACAGCCCTCTGCTCGATATTCTCTTGTTGGGTTTTAGCCAATAAATCATGCTTCAATTGAACTTCCTGTTCAGCACGTTGAACGGACGAGCTAAGGTTTTCAACTTCAAGTGTCAAAGTCTGGATTCGATTCTGGAGAATGTCTTGCTGATTAGAATCCTGCAGACGTAATTGGGCCAGCAGTTGGTCTTTGATTTCAATTTCATTTTTGTTTTTCATAGTTTCCATTGTAAAAACTTCAACTTCTTCTTTGAGAATGTTAATTTGATTATTTTTATCCACCAAAATGGATGTTAGATCATGAAACTTTGTTTCAAGATCTTTCACGTTTTCTTTGGCCTGATTGAGGTGGTATTCCTTTTCTCTACTCATTTCTTTAAGGTTGTCCAATTCTTGCTGTAAAGCAGCAATATGTTTCTGTAGTTCACTGATCTGCGCAGCATTCTGTTGCTTTGCTTGCTCAAGTTGAAGTTTAAGATAGTCAATCTCTTTCTGAAGGGCTGCTCTCTGCTCAGAGATTTCTTTTTGCAGCTCTTTCGAAATCCGATCCTTGGTTTGAACAATATCTTCAATGTGCAAGTTTTGTTGCTCCAGGAGTTCCTTTTGTTGGGTGATTTCCTCCTCATAAGCTGAAAGCTGCAGTGTTTTGGCCTCCACATTGGCCTCAGCCTTCTTCAAGCAGCCAAATGTGCTGTCCAGCTCGTTTTTTAAGCAGCCAATTTCAAGCTCCAGCGCGTCTCTCTGACAATTTGAGAATACAAGTTTTAAATAAGATTACAAGTTTACCATAGTTAATTTTAATAGTTAATAAACAATGCTTTTAAATTATATTAAATATGAATAACTGATACATTACCTCAATTATAGGGCCCAGGTTTTCTCCTACATCTTCCTTTGTGGCTGCTCTAATGTCATCTTCTAAACATGAAATCCTTCCTTGCAGGATCTGAATTTGTTCAGTCAGGAGCTCCTGTAATGAAACAAACCATTAAAATCAAAAGACGTGTGTGTCCCGACAAAGACATTCTGCACGTTCAATAAAAACAAGCCATGGTTCACTGCCAAACTTGGCCAAATTCACCAGGCTAATGAAGACGAGGGGACAGAACCCTGTAAAAGGCAGGCCAGAAACCAGCTGACAAAGGAAATTAACATCACCAAGATCCAAGCGGAGGACAATAAAGGAGTGGGTGACAACTTAAAAATGTTCTACTGCAGATTGGACATGGACACTTTCACACCCCACACTCACTCAGTCCAACCTCCATCACACTCTTGACTCCCCCTCCTAACCTCACGAACAGGACGCGAGTAACGGCGGGAGCCCGGTCTCACGCTCAAAACCCAGAAATGCACTTCCAGCAGTGTGTGAAAGCTCATGTTTATCAAGTCATCCTCCAGGAAATGTGCACGAACAGCGCAAAATTTGGGTTCTGAAATGCTTATGAATTTCTCACAAAATAAATTTAACCCGGCAGCCGACTGGTTAGAGCATTTGCCTCACAGTTCTGAGGACCGGGGTTCAAATCCCGGCCCCGCCTGTGTGGAGTTTGCACGTTCTCCCCGTGCCTGCGTGGCTTTTTTCCGGGCACTCAGATTTCCTCCCACAACCCAAAAATATGCATGCTAGGTTGATTGAAGACTCTAAATTGCCCGCAGGTGTGAATGTGAGTGCGAATGGTTGTTTGTTTATGTGTGCCCTTCGATTGGCTGGCAACCAGTTCAGGGTGTACCCCGCCTCCTGCCCGGAGCTAGCTGGGATAGGCTCCAGCACACCCGTGACTCTTGTGAGGATAAGCACCTCAGAAGATGTATGGATAAATTTAACCCATTCATTCCTCAACTCCAGTTTGGCAGGTTGACGCAAAAGTTTAAGCTTTGCACAAGACGCAACCGTATTGTCACTCAGTAACTTTGCCTGAGATGAGTGTGCGTGTAGCAACCACCAGGTGGGAAGGTACTTGAATATTCATTTGCAAAACTACATCACGTTCAAAGGCTATTGCATTCAGTTGACAAACCACATATATATGTCAAACGTATACCAGGTCGCAGAGTCATTTTGCCCTTTTTTATGCTTAAAACAAAAAATATTTGATTTTGATGGCAAGGGACCTTTGACAGATTTGTGACAAACCAGGGCCTTACAGTTGGGGTAGTGGACACCCCTACCTTTTGTGCAGTGGCTTGATTGAGTTCAGAGTGTAGGTAGTCCATTTTTGTTCTCGACTCCTCTTGACCAGACAAATGGTTTTCTGTCAGCCTGCCAACCTCAGCTTGAAATATGGACAGCTGTGCATGTGCTGCACGTATCTGAAGAAATACATCCCATTATAAGTTAAAAGACCTGTTAGTATTTTACACAGACAGACTATAACCTTATGACCGCTTGTACTATCTAATGATATCCAAACACAAGAGCTGTATGAAAAATTGACTGACAAAGATGATAATGCTGTTATTTGGAGTTGGAGAATGCACTACCTTAGCAGAACCCCTCACTCCCTCAGGAAAACGTAGGGTAGCGTGCTCATTTTAAATTATACTTCTAGAGCGCCTAATCAATGCTGTTCTCAGAGTACTTTGAAGAAAGTGCTTGACAAAAAAAGTGCCGACTAAAATCTTCCTTATAAAAGTAACAATAGATACTTTAAATAGGCAGAATCATAGTAGAGTAGTCCATGTGCCAAGCACCCCGTTACATAAAAAATAAGACAGCATGGGGCATTTGGCAAATGTCCTTGATTCACAATGGGGGAAATTGATGATCAATTAACTTTTAAAAAACATATTCAAATATAGTAGTTTTAATTCAGTACTCAGATTTTTTTTTTATTCTACAAATAATAACACTTTTATTTTTAAAAAAAATTAAACAAATGTTTCTTAACAAGGCATCTTGAGATGCAAACTAGTGTAGTGAGAGAATGCAGTGTCTCTGGCAAGTTTTTACCAGGTGCTCATACCTGTGAAGAGAGGACACCATTCTCCTCTTCAAGTTCATCCACTTTTCGCTCCATCAGTGAAAAGTTACTTTTACAGTCTTTATTTTCTTTTAGAATCTCACTTAGTCGCAGTTGTAACCTAAAACAAAGCAAGAAAGGTGGGAAAGGTGAGTAACAACCCACTTAAGTACTATACTGTGGAAGACTATATTCAGTTGTGAAAAATGACTACCGGTAAGCTTCGCAATGCAGTGCTTACAGTAATGAGGCCAACAAACACTCTACGCGCAATACAGTAGCTCTATGCCACAGCTGGGTTGAATATACATAATTGGTAATGGTTTGTAGATGCTCTTCAACAGAAATTTCCATTTTTAAATACTAAAATAATTATTGTACTTCATTCATCTTCATTTTTACCATTTTATTAAAAAAAAAAAAAAAAAAAAAAAAAGAACTGGAAAAGTGTGAAGTCCAATTATCCATTTTCTATGCTTCTCCTCAATTGAATGTGAATAGGAGCTTATCCCAGATGACTTTGGGCAATAGGTGGGGTGCACCCTGGACTGGGGGCAAGTAAAGCATATCAGTTCATAATTAAGTTTTCAAATTGTAGTCATTCAATTGCCTCCCTGAACAGAAAATTTGTTTTGAATTGGTTAATGGTATGCTTGATTAATTTCTTATTTCTAAAAGAAGCCCAGTGAGTCGGCTTAAAGTTGAGTACAATAAGGTGAACTCAGTTTTGAAAAACTCAAATCAAGTATCTCATTCACTATTGTACGATAATGATTTTGTACTGCGATTATAATGAGATGTGGAGAGGTTCTTACGAGTTATTCTTGGACTGCAGTTCATTGATTTGTTCCCTGGTAGTCTGCTCTTGATCGCTCTGCTCCCCTTTCATCTTGTCCAGACAATATTGCAACTGGTTAATATGAGATTCTGAGGGAAACCCAGTGTAGAAATGAACAAGACATGAATGGGAAGGCAAGCAATATTACCACAAGTGCACTCCTCCATTTTTTTATTTTCTACAGCTCTTATCGTCACTAAGGTCCTGCATAAGTCGTAGCCTATCCCAACTGACATTGGGCAAAAGGCGGTTTACACCCAATTGCACGGCACATACAGACAAACAACCATTCAAACTCACACCTACGCTCAATTCAGAGTTTTAAATTATGCGAACATGCATGGTTTTGGAATGTGTGGAGATAACCCAGACAAGCACAGCTAAAAACGCCTGAAGACTGAAGCCGAGATTTGAACAAAGAACCTCAGGACTGAGAGGGAATCATTGGGCCACCATTCCGACCATAGGCATCCAATTGAAGACAAATCAGTGACAATCAGAAGGAGTGAACACTTGGGCATTTGATGTCGACCACCAGTATTGTAACACACAAAAATACTGTAGGTTCAGCACCTCTTTGTGCAATGAGGCTAATCTTGCTGGCGAGCTCCTTCTCCAGCCGATCCATATGATCTCGCTCTTTGACCATCTGCCGCTGAAGCTTTCTCAACTGGAATTTGGGGGTGTTCATTATATCCTGAAGAGGAGATTTGCTGTGGGAATAACAAAACACTGGTATGAATTCAACCTAGTTTAAGAATCAGGCAGAGAGACCGACAGACAATTGTTGCAAGAAAAAGTAACAAAGCCTTTGAAATGATAAATTACAAATTTGACATAAAATGTGATCTGCTCATTATATAGTTAAACTAACCCCCGTTTTTTGTATATAATTTATATATTTACACACACAATATATTTATATATATATGTTGTTTTTTTTAACCAACCCCCAGTTTTTGTACAAAATGCTTATTGGTTGGAAATCCCCGCTTATTGAAGATTTTTTCCCCCACCCCCACCAATACAATTATAATGACGGTAAATTATTCGCAGTCAGGCCTGGTCCCCATCCCTACTGTATACACATAATAATTATGAACAAATATTTCAAACTACTTAAATATATGTACAATTATAATAGTCAACCATACCTGACGGAAGATGACGCCACAGTATGCATGTCCAAAAATGTGATTTTCGGTGTGCGAGGGAACACAGGGGAGTCTCCATCTGAGAGTGAAGAGACGGTCGACGCATTGGAGGTGCTTACCGTTCGCTCGAGTATTTCAAGAGGCACGGGCAAATCTGAAAGATGAAGACAAACATTTATATCAGCTGAAAAGTGCATCCAAAACCAGAAAACACATGCTCTCAAATGTACAATAAATGCTTCTGTTATTTGTGAAAATTAAGCACAAATCAAATGGAAGACTCAATGAATTTGAGACTCACATCGCTTTGACAAGTAGGCATCAAGGCCATTGTTCAGATAAACACCACCAACACTCTCAATCACAAAAGAACCAGTCAGATTTGCAATCTCCCTCTGTCAAGCAAGAGTAGCAATATGATTATAATGGCACAGAATTAATGAAAAACAACAACACATTAACACTGTATTTTTACAGTGTTTTTTGCAAAAACAATGCTGCCTACTTACCTCCACCTCACATTCCAAGGCTTTAAGGGTGCACCGTTCATTCATCATGTCATAGTAAACCAGCAACAGAAGGACCTGGAAATATAACGAGCAAGTCAGAAATTTCCATTATATTATTTGCAACCTACAATAAATGTACAATAGAAGCATGTCATTGTTCAGGAGCATATAAAACAGTAATATCGTATACATATTACAAACAAAACGGCGTTTAACAGCTTTCCACACATGTACCTTTGCAATTTCCACAGTCAGGTTGATTCCATTTCTTATGTTGTCCCAGGATAACAGTGTACCTATGGTTGGACTAAATCTGCAATCCTCTGATCAACAATAAATAAAGGATAGATAGACACAGATAATAATTATTATTATTATTTTAAAAAGCCCAAATATATAAGAAACTCACTCTCCACAAATTCTGCAATGAGTTTAAACCGTTCCTCAGTTGATTTGATGAAAGGAGGGTTTGGTTCCTTTTTCCTGAAATTAAAGAGAACGAAAACAAGGGATAAACAACAGAGGCCATGTTCTGAATGGTCTCTAAAACACATTACTACAAATGAACTCACATCTTATAAACAACACGAAGCAGCAGCTCCCCATCTTGCAAGTCTTCAACGTCAATTTCTCGGTAGCCCAATGTAATACTATTGACCTGTAAATATAGAATGGACTTGGGGTCAAACTTTGATTCATGTAAACACTGTACTGTACGAGCCATGTTGACAACAACCTACCCATTTAAGTAGAGCCTTGACGCCCATATTAAGACTCATCTCGGCAGACCCTTCCTCTCAATCTTGCTGGGAGAAAGAATACATTGGCTAATTTGAAAGGGAAAAAAACACTCATTCACATTCAAGACAAAATGGTTGCCTCTTACGAAGACAACGTCATGCTAGCAAGGATAAACATCTTCGTTCAACTTTACTGGCTGGATATTCATATTGTTAGCGCGGTGAAGCTAGCGAATTGTTGTTGTTCAAGGCGACTCACCTCAAGAGTTAAACCGTTCAATCCAGTTGTCCATACGGTATAATGTAAATGTTCGCTCCCCTGCAAAAAAAAAAAAAAGAGTGCTCACTTGGACAACACGCCCTGGTGTGCGTCCCAGACTAACAGTTCCATGAACTATGTCAAAATTCAAAACTGGCGAATAAAAGATTGAACTAACCAATCATATTTCGCCGAAGGACGCATCTCAAAATAAAAGACTACGATTGGGTAGAAGGCCGGAAATTGTTACCGCATTGCGCTTGCTTGACCTGCAAGTCATAGATATACATTGTTAAATAGATTTGCCCCTTTTGAGTTGTATGCCTACGGTGACCATAAATTAGTAGGGGCAAAGTCGTCAGCGCGTTCAATGTTCGTAGAAGGCAAGAAAACTGAAAGAAAGACACAGGCACATTGTGCTAGATACAGTTACGCATCACACCGTACAATTATGACAAGGGAACTGAGAATAACATTTCACAGGTAAAAATATTTATTTTGTATTTTTCCTTAAATATTCTGTATTGATAGCACATACTTTGGCATTGACAAAAATGTAAACTTCATAAAAATTGGTTGAGAAATGAGCAAGTTGGGACTTAATTTCATCGTACATGTGTTTCATTTGATGGGAACGTCACCCCTGCCAATATGGCCGCCACATAGGCACGTGGGTTAGCCGGCTGCAGCACAAGGAAGAGAATGTACGGCGAAATCATGTTAAACATAATAATAACTAATCAATAAACTAATAACCAACAAATACAGTTACCCAATCTATTGTATACATTTACTTTTGATTTTTATATTAAGAACTGGAACATTGGGGGGCTCAATTCACGTAGAATTAGCAAACTTTATATTGCCTACAGGTTACCATGGAAACAGATTGTTGACTGCTACAGGTAAACGTTGGTCTAAATCCACATAGTTGTCCTGTTGTACAGTAAACACTTAGCTAGGAGACAAGTAGCGTTGATTTTTACTCAATGTGTGTATAAGCGTATGATAGCTGAAAAGTTAACAACAACAGACGGTCGTAAATAGCAGATTATCATAGGCTAGTGTTCCTTCCTAGGGGGTAAAACTGATACGTGGCGTCAACGTGATGTGACCGTTTTAGTTTTGATTTTCCACAGGTGATTGAGGGACGATGACGATGTATGGGGCTCCAGTGGATTTATCTTTTAAAGCGATTAGCAACTTGGCAGGTATAACATTTACTTTTGACCTTTATTTTTCTTAGTTTACTTACTATTCTTTTTGTTTGGCGACTGTTGCTCCTATTTAAAACACGTAATATTGTATGCTTAAAGGGGGAAAATTCCGTTTATGTTTGTATGTCACACTTGCTACCAAAATCTCGCAAATTTACTCTATAGGCAATATGGGTTGGCGTATGTAATGAGGCTCACGCTGAAAATATAGAGAATGAAAATATCAGACACATTGTCATATTGTACTTAGTTTCAAAGAGTGTTTAAAAAAACTGATGTCAATTTTTGAGTCATTTTTTTTTGCACATTTGCAATATTTATATAGGGATGTTCCTAAAAATTTCAAAGCAGCTGTATATCAAAACAGTGAACATCATTGCATAGAGATTTGACAGACAAATAAAATTAGCCCTAATTTGTAAGAATTGCATAAGGATGAAGGATTTCATGACACTTTTTTTTGTTGCAAATCGGCCAAAATTGACCTGTCAAGAAATCAGTGGAACTCATTAGGAAACCTTGACTCTTTGGTAGAAAAATGCCTGTATGTATCTTATTAGTCGAGACAAAAATGTGACGTTAAACAGACCATTTTCAGATTTTTTTAATGGCAGCGTCCGATTTACATCAAACTTGACAGAAAAAAAAGTACATACAAATACAAATGTTACATCTAAATGTTTTCCCAGTGGAGCTAAATATTTAGCTACAATACTAATTTAAACAACTGATAACCATCCATCCATCCATTTTCTGTACCGCTTTATCCTCACAAAGGTCGCGGGCGTGATGGAGCCTATCCCAGCGTACTTCAGGCAAGAGGCGGGGTACACCCTGAACTGGTCGCCAGCCAATCGCAGGGCACATATAAACAAACAACCATTCACGCACACATTCACACCTAAGGACAATTTAGAGTCCTCAATCAAATAATAAATATCTGTAATAACAAAGATGTTTGGAGAAGCTTTATTAGACAAGTACTTTGGGTTTTTGTGTGATTTTTATGAAGGGAGCTGGACGTACTGTAGTATGACGGTATGACCTGTTTGACCTCGCTTGCATAAGGGCCAGCAAGACCCCAGGCCTCCCACCTCCACCAGGTGCACGCTACTGACAAGCGTGCTCGCTCTGCAAATACGTCCGGAAAATCAGCGTTGGCGGAGTCTTCATAAAACTATTTTTCATTAAACTCAAAGTATTCGTCAAATAAAGTTTCTCCAAAAACGTTTGTTATTTCAGGTAGTTCTTGTCACTATAATCTATGTCCATTTCCCTGGATGAGATGGTTCTTATTTGTTAGTGGACACTATAGACGTCAAGCTTTTATTTTAGTACTTCCTGTTATCATCAGTTTAGATTTGCATATTAGCTAAATATTTAGTTTCCCCAGGAACATTTATAGTGATAACATTTATATTTAGATTCGTTTAAGATCTAGATATATATTTAACATTTTGGTGTAACATTACATTTTTTTTATTTAACTATTTGACAAATATTTTTGTAAATATCCAAAAAAAAGCGATTCAGAACTTCACATTGTTTGAAACTTAATGTGACAAATTGTTCCTTTACAAACGTCGGCCGCATCCCAATGCGACTTTTACTCAGTATGGTCCATATATACTTGATTAATTACAAAAATAACTTGAAAAACTGCCTGAAGGTCATTATTTATTTACATTTCAGATGCACAGTCAGAGGAACCAAACAGTGGTCTGCGGCCTTTAAAGAGAAATTCAGTCGGAAAGTTTCTAAGTGGCTCCCTGCGTCTTAATAACAACCATATTACAAACCTGTATGAGCTTCACAAAACCATCAACCACTTTCTGGCTGAACCATCACTGCTTGCCTGGCTGGACCTTTCTTTTAACCACATCACAAATATAGACAAAGTGAGCTTTTTATTTTTATTTTTTTTGTATAGTCACGGACATGTTCTTGGGCTTATTCTCGCATACAGTATATACAAAGTTTGACTTGTGTGTGTTTTAGGTTTTATGTGAGCTGCCCCAACTGCGGGTGTTGTATCTTCATGGTAACCGTATTTTTACTCTATCAGAGGTAGACAAGCTACAAAGTCTCTCACGTCTACACACCATCACACTACATGGAAATCTCATTGTAACAAACAAGGCCTACAGGTAGTGAAAAAAACAAAATCCGTATTTTTTTTTCCTGTTTGTGGGTTAAGAGCAGGCAGAACACAAGATGTTCTTTTAAAAATGTACTTATAGTTTACAGTGAGTGATTTATTTTAAGCTTGAATAGTGGAATCCATACTAGGAGAAAGAGTGCTATACATAAGCAGTACTGGCAAGCATGTTGTTGAGTAACCTTGCAACAAGTGTCTAAATCCAGATCAAGTTCATATTACATCCTAGTGGGCATATTGATACCACTTTAAGACAAAAAGGCTGCTGATTCAACATCATCTCTGAAGGACACAATAAGAAAAAATGTTAATTTATTAAACTTGATTTATTCTTGTATTTTTGTAGTGTGGAGGTGAGCCTGTGACGTTAACTCACTTCGATATAATTATTTTTTTCCATTCAGGAATCACGTGATATCTGCTTTGCCCCGATTGAAGACGATGGACTTCAGTGTTGTGACCCCTCAGGAACGAGCCTTGGCACAGATCTGGCACCACAGTAGCATCCCAAGCAAAAGAAAGTATTGAAGTATTTCCTACTTCAGTGATTGTTTTCCAAGTCACGACTATTCTAACGGTTTCATAACATCTTTATTAAAAGGTGTGTGCAATTCATTGACAAATACATTTGGTGGATTTGAAGTATGAAAATCCAATAGTGATATTTGTATTGATCCGTTGTGGTAAAATGGATCATTAGCACTCTTGCCACACTGCTACTACGGTTAGTTTTCGATTCTTCCAAACAAATCAGCAGCAAAAAAAAAAATTTTTGAAAGTTGTCAACTTTTAAATATATTGATTCTTTCTCTATGTAGCTCTACATCCAAAGTACATCACTCCATCGAGTCCATCCAGGCCTATGAAGTCGTACAAATGCAAAAACTGTCTAACAAAGATTAAACCAGTCAATCACAATCACAGAGGACGCATCCCAAAATAAATGACTATGATTGGGTAGAAGGCCGGAAATGTATCGATCATGGCACATTTTAAAAAAATTTCATAATTTTTTTTTGGGGGGGGGACCTGCACAGCTGGCCGTAGCAACACATGGTGATGAATGTTTGGCCAAAGAATGTTAAACATAAAATAATTACCAACAACCAACTTCCAACCGTTACTCAAGCGATCGTAAATACATACATTCACTTTTGATTGGTATTTTATGAACTGGAACAGTGACGGACTTAATTCGGGTAGAATTAGCCAATGTGGCCCCCGACACGTTACCATGGAAACAGACTGTGGTTTAAGACCAAGCAGAACACAAGTTGTTCTTTTAAGAAATGTACTTAGTTTACAGTAAGTGATATATTCCTAGCTTGATTAGTGAATCCATACTAGGAGAAAGAGTGCTATGCATAAGCAGTACTGGCAAGGATGTTGTTGAGTAACCTTGCAACAAGTGTCTAAACGCAGATCAAGCTCATATTACAACTACGTGGGAAAAGAGTTACCACTAAGAGAAAAGGGTTGCTAGTTCAACATATTCATCTCTGACAATATTTTTTTTGTGTTGTGGAGGTGAGCCTGTTTATGTCGACTTACATAATTATTATTTTTATTTTTTTTGTTCAGGAACCACGTGATACCTGCTTTGGACTTCAGTGTTGTGACCCCTCAAGAAGGTGCAAGGCTTGGCACAGATATGGCACCACAGCAGCAATGCAGGCAAAAGAAATAAGGACGTACTTCAGTAACTATATTCGAAGTTGCAACATATTCAAACGGTTTCATAAGACCTTTATTAAAAAGGTGTGTGCAGTTCATTTACAAATAGATTTGGTTTATTTTAAGTTTAAAAATCCAAAAGTGACATTTGTACTAATACTAAATTGAAAAACTCAATCAAATACAATAGCTGTTGGAAGTTTTTAATGAATTAATAAACAAACAAACAAAAAAAAGGGTCTAGGTTTTTGGGGTACTAGCCTAAGATATTACAAATACAGTTCAGGTAGTATTACACATCTGAGAAACAAAACAAAAACTGAAAAAAATGCCAAGAACCCTTTGCCAACAGCTCAAATGTGCAGCTAAAATAATCACAGCCTTACACGAGATCCCTTTAGAGCACCTCACTGTGCTCCCAGCTCGTTTTCTTGCGCTCTTCTCTGAAACGCAAAATGTTTAAAAACACAAAATAAATAATCTCAAAAAAGCTCTTTGATCCTTTGATCTGTTGTGGTACAATGGATTGTTAACGCTCTCCCCACACTGCTACACTGGTTAGTTTTCGATTAATACGAACAAATCATATTACAATCGGCAGCCAAAAGCTTTGTTTGAAAGCTGACAAACACAGCCCTCAAGTGTTGTTGGTTTTCATAAAAATGGTTGTCATCACCCCAGATCACAGCCAATTGTTAACTTTCTACAAAACACCTTCTACAATCATCTTCAGCTTTAGAATTAGCCAGAAAGTTCTGTACAAAGGCAAAAAAATACACATCATCTGTCCCGCATAGACTCCCTCCCACCTCCGGAACCATAGGCCTCCAGTGCTGTATAGGATTTGAATCGATACCAAACTTCACTGCAGTGAAGCCTATTGCATCCTCAACAGTGTAAACAGACAAAACAATGGCCTGTCAGTTACTCTTATAGTATTGAGCTGTGTATCGAGTTGAAATGCTTACCAATAAAAGTTATTAGTTTAAACTAATATAACCTCCTTCAGATTGCTATCCAAAACTGATCACAGTAAACAAACATGAAAATGAAATGAGTTATAATAAAGAACAACTATCAATGACAGGACTTCCACATTTTATTTTGGCTAAAGTCGTGATCCAGGGGAGGCCAATTTCCTAAATGTGCACTGATAGAGCCATTGGTTTTGTAAGGCAGAACAACTTCTCATTGACCTACGATTTTGTACAGTGTGATGATATGGCCGTTGTGGTACTACGTTCCATTGTCTGTGTCTACGCTGCATTTAGAGCCAAAGCCAAGAAGCGCAAGACTTTGATAAATGGGTGAAGAGAAGGTATGAAGATGCGGGAGTGACAGAGACATACACACACACACACACGTTGGGAGGAGCGATACGCAGGCCAGAGTTGTAGGATCAAGGAATGGCAAACTGGACTACTAGTTCTTCTTTAGCATCCACTTTGATTTGAGAGATTGCACTGTAGGCATATGCCGCTATCTTGGATACCTGAAAAGAAGAAGCAGGTGAAGAGGGCATAATTAGAACCATTTCTTCAACACACCTAACAAGAGAAGTATAGCATTTCACAGATCTATTTCAAAAGCCCGAAAGAATTCCAGCGAGAAGTTAACAGATGTCTAAATGCGTTATGTGTGACTACCTGCTGAACATCAGAGTATGGCACCAGGTCACTGGCGAGCACTTGGTGGGGCTGGCTGGTAAGGGAGGGGAGAGCCAGGGCTTTCTTCTGGGGCATACTACTGCTCAATACAGCAAGTTTTGTACTGAGAGGAGAAAACAACATGCATTTAATACACATTACCTTTTCCCCTGGTGACCTATTATGAAAAATTCATCATGTTTGTTTGATCTGATCACCACTAGAGGTCACTGAATTTAAACTTGAAAAGGTTGAGGCAATTTGTTGGTTGACTCCATTTGCTATCTTGGGTGATTGAGGATGTGAACACATTCAAAAATATTGAGTTTTTTTTCTTCTTCTTCTGTTACTTCATCGGTCATCATGTACAGTTAGGTCCAGAAGTATTTGGACAGTAACAGTTTTTTAAGATTTTGCCTTTGTAATAGCACTTTTATTGAGGGACGTCCGTCTTGTCAAATGAAGCGTTGCCTTTAAATGTCCCATATTTTGGCTATGTAGACCTCCATAGTGTTACTTTTTAACATGGACTTAGTATAAAACTGTCAATTTCAATAATAAAAAAAAAAACACAGCTACTTCTGTTTGACCCAGTTTTGTATCTGCTTTGTCCATATTTGGCTAAGACCATCCCCTTTCCTGTGATTGGTTGCCTCCGTGTAGAAGACCCACTTGTGAGAGCACAGGTTTGTTATGTTGACAGCGCTGGCTCGGGAGCAGAGGGGAAGAGCGGAGATCTTCGCTAGTGATGTGGATAAGCTCGAGAAATTTAAATGACCTGATTTCAGACCTCTTGGCAGAAAAACCTCTAGAAGTCAGGAATGTGATTTTAATCCGTATTTCACGTTTACTGAGGCACCACAGAGACAATATTACATCCCAAATACTAGAAAAAGTTGGTTTGGCAAAATATGTCCCCTTTAATGTGTGAATAAAGCATGAACGGAGCAATTCATTTGTATAGTATACCTGTATTGCCGAGCTTTGTCCATATATTCATGCTGCTCCATAATGACTGAGTCAGCCGCCGACACATCGATGATGTTCCTGCACAACAAATGAGAATATATTTATTAACTTAACTGGTTGTCTGATGGGAGTCTACTGTTGCGAGGACCAGAATCTCACTGTGCAGTTTTGGTGAGGATGGATGTGAGCAGGGCCTGTTCATCTGTTCGGGCTGAGGGGACCGTAGGAGTGATCCAGTCTGTGCCATTTGGGGGCTTGCTGACAGGGTTCGGGTGGGTGATCAGCGGCTTGCGTTCATTATCCTTGAATGATAAAAATCACTGAATAATGATTTTATTACTATTCATTGTATGATATCAAGAAACATTTGTTGTACATTACAGCTGTAATGTTTGTCACCTAAACCAGTTATTCCCAACCAATGTGCCACAGCACATTAATGTCATGAGGTTTGCCATAGCAAATAAAATGAATTAAGATCCCTGTTATTCTCCTGCATTCCAGCACGCCCGCGACCCTAGTGAGGAGAAGCGGCTAAGAAAATGGATGGATGGATGGTTTGCCATAGGAAATAAAATGAATTAAGATCCCTGTTTTTCTCCTGCATTCCCACTAGCATATCAGCTTTGTGTTCAATTTCACAGGTCCCGATTTCACCCTGAGTAACTAATTTTTTTTCAGTAAACTTGAAATGTGATCATCATTACTTTAGTATAAGAAAGTACTTTTTGCACTTTTATCTGGTGGTGTACCATGTGATTTTTCTTATGTAAAATAAGTGCCTTGTCTCAATCTTGGTAGGGAAACAGATCTCAACCATGATAAAAAAAACAAAAAAACTCAAACAGTAGGGCGCTACAAACAAGTGGACAAACTATAATAAAACTAAGCATTTTCCAAATAATAATAATTAAAAGTAACTGAATTTGAAAATCAAGTCAAAATGAAATAAAAAATAACTATAATGAATAATCCAAACTATTATAAATTTGGTACAGTGTGTGTACTTGTGCCAGCTCTGGTTACAAAATTCAAGAGTTTAAGCTTAAGGATTTTTTTTTTTTATTCTGATGACACTTTTCTGAAAGGAGAACAGACACGTTTCCTCAAAAGGAATCAGCTGAAGCTTTGAGTCACACGGCACAACACAAATCAGGAACTTCTAAGTATCTCGTGACATATGCGAGCATTGACCGTAGCAAACAATACAAGTTCTTGCTTACGCCCCTCATTTCAATGTGGTCACAGGGAGTAGCTTCATTATGCTATTAGTTAACACAGCCAAGACAACTCGTGACAGCGTTCTCCTCTCCTTTCAGCAGTTCTCGTTTCCCCCGTGTGCAATCTGCAAAAACTGCCCCGAGCTAGGCCGTCACCTAGCATGCTAAACGTGTTTCATAAGCTCCAAAAGCTGAATAACACCACTTGGTAAACACACATCCCCTGAAAACATCAATAGATTGTCCTAAATGTCATTTAGGGTGAGTTACGCACGCACGATGTCAGACAAAAATCTAGGGAGCCAGTTTGAGCAAGCTAAGCCGCTAACTACCTGGTCTGCTGTCTCGTTGTCGCTGCTGTAACAGCACCCCATGGCAGCAGCGTCCGGTACCCTCCGGCTTCCCGGTTTTCCCGCAGAAAGCAGCTAACAAACATACAACTCGGCTTGGGGTTTATTTAGACTTCATTTAAAAAAAAAAGGGTTACAGACTTAGCCAGCTAGTGTCAGCAACAGTGCGTCGCTCAGAGGTTCCGAGTGGCCACAGCAGCAACTATCACATGACAGCTGCTCTGCGCGTGCAACAACAACGACGTCACTTCCGGCATTTGACACGGCGCTGATTTTAAATTTGTATGGGGAAAAAAATCAGAAATATACCAACGTTGGTTTTGCGCACACCTATATCCTAATGTAAAAGGAGTACACATTTATAACCTTATAACGTTGGTATATTTCTGTTTTCATGTGTTTACAGGCGCTACCAATACTAAACTGCTACTGTGATGATAAGCGATTTAAAAAATAATACGACTGTATTTTATCTGTCTTTAATAATCAGATTTTCTAATGGAGATATAGGTTTTCCGAACACTAACGTTTACATTTAATTCAGTTTGATTTTTCTTATATTCAGTGATTTATATTAATTTAACTGCAGTATTAGTAAGCGTCATCACCGATCGCTCCACTTTTCCACATCCAATATGGCGGTAACAGTGACGCAAATTTCAGTGTAACAACCATGTACATATTATTTCTATGGTTGCCACGATACGGACGTCGCTCCTTTTGACGTCAATAGTTTAGTCTCCTTTTTAAACGCCAGGCGACGCAGATGGGCGTCACCGATTTGGGGGCAAAAATAATAAAGAAAAAGATATTTTTAACTGGGGCTAAAACTTGGTAACATTTTATTCAAGCAATTATTTTTCTGTCAGTGCCATGCCTCCTAAAGTTGCGCAATCTGGTAGCGCTGCGCCGGAAAATGCTAAGGTAAAATAAATGACATGAAGTTATTTATTCTATAAATGTAGTGTAAGGTTCTGACTTTATTACTGCTTTAAATAAAAAACAAAACTAAAAAACCTTTCTAAACCTATTTCACAAGGTCATGTTTTGTACTGAATATATATACTGTATACACATTGCTATGAAAAAGTATTTGCCCCAAATTATTTTCTCAAATTCATTATTATTATTTTTTTTTGCAGTTTCCCCACATTAATATTTAAGATCATCAAACAACCCAAACAAAATGTAGTTTTTATTTTTATTTATAAGGAATATTGAATTTTACAGTTTTTATTTCCAAGTACATAGTGTTTTGAGTTGCTGTGGGTTGCTGTTGTAATTTTCTAAGTAGATCAAGTGTGACTGTAGGCTGGAATCGTGTCTCTGTTTCACATTTGAGAGGTCCTGGGTTTGTATCTCAGCTATGTGCACTTTGTAAGTTGTCGTGATTGCGTGGGTATTCCCCGGGTATTTGAGGTCTTCCTCCCACATTCCAAAAACATGTTAGCGTTAATTGGAGATTCCAAGGGTGTGAATAAGTGTGAATGGTTGTACATTGCGGCCCACTGGTCGAGTGGTTAGCACATCTGCCTCACAGTTCTGAGGACCCGGGTTCAAATCAAGCGTCCCCTGTGTGGAGTTTGCATGTTTGCCCTGTACCTGCGTGGGTTTTCTCCGGGTACTCCGGTTTCCTCCCACATGCATGGTTGGTTAATTGAAGATTCTAAATCACCCGTAGGTGTGAATGTCTGCTTGTCTATTTGTGCCCTGCGATTGGCTGGCGACCAGTTCATGGTGTACCCCGCCTCTTTCAGGAAATCAGCTGGGATAGTGCCTTGAGATTGACTGGCCAACAGCCCAAATTGAGCTGGGAAAGCCTTCAGTCCTGCCGTGACCCTAATGGGGATAAGCACTTTATAGAAAATGTATACTTTGATAAAGTGTATATGCACTAGTGTAACATAATTTATTTGAAGGGTGTTTGTCTCCTCAGAGTGTCAAAAGGGGCTCTTGGTCGACCATGTGGGTGCCAGACCCAGATTATCCCCACACATCCAGACTCCTTCTTCGGGGGGTCCCTAACACTGCCTCAAACCCCAGATCGAAACTCTGCTCTCCAGTTGGTATACCCTCACATGCCCGCCCCCCTACAAACTCGCCCTCCTCCTCCTCATCCTCCTCCTCACCGCCCTTGTCTTCATCCACCTCCTCCTCTTCGTCCTCCACCACCTCCTCATCGTCCTCCTCCTCCTCATCTTCTTCTGGCAACTGGACCTGTGAGGTTGCTGATGGTCAAGATAAGGTGATCTTGAGAAGGGTCCCAATCGGGGCTCAAGACGAGCTTTATGCAGCAGGGAAGAAACCTCTTCGGAGGCCCCAACTGAGGTGGGTCAGGAACATCATGGAGGAGAGGAACAAGCAGCGTAGACAAAAGGAATCTGCTAGATATTCACAATATACTCCTCCACAATAGTACCAAAGTATTAAGGTTAGCTCTCTTCATTGAATGAAGCGCTCGCTCCTCTACGCATTGACAATCTATCTTTGTTTTGTTTAAGGGGTCTCTGGGGCAACTTGTGATACCTTCCATTTTTTTGTATTTTCGGCATTTGTTTTTTAGCATGTAAATAAATGCAATAAACTATATGTTTGCTTAGTTTTTTATTCATTTAAGCATTGTTTTTTGAGGATAGAAGTACAGAAACTTGAGTGAAAAAATGAGGGACGTATGATTCAACTCCTGTACTTAAGTAAAAAAGTACATACTCCGAAATGTACTCAAATACAAAAGTAAAAAAATAATTGTTACAGTCAATTATATACAATACCCATTTCAATAGTTTGGCACAATGAAAAACAAAAAACGATTTTATTAACTTACATAGTGCTTGTAATGAGGCGGGGGGGGGGGGGGACACTATATGTTGTATGTTGTTTTTTATAACCTAGAACTAATATTTGAGTGTCATGATTGGGTATAAAAGGAGCATCTCCAAAAGGCTCCGTTGTTGCAAGCAAGAAGGGGGCGAGGTTCACCACTTGGTGAACAACTGCGGGAGCAAATATTCCTAAAGTTTAGGAGCATTTGTCAACGTATAATTGCAAGACATTTGGGGATTTCATCATCTACGGTCCATAATATCAAAAGATTCAGAAAATCTGGAGAAATCTCTGCACGTAAGAAGCAAGGCTAAAAAACAACATTGAATGTCCATGACCTTTGATCCCTTAGGCGGCACTGCATTAACTGACTGCAATGGTATGGGGGTGTGTTAGTGCCCATGGCATTGGTAAATGTGAAGGCACCATTATTACTAAAAGGGACATATATGTTTTAGAGCAACATTTGCTGCCATCCAAGCAACATCTTTTTCAGGGACATCCCTGCTTATTTTAGCAAGACAAAGCCAAGCCACATACTGCATGTGTTACAACAGCGTGGCTTCGTCGTAAAAGAGTGCGAGTAGTGGACCTGTCTCCCATTGAAAATGTATGGCGCATTACGAAGCACATAAATACGACAACGGAGACCCCGGACTGTTGAGCAACTGAAGTTGCACATAAAGCAAGAATGGGAAAGAATTCCACCTACAAAGCTTTAACAATTAGTCTCCTCCGTTCCCCAAAATAGACTGTTGTCCTTGTCCCAGCTTTTATGGAAGATGTTGCAGGCATCAAATTCAAAATAAGTGAATATTTATAAAAAAACAAAAAACAATAAAGCTTTGTCAGTTTGAGCATTAAATATCTTGTCTTTGTAGTGTATTCAAATGAGCATACGTTGAAAAGGATTTTCGTTTGTTTTACACAACATCCCGACTTCATTGGAATTGGGGTTTGTACATTAATGTCACCTTTGCTACCAAGTAAAGTGCCGTTATGATACATTTACTTTGATCTTCCTATGACATAAATCTACAGACTAATTAAAGCTTGGAACAGAGACAAACACATGAATAATGGTTTCGGTAGAGAGGGCAGAAGTGAAGAGTAGGAAAAACAACATTTAATACAGTGCACATGGATACACCAAATTTGGAATATATAATAAACTTGCAACCTTCTGGGGGAAAGGGAAAGAAGTAAAGAGGAGTAAAATTAAAATGTATTGTGTATATGTATACACTAAAATACAGAATAGATAAAGGAGGAACACTCTGGCACCATGTGACAGCTTCACACACCAAGCCACTGTACACTCTAGAAGTATAGTACAGCATAATAAAACTCAGTTAAATTATGTTGTCTCGTATACATAATAGCAGAGAGAGAGCTAATCAATGTATACAAATGTACTAAAGCTCCTTGCTTCTGGTAAAACTACATGTCCTGTCTACTGTATTTTCTCTGGTGGCAACTTCAAGTTAAAAGTCTTCATAGTAAAACCCAGGTAAATCTAAAGACGCCGTAGAAGAAAAGAGCAGGATAAGACTTGTTGGTGCATGCGTTGCAGCCTACCTAGACTAACATAAAAGGTTTTCCTTTACTCCCCTCAGGCTGATTATAGGATGACAAGAGTAGCACATACTGAACTAGAACACTGATGGCCTTTTAACAGCTGCTGACAAGCATTTGACATGATGTTCTGTGATATTTTAGGAGTCATTTACATGACAGATTTTAACTTAAAACTGTGTTGTTGAAATGATTGATTCTTTACATAACAATAACCCTTTGAAGCCAGAAGAAACACCAAGGAAACTGGTCATGCACTCACTGGGGTACACAACTTCTGGCTGAGACGCCAGCTCAACTGTAACCCAAATGAGGATAAGTGGTATTGAAAATGTATTGATTTATTCGGCATATCTTTTTTTTGTTTTGTTTTACATCCATTGCACAAAGAATCAGTTCACACACACACGACAAAGTGCCATCAGTGATGGGATTTGGAAATAGCGGTGTACAAACATTTTTCAGGCTTTTGTACTTTACTTGAATATTTATTTTCTGTCATTTTATTTGTACTCTTTCAAAAAAGGTATCAGTACTTTCGGCTCCTTCCTTTGTCAAAGTAGGCTTGTTACTTTTTTCAACATCCGTGGATGACATGACATAAAAAAAAGACAAATAGGGAGAAGTAAAACTTGTGTGCCGCGGTTTTTGTTGCGTAGAGGCAAATTATGAAAATGGGTGCTGTATATAATGGACAGAAATAATAAATTTTTATACTCTTCATTTCAGTCTGTACATTTGCTTAAGTACAGGAGCTGAATCAGTACCTTTTTTTTTTTTTTTTTAATTAACAGGCTATTTTTACATAACTATCTGTACTTCGACCTAGTGTGAGTATTTTTCCCATTGAACAATACAGTAACTCTTCATTCAGAGTTAGTTTCTACAATTATCTTTATAACATCGTGTAATGTTTCAAATAATGAGCCCAGTTTCAGCAGTCTAAATTGAACTCCCCTTGTTATTTTGCACGTAACGCTTTTGATTGCACTTGAATGCATCACGACACTTTAGCGGCTTGCAGACAAGCGGTAGTCACCTCACCTTTTGGGGCGGGGGTGATGATTAACAGGCGTCTGTCCTCTTATTTACCCCCCAGTTTCCTCCACACCTTCCCCATGATTTACGCCCACCGATAGAGGGGAGGGAGCAGGCGGGTGGGAGCAGCCAGTGCCGTGGAACTCAACTTTAGTTCCTGCTGGGACAAAAATCAACGCACCATGAGAGTCTTCTTGTTTGTTTTGACGCTCGGAGGCTCTCTGGCGTCTGACGCTCTATCTTCTGCTCACCTCGGACCGCCGTCGCTCGGCTTCAGCTCGTCGGTCCGCTCGGTGTGTAAGCCCATACCGAGCAGCCTGTCTCTGTGCCACGGCATCGGCTACCGGCACATGCGGCTGCCCAACCTGCTGGGCCACGACTCTCTGCGGGAGGCCCAGCAGCAGTCTGCCGCCTGGCTGCCGCTCGTCTCCAAGCTGTGCCACCGGGACACCAAGAAGTTCTTGTGCTCCTTGTTCGCCCCAGTTTGCGTGCCGGACTACAGCTGGCCCGTCAGCCCGTGCAGGAGCCTGTGCGATGCCGTGCGCGACCACTGCGTGCCCGTCATGAGCGCCTTCGGCTTCCCCTGGCCCGAGATGTTCAACTGCAGCCGCTTTCCCCGCGGGACCCAACTCTGCATCCCTCCCAGTGGGGAGCAGGATGCGCGGACGGTGGAGGAGGTCACCCACGAGGAAGCGCTCAAAGGTCAGTTTGGTACTTTCCTTCCATAACCCAGCCCCTTACACGGCCGCCCAAACTACGGCCCGGGGGCCATTTGCGGCCCTCTGTCCTTTTGCAAAAATAATACGGTTTAACGTCACATTTAGTGTATTGCGAGTTTGATGAATGAAATATGTTTTTGCTTCAAATAATCAAAATAATAAAAGTGCTCTGTTTTACTTTGTTTTTGCGCTTCAGAGAAGGCAGAGAAAGGTCACCACATATGCACAGTAATAAAACTTGTATGCTGCAAGACAGAAAATGCATGTTGTATTTGTTTATACCAGTCTTGACATAAACCATATACTCTGCAAACATCAATCCATCCATCCATTTTCCGTACCGCTTATCCTCACTGTGGTCACGGGCATGCTGCAGCCTATCCCAGCTGACTCTGACCAAGAGTTGGGGCACACCCTGAACTGGTTGCCAGCCAATCGCAGGGCACATACAAACAAACAATCATTCACATTCACACCTATGGGAAATTTAAAGATTTTAATCAACCTGCCATCCATATTTTTGGAATGTGGGAGGAAACCGGAGTACTCGGGGGGGCGGGGGTGGAAACACGCAGACATGGGGAGAACATGCAAACTCCAGAAAGGCAAGGCCAGATTTGAACCCAGGTCCCCAGAACTGTGAGGCAGATGTGTTAACCAGTCGTCCACCGTGCCGCCCACTCTGCAAACATGCAGACAAAAAAAAGACGTAATTACTGTTTGGGACCAACACCCCACCTTAGTCCTACAACTATTAACATGCGCAATGTCCTCACAAGTATAAGACAATTCAACGCATTAGTAGAATGACTTGCTGGCACAGTAAAAAAAAACAACAAAAAAAACATGTCGTACTAGTAGAATGCAGTTGTCAACGAGTGCACAGTTTTGTCTCACTAGTAACATGTAGTTGTCTTACTAATAAGGACAAAGAGCCAGCTCATGAGGATATCGAATAATGGCTCAAACAGCTTTACCTAAAGCCGTGGGAGTATTTATTGATATCTTTGATAAGGAAGAGATAGTGTGTGACTCATCCTTACTAGTCGGGCCTCGTAGTGTTGAGTGTAGCGCTGTAACTTACTAGTAAGCTTTAATTGCATCCTAGTAATGTTGCAACTATTGATGTTAAGAGCTGCTGCTGTTTTACTTGAATTTGTTTTTAATTGTGTTCCTGAAAAGACAAAAAAAAAAAAAGCATTTTGTTTTGCATTTTGTTTCCTTACTGAACTGTAAAATCTTAAAAAGCAAGGTAGCAAACCATGATTTTGAGTGCAATGTTACCACCCTAGCGCTTATACTGTATATACGGTTTCACCGTAATGAGCACAATTGTACAATGTGGCCTGTGATGAAAACTACTTTGACACCCCTGTTTTAAAAATGCACTTTAGCAAAAAAAAAAAAAAGAGCTGAATGATTACGTCGACTTTTTAGAGAATATTCAATGGACTGATGAGACGAACAAACTTTTTGGAAGTTGTGTCTCGTTACCTGCAACACAGCATTTCAGAAAAAGAACACCATAGGAACAGTCAAAAATGGTGGTGGTAGTGTGATGGTCTTGGGCTGCTTTCTCCTTCACGCCCTGGACAACTTGCTGTGATTGATGAAACCATGAAACCTGCTCTTTTAACAGAAAATCCTGAAGGGGAATGTTCAGCCATCAGTTTTTGACCTCAAGATGAAGCGCACTTGGGTTCTACAGCAGGATAACGATCCAAAACACACCAGCAAGTCAACTTCTGAATGGCTTGAAAAAACAAAATGAAGATTTTGGAGTGGCATAGTCAAAGTCCAGACTTGAATCTGATTGAAATGCAGTGGCATGACCTTAAAAAGGCCGTTCATGCTCGAAAACCCTAAATTTTTGCTGAATTCAAACATTTCTGCAAGGAAAAGTGGGCTAAAATATCTCCACAGAGATGGGAAAGACTGATTGGCAGTTCTAGAAAATGCTTGATTTCAGTTGTTGCTGCTGAGGATGGCCCAACCCAGTTATTAAGTTTAGGGGGCCATTACGTTTTCACACAGGGCAAGGTAACTGAATAGGTTTTTTTCCTCAATAAATGAAATCACCATTTAAAAACAGCATTTAAAGTTCACTTGGGTTATACTGTATTTGTCTGATATTTACAATTGTTTGACGATCTTAAACTTTAAAATGGGGAAACTATGCAAAAATATAAGAGACAGGGACAATACCTTTTCCCCGGCACTGTACCATATGTTTTTGGAATGCGTGTGTAAACTCCACACAAGAGGGCCTGAGTCAAACGCAGAACTTCTCAACTGAGAGGCAGACATGCTAAGCACTACCCTACCGGGTTACCCTGGAAACTACAATAACAAAAATAAAATTCACGACTGTGTCATCAAAACTGCATTATTATCTTGTAAAATCAAGATATTTGACAGCTCTTGTATTATATCTCATTATGCATGTGCAATGCTGGAGGGTGTAGTCTACTTTGTTTCAGCCTCCACCCCTACATTTAAAAAAATCAATACACATTTGAATAAGTCAGTATCTGCTGTTAAATGAGACTTTACTTTTTCTTTCAAGCACCTCGTGTATCTTAAAGCGGTGGTTGAAGGGTTTCTTTTTCCTTGCTCCCATGCTTACACCTCTGCAGACGCAGACATGTATAATCTCTCTTTTCAATACCCAGGAAGTGTCATTTGTGATGCCTGCAGTCTGGCAGCTGAGGGAGAGACTGACATCCAGGACAACTTTTGTGAAAGTCCATATGGTGAGGAAAGAAATTATGGGATACTACAACATAGACTCTTGACAGCAGACCGTCATTTATATATTTAAAAAAAACAAAAAAAAAAAACAATCTTTGTTTCCCGTCCACATGAACTGTTGTTTGTGTTACAATGTGTCCGAAATCACACGTTTTGTCTCTGTCGCAGCATTTAAGATGCGTCTGGGCAGTGTGTCGAAGGTGGGAGGAGACCTTCAGCTGGTGCCTTTGGCCCGAAGCCGCATCCTGAGGTGGGCAGGGGGAGGTGCGGAGAGGGCGGGGATTGGAGGCGCGATGGCCCACAATGCTCTGTGGCTGCAGGAAGGAGGCACTTGTGTGTGTCCCAGCTTGGATTTAGCTGACAAAAATGATGACATTTTAGCAGGGGAGATCATGGACAAAAAGGTAAACAGGGTTCAGAATGGATGGTACTTGGTACTGGCTAGGGCTGAGGAGGGAAGGCTGGTGTTGACTCGGCTGGTGCTCTGGACTAGAGGTGACAAAGAGCTGAAGAAGTTCACAAGGAGTCTCCTGAAACAACCCTGCCCTGAGCTGTAGCCGTTCTGTCTTTAACCAATTAGCATTTTTTTTAGCGACGTCCTGTTCAGAAACTCTATAAATAACCAAATGAATCACCCATGCGCAGACTTTTAAGCACTGGTGTAAACGAAGACGTGTAAAAATATACTCTGACCACTTTCTTAATGAATGATCCCCCATTACTTTTTAACAGGTGCCAATTGGCTCAAGGTCTTGGACACATCTTTTGTTGGTGCGGGGGTGGGATATAATTGACTCATGTATGGCACAGTTTTTTACCTGACAGGTTTTTACAATGTTTTATATTTGCTATTAAAGTGTTAAATAGCCACCTTTCAAATGCTTCATATGCCTGGATAGAACATCTAAATAGTTAACATTCAGTAACAAAGTTGTTGTAACCTTATATTTTAGTTTTTTCCATCCATCGATTTTCTGTACCGCTTCATCCTCACAAGGGTCACGGGTGTGCTGGAGCCTATCCCAGCTATATTCGGGCGAGAGGCGGGGTACACCCTGAACCGGTCGGCAGCGAATCGCAGGGCACATATGAAAAAACAACCATTCGTGCACACATTCACACTTACGGGCAATTTAGAGTCTTCAATCAACCTACCATGCATGTTTTTGGGATGTGGGAGGAAACCGGAGTGCCCGGAGAAAACCCACGTAGGCACGGGGAGAACATGCAAACTCCACACAGGTTGGACCGGGATTTGAACCCCCAGTCCTCAGAACTGTGAGGCAGATGTGTTAACCAGTCGCGCACCGTGCTGCCTTGTTTTTTCCAGTCGTTTACATTTGTGCATAAAATATCAGCTTTACATTGGAGTTAAACAGGGAAGTGTTGACCCTTTCACACCATAAGGTTACAATATAGTAATACAACAGCCTTCTCATTAAAAATATATTGATACATATTTTTTAAGACACAATGATAAGGAAGCACTCATTGCTCTTGCTCATACTGTTTGCTGTTTGATACCATGAATATTAAACAGAATAAAACATAATCGACAATCAACAAATCAGCAAATTAGCACTGAACAGAAACATGGCCTAAACAGTTTTATACTGCATGTCTCAATTCTTTTTTTGGGTGTATTTTATTTTTCGTGTTTATGTCACTTTCTTATTTGTTGATTTGGGAACATCTTAGTGTAACTTCTTGTACTCACAATATTCCATAAATGAGGTTTGTTGCCTGTAATGGTTGTGTTTTTCTTAAACCTTCCATATTGACCGAGCAAAGTGGGAAAGTTGACTCAAAGTCAAACATACTTGGATACACACCTGTTGCTGTTAACTTGATACATCAAATGTCTGCTTCACTTTGTCTCGCACGGCACCGTGACTCTGCTTCTCTGTGGCTGTACGGTACAAAAATGGACATAAAACATTTGGTGTGTCTGGTTGAGATTGATGAAAAATACTACTCAGTAATAATACATATACTAGTATTAATGCCTATAGGTTGTAATCTTACTGGACAAACACGTGAACGTGATGCTTGAATAATTCATAGCCTCGGATCTCCATCCTTCACTTACACACCTAGCTGCGTTTGTGTCAGATGCCGAGCTAGCGAATGCTAAGCGTATTTTCCAGAGACGAGGTGAGTGTTTCTGTTTTACTTGTGATGCATTCTCCTCTGGTAAAGGTTATACAACAGAATGATGTCAGAATGGCCTACTGCTGCATAGACTAGGTACAGAAGCTTCCAATTTTCATTGCTATGAAAGTTTGCATGACTCAGGTAAAATAATTCCTCTTTATAATGAATCCCTAACGTAATGTCCATTACTGATCGTTACAATGAATCCCTAATGTAATATGTCAATTAGTGATCTTTTCACACACATGATGGTTTGTGTTGCTGTTATGAAATGACAGAAGGAATCACAATAATGATTAAATTGCTTCTTAACTAAGTGGGACTGACAAAAATAAATATTTTAAACACTACGTAACAAATCTGTATTATTTTAAGGCAGATTGTTTTATAATAAATAATGTCCATCTTGTCTTGTCCACTCAACACCAGATAAATATCAGTGGGTGGCAAATACATTAGAAATAGGAGACAAACAGGGGGGGGAAGAACACTCTACAAGACACAGGATCAGGTTTGGGTTACCCTCTTTTTGAACAATATGAACTCATGTTATCTCAAAGTAAAAGCTTTCAAATCACTTGGATAGTACACTGACTGACTACTGCTACTTGATTGCTTCCCTTTTGAACATAAACGATTGATTGATACTAATGACAGGTGTGCAGATACTATAGGATGGTGTCCCCTGCCATTGCATTGGCTTTCCTCCCACTCCTGCTGACACTGCTCATCCGATACCGTTTCTACTTCGCGTTGTTCTACCGAGCGGTCCTGGTCCGCCTTTGGAAGGACTGTGTCACTGGTCTGAGCCGTGAGGAGCGGGCCTACCGATATGTTCTCACACATGCCACCCCCGGGGACCCTGACAGCATCTTGGACACTTTTGATGAGTGGTGCAGCAAGGTGGAGTACATCAGTAACATTGGACCTAAAAAGGGTGAGTGGAGGAGCTTTAAAACACAGTAATCCCTCACTAATTGCAGGGGTTAGGTTCCAGACCACCCCCACAGTAGGCAAAATCCACAAAGTAGCAACCACATAGTTTTTTTCATTTATACATATTGTACAGCTGCATGAATCTCCCAAGACTCTTTTTAATCTTCCCCTCACTCCTATTAACCGCTACCATACGCTGATAAGCACTTTCTGTACTCTTAAACACCTATCAAACTCTTAATCGTATAGTAATGCACAGCACAACTGTGCACTCTGAACATTTTATTCATTGTAAAGTGTTTTGCTTTTTTTTCTGTTTTTTTACACTTTTAATGCTTGATGCCAGAAAGTGTGTATTTTACCACCCAAAAATTACAGCATACACTCAAAATCCTGCGATATGTACAATATGAATATGAAAAAAAATCCACAATGCTCTGAATCCGCAATAAGTGAACCATGATATAGCGATGGAACATTATTATCTTTGCGAAGGTTTATATTATTTCGTCTCAATATTATTAGGGATATTTCAACTGAGTCATTATGACTTTAAGATGCCTTTGAGACTTCCCCATTTCACCCCTGCAAAATGTTTTAATTTTTGTATTGTTTTAAGTAGATGTTATGCTATTAGAAATTCATATTGGTCACCCTCACCACACTTTTTTTTTATGAATTAACTGCAAGCATACAAACAACAAAATAAAATGTAAAATTATTGAAACACATTTTAAGAAACTTATCTTTACACTGGTATGTGTGGAAATATTTGACCACTAATAATAAGACGGCTATAAGAAGTTTCATTCTTCTGCTCCATTTTTATGATGGCTGAATCTGAGGAGGACGCTAAAGGCACTTTATAGTGATACTAACCCACCTGCATCTTTTTTTTTGTGTAGGAAAGATCCTGGACCGTCTGCTGATGGAGCAGAGTCCGCTGACAGTCCTGGAGTTGGGGACCCACTGTGGCTACAGCACTGTGCGTATGGCCCGGGCTCTACCACTGGGTGCCAGGATCTACAGCGTTGAAATGGACCAAAGGAATGCTGCCATCGCTGAGAAAATCATCCGCCTGGCAGGCTTTGATGACGATACAGTGAGAGACACAATCATCATTTTTTTGTTAATACAATAATCGGATCAGTTCTTACATTGTCTTGGGATGTGAGAAATATGTAGTTGTTTTTTCCATCACTCAGGTAGAGCTGATTGTGACTCCATCAGATGAAGTGATCCCACGCCTGCGCTCTGACTTTGGTTTGGAGAGGCTCGATTTGGTCTTCATGGACCACTGGAAGAAATGCTATTGTACTGATCTGCAGGTAGCTGCGACAAACCATAAAACATAGTGCCTTACCACAAAATTTAAAATTGTTGAAACAATTGTGGGCCACAGGATTACATCTTTATACATGTAGGCAGTGTGTAAACAATCATTCTCCAAAGTTAAGTAGTAAAAGTACAGGATATCAACAAGACATTTTGTTTTCCATCTAAGTAAATTTCCCTTAGTCACGCTGGCCAAGTTTTAAATCATGTGAGCACTTCAATTGTGCTGGGAAACAGTGACCTGGGTAACAATGTTCTGTTTCAATATCCAGAATTACAATGCAAGACACTCCACTTTCATACAATAGTCTATACAAAAGGTCCTCAATTAAAAGTAAACTTCAGGGTAATTTGTTCAAGCAGAGGTCTGGAACAAAATAGCAAAGCTTGCATTAAAATGTATGTCTTCTCATCACCAACTTATTGTGGGGGAAAAAAAGAACAATTGTATACAAGTGCACTAAGTACTGTTGATTTTTACACTAAACTGGAACAACTTATAATAATACAACATTCTTTTGAACAAAGCATTGTTAAATGACTGAGAATTTAAATAAATTAAGTAAATGTTAAAATAAAGGTTATTTCCTCATCAATCACGGTAAATTTGCAGACACATTTCAAAGAAAAAGTCTGCCCAAATATGAACACCCCATTTTTTCTTCATTTTTCTGGTTTTAAAGCGCAACTTTATCCGTGTAACCTGAACCTGCTTCCTTTGACTCTGCCCCTCGTTTGCCTCGCACACACTTTCTCCACTCACAAAGCTGCACTGAGTAAATCATTTGAATGGCTGACACATGTCATGTGAGAGGAGTTCCAATACATGTGATTGGTCTGTGTGCATACATTTCTTACCGTTATGACCAGAAGAGCTGCCAGAAAGCTACACAGGTTGAAATAAGTATATCAATAAAATAATAAACCAAATTGTAATTGGCTGCTGACCAGTCCAAGATGTACCCTGCCTCTCGCCAAAAGTCAGCTGTGATAGGCTCGAGCTCTCTCATAACTCTAATGACGAATGGAAAACATGGATGAATGAGCTAAATTACAAGTGATCGGAAAAATATATATCTAATTAATCTAATAATCTATTGAGGACCCCTGTGATATATAATGTGTGGTCAAAAGGTAATTTAATGTAATTTCTGCTGTTGTATAACACGACACTAAATGTGTATTTGTTGATATGCTGGTCTTATAGATGTTGGAGGGTTCTGGTCTGCTCGGGAAAGGATCTATAATTTTGGCAGACAACGTGCTGTTTCCTGGCGCTCCCAAATTTCTCAGACACATTCGCAAGAGCGGCTTGTATGAGTGGAAGATCCACCGTGCTACACTGGAGTACAGCAAGGGTATCAGGGATGGGATGGCAGAGCTGGTGTACCAGGGGATCAAGTAGACCAACAAAGACTTGGATAGATTTGTTAAAAACACACAAAAAAAAGATGCATCAATGACAAAGGTTAATTGATTGTGATGCTGGTGAACAAAATGTAAATAAAAATAAATTAAGCATCTCAGTGTTGACTCTTCCAGAGATCTTAACTCTCTCTAAGATTCTTTTTACAATCAGTCATGTTAGTGACTTGTTGCTTATTAACCTGTTGCCTCATTGCAAAACATCCCTTCAACTGTGTCTTTTTAGCAACACTTTTTCAGCCTTTTTTGTTGTGACTAAAAAAAAAGTAATGCAAAGTTTTTCGTTTAAAAAAAAAAAAAAAGTTTTTACTCATACTGTGTTGATTGCATTTTACATTCACTGTTCAGGAAAACATCCCAAAAGATACATGCTTTAAACTTTTTAAATGTTTTAAGGCTATCCAAAGTACATTTGTAATATATGCAATAAGACAAAACTGAAAATGGTCAAAGTTGTTGCAGTATTTTTCATTTATGAGCATCTCTATGAGTAACAAGCGTTATAGCTGACTGACTGAGCTAACTTATACTGCGTTAGTTCGAAACTGTAACAATATGACAAGGCCAAAGTTAATTGGTGAGATGTGTTCGATCATTATCTCCTGTGGAAAACTTTGTACCAGGAGCAACTTTTACAGTAGCAATGGCCGGCAATATTTCAAAACTGGATGACTCGTGAGATTGGTGTGAAATTCAAAAGCTACAGTTTGTCTTACACAACACTGCAAGTGAGGTTTTAAATACATTTTTTTAAAAACTGTATATATAAGTCTCATTTTAGGACCTTTCCCCTGTGCTATCATAGCACATTCATTCATTTAGCGATGTGCATATGTTAGTGACATACGCTCACCAGCCACAACATTAGGTACACTTGCGCAATCTATTGTGATCAAAAAGTGTGGTAACCAAAATATTTGAAAATATACCACTGCAACCGCAATTTGTTAAATTAATACCTCTGTGATAGTGTCATTCAAAAGCAAGTATTATTTTTCTAAAGTCTGGATTTATATTGGATATCATTAGATAATGCAAATGTACCTAATTACGGAGTAACAGGGTGGCTGTCAACAGCAATGAGAGTAGATAGATGCATCTCAGGCACAGTCCTGTTTTGGGGGCAAGTAGAATCCCCAAAGTCTTTGTCAAATCATCCATTGGTCTTGATCTTGGTCTTGTCCTTCCATGTCCACCTGACAAACAGAAAAAAAGAAAAGCATTTTAAAATGTGTTTCTAGAATGGGTGAATTCCTTCATTTTCCTTCCTTCAATTTCATTGCATTTATGATCCATAGTGTTGAATAAATTCCCGAAGTGATGTATAAAAACACCTCATTGATCTCGCCATCGTCAGGTGACTCATTGTAATCGTTCATCTCATCCATGTCCTGCATGTCTTCTTCATCTTCTGAGTCCTCCTCACTGTCTTCCTCGTCTTCATCATCTTCCTCTTCCTCCTCCTCATAGCCTCCTCCCTGCACCCAGGAAACGCACATGGTAAATTTATTCGGTTAATGTTAGATGTGTCCAAAAATATTATACCACCCAAGCAAAATACAATTGTGTGAAACTGGTGAAAATATTAGTCAACTTTTTTTAGTATTGTATTATTATAGCACAACAGTAGCAAAAGTAAATGACACACTGACTACTTTTTTGCCACGTCATACATCACAGTTGAAGACATGAAAAATAACTGTCTCATTAAGAGAGATGCTTAAACCTTTTCCAGGGATGAAAGCCATGTAGAAGGTTGGTGTCAAACATTTGACACAAATATATTATTACCTCAAAAATTGTTTTCCCAATTGGCAGTTGATTGTTGTCTTTCTCAGCAATACTCTGCAACTAAGGCAAGAAGAAATAACACGGTTTATCCAACCATGAACTATATTATAAGAACACTGTGCAAAAAGAAAGCCACAAATTCACAAAAGTCAAAGTGTCTTTCAATTCACAATATATTTGTTTTGTCGTTGTTCGTGTTACTCGGCAATCTGTAACGGAGAATCAAATACATATAAAACAGATCATTTACATCCTACAAATTGATGGATACCTAGTTATGAAATCAGAAGTCAAGGATAATAGTTTGTTCAACTATTGTTCAAGTTACCATTAACAGAAAATGCTTGCAATGTCTCAACGCTACTATGTATTGTTATTATTTTATGAGAATTTGAGCAATAATCATGGAAGTAGACACTGATGATTTGCTTTCGCGGGCCACATGAAATGACTTGGAGGGCCAGATTTGGCCCCCCCGGGCCTTGAATTTGACACCTGTGCTATAGAGGTTTAAAACAAACAAACAAACGAACAAACAAACGCTTAGCTGTCACTCGGCATCCCAAATTGTACTCATAAAAGCTTCGATGGCAATCATTCAACGTGTATGTACGTTACCCAGGTTTGATGCTGCTGTTCCTGCTGCTGCAGCTCCGTCTCATCGACGCAGGGTCGGTCCAAGTTGAACCACAGAGACTCGGTGATGCGGGGAAACAAGGAGGGGAAAAGCGTGGACATGTCGGCTTTTAAGGGGACACCAAAACAGAGCACTAAACCTATGCTTCACGCCACCGCGGCACCTTAAAAAACGCGTTTACCCACGTCTTCTTATTTATCAGCAGTAATAATTGACAACACCAATTTAACCAAATAAAGATAAACACTTTACTATAGTTACCATGCAATTCTTACAGTTAATTAGCCTGCAAATTCGGCAAAAACGTTTTCAAAATTTTCAAACAAACATGTAGGAAGTTAGGGGTGCTCACGAAACGATGTTCGACTATTTCCGGTTTGAGTTTCGTTCCGCTTTGGTGGTGCGACCGAGAGGCCAGAAAGTCGCGACACAAAAGGTGAAAGTTGACGTTTTAAACAATAACAGAAAACTTGAGTAAGTTTTTTTTTTTCATCGTGGTAGATGATAATTTTGCATAAGGTGACAAACAACCAAGACAATATCAGCAGGAAACACATCTTTCAAGTGAATTGGCTATGCTATGATATCATCCTTTTATAACTGTGCAAAATGTATTTTATATTTTATATTTCTGGAACTCAAGAAATACCACCCAAATACCACGGCAAAACTATTGGAATGTCTGCTTGTTTTAGTTTGCATTGATCGATAGCACCTACCTGAGGGAAGGAGCTGGAAGAGGTGGTGACCAGGATGTGGAGGGTCCAAGAGGATTTTGTGTGCTTTTGTCTTATTTCTGGCAGGATGCAAGTCCTCAAAGGTGGGTAGGGGGGTACCATCAATCTTTCAGCAGTTTTGATTGTCCGTTGCAGTCAGAGTTTGTCCTTTTTTTGTACCAGCACCAAACCAGACTGTGATGGATGAACACAGGACTGATTCAACGACTGCTGTGTAGAACTGCCTCAGAAGCTCCTGTGGCAGGCCGTGCTTCCTCAGAAGCCGCAGGAAGTGCAGCCTCTGCTGGGCCTTTTTGAGGATGGAGTTGATGTTTGTTGGTCTCCCACTTCCGGTCCTAAGAGACTGTAATTCCCAAGAACCTGAAGGTCCCGACGGTTGACACAGGGCAGTTGGACAGCGTGAGGGGCTGCTGTGGTGAAGGATGCCTCCTGAAGTCCACGATCATCTCTACAGTATTATTTAAATATTTACATAAAAGTATTTTTTTCATAATATGTCTAATCTTATCTTTAATTCTTGGGTCATCCTGCCATTTTTGTGTGTATACAGTGGAGTAAACCTTGAGATAAGACTAAACTACCTCACATGTAGACGTAATAAATCCCATTATCACACACCTCTTCTTTTCGACAGTCACACACATGATGGGAAGACTTTGGACTTTGGAAACAAGTATGGTGTGACAACCTTTCGTATTAGAGGGAAATCTCTCAATTTTGGTCATACTCATTTGCACACATCCTGGTTTATACTCTACACAGGTGTGTTTTCAGACGGTTTCTTGGGCTTCAGAACAGTTTGCGGACTATCACAATAAGGTAAACAATTTCATTCATCATCATCCTCTAGTGTTCTGTCTGTCAATGAGTACCATATATTCATTTGTTGCACGTAGGACTCATTGCGCCACAGTGGTTCCAGTTGAAGTTGTATAGATAGGAGTTGTCGTCATGAGACAAAACGTGAAAGAATTTGCACAGTTAAAAAAAATAAATAAAATGTAATTTGGATCGTTATTTTCGCTTTGACTGAATTATCTTTACTCATCATTCTTTTGCTAAGTTAATGGCTCATTAATGTTTCACTTGGAATGAATGGTTTGGCTGTTACAGGACTGATTGTTTTCAGTGTATGTGCAGTTAATGCAGAAAACGCTAATATGCAGCTCTGGAAAAAACATTCAGAGAAAAAAAAAAAAAAAAAAAAAAAGTCTATATATATGCCGCGTGGGAGAATATATATTTATATATATACCGTACCCATGCGGCACGGTGGACGACTGGTTAGAGCGTCAGCCTCACAGTTCTGAGGACCTGGGTTCAATCCCCGGCCCCGCCTGTGTGGAGTTTGCATGTTCTCCCCGTGCCTGCGTGGGTTTTCTCTGGGAACTCCGGTTTCCTCCCACATCCCAAAAACATGCATTAATTGGAGACTCTAAATTACCCGTAAGTGTGACTGTGAGTGCAAATGGTTGTTTGTGCCCTGCGATTGGAATTTTTTTTGTATTTGGAATTTTGGATTCATGTTGGATGTAGTATGTAAAATAAAACAAAAATGCTCAATTTATGCAAACTGATGAGTGGGTATATGAGTATATGAGTTACTTTTTGGTGATCACAATGTCTTTCTGCTGCACAGCCATGTGGGTTGTTTTTCTGGTGTTACTGCTCCCCATTTCCAGGGGCTCTCTGTCTCAGGACAAACTTAATATGTGTATGGATGCCAAACACCACAAAGTAAAGCCTGGCCCAGAGGGAAAACTTTACCTTCAGGTGATGGACACAAATACAATCGGTGCACATCTGATTCTTATTTCTGTTTTTACTGCTATTGACAATTACTGTAAACAGCAATAAGTGTTCATCGTGTCCTTTCTTTTGTTTTTAGTGTGTCCCGTGGGGTGAAAATGCATGTTGTACAGCAAATACCTCTGTTGAAGCTCATGACGACAACTCCTATCTATACAACTTCAACTGGAACCACTGTGGCGCAATGAGTCCCAAGTGCAAGAGGCACTTCGTCCAAGACACTTGCTTCTATGAATGCTCACCACACCTGGGGCCCTGGATACAAGCGGTGGGTAATGCCAAGCTTGTTTTTGTTCACACATCAGTGTGCCCCTAATTGGCAGTCCAAAGAGGGAAGACAGGAAGTAGAAACCCTGGCAAAATATTTATTCTTAAATGGTATTTTATCTTGTATTATGTGTTGTAATGCATTATCTCGTTAATTATGCATTCATACATTACTTATACTGATTTTTTTGTGACTCCAGGTAGATCAGTCCTGGCGCAAAGAGCGAATCTTGAATGTACCTCTGTGTATGGAGGACTGCCATGACTGGTGGGAGGACTGCAAAAATGAAATGACATGTAAGACTAACTGGCACAAAGGATGGGACTGGAGTTCAGGTGTGTTCTCATCACTAACATGACTCTTTTACTGAGTCATCCTCTATTGCTCATGGACACGTGTGCAAAATGACGTTGCCTGTAATACTTGTACCTACTTTTGTTCTGCATGAAAATCAACAATGTTCACTGAAAATATTATTGAGTGCTACTTAACAGGGTGCACATGCTGTGTGTTAATGATGACGAAGTAAACCAAAATAATCATCTTTCTGTATTACAGGTATTAACAATTGCCCAGAAGGCAGCAAGTGCAGAAAGTGGACTGATGTGTACCCAACGCCCAAATCCATGTGTGAAGAAATCTGGTCTAAATCCTATCTTTATACTACACACTCCAAAACATCAGGGCGGTGCATGCAGCTCTGGTTCACTGGGCCAAACCCCAACACGAAGGTAGCTGAGTATTACATTAACAATGCTCGGCAACACCGTAGTTTTTCAGTCACGTTGCTGCTCTTCCTGGCTACATCGTCTCTTTCTGCACTGACCTAAACAGAGTACTTTTTTCTTGCCCGCACCTCTTGGTTCTGGACAGATCAATAAAGTTGATTCCAAATCTAGTGTCTGTTGTATTTTCTTTTTCAGGTATTATATCTGGTCGAGGAGTTTTCTGTCTGCAAACTCACAAATCGGACAAACTTAGTTAGATAGGTAAATGTTTATCATTCTGTGGAATTGAAACTAAAGAGTATGTCTGTTTGTTTAATGTTTGCGCCAAAAGCTCTTGTCAAAAACAGCTGCTTGGATATAGGCATTAGTTTGGCAGCTTGTACAGTACATCCTTCCTGTTTTTATTTAACTAATCCCATTCATTTCCATACTGTTTATCAGTTTAAGGGTCAAAAACAAGCTGCAGAAGTCCTTCCCTGCTGACTTAGGGTAAAAGGTGAGGTGCATCCTGGAATAGAGATAAAACCATAATAACATTTCTGACTGTTTGTATCATGTATTACTGTTTTAAATTGTGATTATTGGTACTACAGTAATGTCTCAGAATAGTACAATAGTTGTCTTTTAGACTGGTGAGAAGACGAACAAGAAGAAGACAAAGCGACTCATGACAGCGAAGAAGAAGACGTCAGACACATGATATTGTGCTGGGGAACATGCCAGAATGCAACCTAGATGACAATGGTATGTTTTCACCAACCAAAGAAGACTACGGCACAACTGTGGGTTTATTTACGTAGTTGGGTTTTTTAAGACAGCAAATGGAAAATTAATTTATTATAATTACCCTGTATGCAGTGGGGAAACACATTGAATACTGCGATCACTACAAAAAAATTGTACCACCACCCAAAGGTCTGCTGATGAATACACTTTAAAAAATCAAGTAGATATAAAATAAAGTAGACAGGAGACTGCCCAGTCACTCATAAAATATGCAGGTTGTTCTTGAATAAACAAAACCACATTTGTCAACAATCAAAGGCACACTGGGAACTGCACCGAGAGCATTGTTTCTCTGGATCGAAGAGATCAGACCTGCACATGACCACTCAAGGCTAGCAACAGTGGTTAGTAGTCTCTACTGCTGACTAATTATTGGGTTCCAGTTTCCTAAGCCCTAGTGTGTGTGTGTGTGTGTGTGTGTGTGTGTGCGTGTGTGTGTGTGTGCGTGTGCGTGGATGTATACGTGTCTCTTTAGAATCCTTTTTGTATGCAGGTTTAGTTTACACTGACAGTCAATAAGTCAGATCACAAAAATAGTGTCAGAAAATTATTTCAATGTGTTTGGATAAATGTGCTCCAATGTATGTGGTGAATATCTCAAAAATGGCATTGGGATTTTAGATATGAATTGCTTTGTGACGTTTGACTCAGTCAGATATCTAAAATCCACACAACTGTAAACCAAAATGATAACATCCTGACAATATTATCTTAAGATACTTGTTAACTGTAAGCGCGATACAGTCAAGGTCCTGCACAATACATCTAATGAATGTGTAAGTGTGACTCAGGTTAAAGTTATACTACCTGACAATTTAAAGATGGCCCTGACAAGCTGTGCAAGAATGAATGCATGAGCCTGTGAGGACAATCTTTATACATTGGATATAAAAAGTCTACACACTCCTGTTCAAATGCTAGGTTTTTGTGATATAAATCATCGGACCATAAAACATTTTCCCCAGTGTTAAGGAGATTTTTGTCCTGGTCCGATTAAACTAAGGTTTAATTTATTGGCCATTATTGTTATTATGTTTGGTGAGAACACAACAATGCTCATCATGTATAGAAAGCATGGTGGTGGCGCCATCATGCGTTGAGGCTGTTTTTCTATAATTGGAAATGGGGCCTTATTAAACAAGGCACTGGAGGGAATTATGAAGAGTTTGAAATAGAAATCAGTGTTGGCACACAACTTTCAGGCTTCTGTTAGAAAGTGAAAAAATGCACGCAAAAAAAGCCTACTAGAACATCTGATATCTATTTGGGGACTTGAAGTCTCATGAGATTTTCTGACTTCTTGCATGACGTCATGCATGATTATGGTTTTAACTTTTGTGTTACATTGTGTTCTATCGATCTACCCATGCGGAATGAATTCATACATAACATTTGCTTGGTGGTATAAAAAACAAGACAGACATTTTTCAAACTATGAGTGTAATAATATTTGAGGCAACAACTAGATGGCTAGCTTTAGTTTAAACATTAATATTTAACCAGATTTTTTCACTTTTCTGCTCTGTCATCCGGTAGCCTTTATCAATTTTTAGAAAAACTACAGTCAATCGTCTGCCTCAGCTAAACTGTAAATGGAAAATGCTCACTGCACTCCCACAAACATTGCCGATTTACAATACACGAAGCAAATAAATGTCCAAGCAAATAGAAAAATGCAAATATAACTTCTTTGTATGTATGCAAATCTTACTTTTACAATTAGATTGTTGTGGAGCTGCTGTAGTTATTCTCAGTTTCTCACATCGACAGGCAAATTATAGAAAACATGATGCTGCCATAGTCAAATGATTTTATTTGTGTGTGTGTTGTGGTCTGAACAAGGATTGCATAACAAGATTGGAGAGTGTTGACAAATTCGGTTCCCATTGCTGCATGCAGGCCATACTGATGTTCCAACAAACAGCCCATGGCTTTGCTGTGCAAGTGTGCAGGACATGATGAAAGCCATCCCCATCCGTTGTGAATTCAAAGACGCAAAGAGACAAAGTTGCTTTGGGATTTGCTTTGAAAATCAAATTGATTAGATATGACAGTTTGTGGCTGAAGTCGCTGAACTCCATTTAATCTGTCCATAATTGGGTTTTAATTTGTTTAATATATAAAGACCTAAATAAAGGTGTGTATACAAAACCTGTATTTAATCCTTTTTTTTTTTCTTTGCCTATCTCTCCACCAGAGAGCGTTATAAATTCGATGATGTTTATGACGAAATGCAAAGCAAAACGTGCCTGGAGAAAAAATAAATAAAACGCTAGTATGGTAAGTGGTCGATTGAAGCTTTTACTCTGAAAATCTTGCCCAGATCTTTTGGTGTGTTTACAGTTAATAAAGGACACAGCGTGTGGACGTGGGCTGTGATCACCGCTGTTCCCCGCTTTCCAGCGTGGATTTACATATAGCCACATTTTCTACTGTGGCAGTGGGGAAGCAAAAGAGGAGGGTGGCGAGACTTTCAGGAACCCAGACGGCAGACGGCAACCAACTTAACTCAACGCTTTGGTAACTTGTGTCGCTGTCGTTTGTTCGCCCCGAAGTCTTCGCCACTTTCCTCGGTTCTTAACTCTTAGGCTTAACCCCCGCCCCCCGTCGGGAGGCAGGCTGGGAGGTTTTCGGACAAGTCGGGAAGCAGTTGACGCCGGTTCGTGGGGCTGTGGCCATGGCCGGAGGTGGCGGCGGTGGCGTCGGGCTTTCTCCACTGGGGCCCGTACCGCCGATGTGGTATCACCGGGACCTCAGTCGTGCTGCGGCCGAGGAGCTGCTGGCTCGCGCCGGGAGGGACGGCAGCTTCCTGGTACGGGACAGCGAGAGTGTCAACGGGGCTTACGCTTTGTGTGTACTGTAAGTACCGTAATCGATCAAAACACGTTTCGTTATGCAGGCAGTACTCGTTGTTGTGTTTGCGCTTGTTTTTTTTTTTTTTTTTTTGGTTTGATTTGGCACCGCTTGAATTCTACGTAAACGAATACGTTCAGGCGTTATGCCTTCGGGGAGTCTTACAAGTTTGGTGATGGTGGCGTTATTGTACTTGCCCTGTTTTTCTTTGCTATTTTGCTTTATTATAATGTGTAATGTTTGTGGTAGTGCCCACGCTTCGAGGGCACAGGCAGCAGGGGAGAGACCGTGTGTTTGCCCAGCACTCCAACTCCAGCATATGGCACTGCAGTAGTTTGAGAGCTGCCCACCGATAGATGTGGTCGCCTGCAGCGTCATTTTTTTACAGGGCGCTCAGCTCAGTGTGTGGGTGCAGAACATTGCTATTAAACTGAATAGCAGTGGTTTTAAAAAAAGAACTGTGCTGTTATAATTTAAAGCTGGCTCGTCGTTAAGATGTACTTCGGAGGCCCCCCTAATCTCAATGCTGAAATGAATGATAAATGGTAAAACACACCTTCCATCTAAATAACATTTTGCCACCACTCCCATTATTAGTTAGCTACTGGTAGACGACAAACACCAGAAGACTGTCACATTTATATAAATAAATTTCACAACGACCAGTGATGTGTCCCTTTCACTGACTCGGCCGCATCAAATGTAGCATGTCGAAAAACTGCAACGTAAGGGCTGGTACACACAGGGATTTTTCAAGTTTTTCAATGTTTATACAAGTTTTGTCTCTTACAGAGCCCCCACATGAAGATATAAAATAAATCAGGCATTGAACAGTTTTGATCATACTGTGTGTGGTGTGCACAGATAATCCCAACACATAAAACCACACGCATAAAGATTCTGTTCCATCATTGATCTCGAATCTAATCTGCCAAGACCAAAAACTAAAACAAAGAAAATGAAAAATAGCAACGCAACATTGAAGAGGATACACGAGAGGAGGAAATGATGGTGGCCTTGAAACTCTTTTTTTCTTTTTAACAGAAAAATCCTGAACTAAAAAGAAAAAGACAGTGGAAAAACTTCACTGTGATATTAAATAAGGACTCTCAGGCTTCCCACAGCTCCACGAGCTGGTCCTCCATTTCTGAGGTCCACGGGACTTTGTTTTATGTTTCGGGTGTGTGAACCATGTTATTTTACTGATACTGCATGTATTGGTTTTGAAGTCCTGATTTTAAAGGCAACAAGATACAGTGGGTACGGAAAGTATTCAGACCCACTTAAATTTTTCACTCTGTTCTATTGCAGCCATTTGCTAAAATAATGAAAGTATTTTTTTTCCTCATTAATGTACCACAGCACCCCACATCGGCGGAAAAAAACGGAATTGTTGACATTTTTGCAGATTTATTAAAAACGAAAAACTGAAATATCACACAGCCGTAAGTATTCAGACCTTTTGCTGTGACACTCATATATTTAACTCGGGTTATTTCTTCTGATCATCCTTAAGATGGTTCGATACCTTCATTGGAGTCCAGCTCTGTTTGATTATACTGATTGGACTTGATTAGAAAAGCCACACCCCTGTCTATATAAGACCTTACAGCTAACAGTGCATGTCAGAGCAAATGAGAATCATGAGGTCAAAGGAACTGCCGGAAGAGCTCGGATACAGAATTGTGGCAAGGCACAGATCTGGCCAAGGTTACAAACAAAATTCTGCTGCACTTAAGGTTCCTAAGAGGACAGTAGCCTCCATAATCCTGAAATGGAAGATGTTTGGGACATCCAGAACCCTTCCTAGAGCTAGCTGTCCAGCCAAACTGAGCAATCAGGGGAGAAGAGCCTTGGTGAGAGAGGTAAAGAAGAACCCAAAGATCACTGTGGCTGAGCTCCAGAGATTCAGTCAGAAGATGGGAGAATGTTCTAGAAAGTCAACCATCACTGCAGCCCTTTATGGCAGAGTGGCCCGACAGAAGGCAAGACACATGAAAGCCCGCATGGAGTTTGATAAAAAACACCTGAAGGACTCCAAGATGGTGAGAAATAAGATTCTCTGGTCTGATGAGACCAGGATAGAACTTTTTGGCCTTAATTCTAAGCGGTATCTGTGGAGAAAACCAGGCACTGCTCTTCACCTGTCCAATACAGTCCCAACAGTGTCGCATGGTGGTGGCATGCTGTGGGGGTGTTTTTCAGCTGCATGGACAGGACGACTGGTTGCAATTGAAGGAAAGATGAATGCGGCCAAGTACAGGGATATCCTGGACGAAAACCTTCTCCAGAGAGCTCACAACCTCAGACTGGGTCGAAGGTTCAGCTTGCAACAAGACAATGACCCTAAGCACAGAGCTAAAATAACGCAGTGGGTTCAGAACAACTCTGTGACTGTTTCTGAATGGCCCAGCCAGCACCCTGACTTAAACCTAATTGAGCATCTCTGCAGAGACCTGAAAATGGCTGCCCACCAACGTTCACCATCCATCCTGACAGAACTAGAGAGGATCTGCAAGGAGGAATGGCAGAGGATCCCCCAAATCCAGGTGTGAAGAACTTGTGGCATAATTCCCAAAAAGACTCATGGCTGTAGTAGCTCAAAAGGGTGCTTCTTCTCAATACTGAGCAAAGGGTCTGAATACTTATGGCTGTGTGATATTTCAGTTTTTCTTTTTTAATAAATCTGCAAAAATGTCAACAATTACTTTTTTTTCTGTCAATATGGGGTGCTGTGTGTACATTGAGGGAAAAAAATTAACTTAAAGGATTTTAGCAAATGGCTGCACTATAACAAATAGTGAAAAATTTAAGGGGGTCTGAATCCTTTCTGTACACACTGTATGATACGCCGATGTTTCTCGAGTGTTGCCAAAGAGACCGGAGGTAGGAGTGTTGTAGAATGGTGGTGATGTCAAAAAAGAAAAATATCGGAAATGGAAAATTCTTCTTGCCGGATGGTGAGCCCGCTTATACCAAATACGAAATATGCTAGGACATGTTTGTTTTTATTCATGGCCGCTTCCTTGTTCGTTAGTCAGGTTACTTATTGATTGACTGCGTTCCGTTTCACGTCCTACAGAGTCATGACTCGGGAGTAGACGGCTTTCTCCACACACAAACATTTTTGGTCGTAAATATCATGTCAATATGTTTGATATCTAATATCGTCACCCCGGAGCCTTTTCAGACCATATTCTCATTACAAATACACTCTTACAACTCAGACCAAAGAATAATTTTATAGGGATAATTTTACAAGATATAAGGTAGTCTGGCGTTTGTCGTCTCTGGACAGGAAGGGGCAACATTAGACAAAAGTAGCCCAATTATCTTCCCCCAAGTCAGTCAAGTTCTATACATAGACATTACATTGACTTGACTTACATCCCTTATATGATAATTTTACCCTATGCTAAGTATATAGTGTATGTATACATGCACCTCAATTTGGACAGTGTCTGCTGTACTAGAGTGCCTTTAGTGTCTAAACTCCTTGGGATGTGTTGAGCGATAATCTTCTTTTACCAAAATTGACTTCTGTCTACAGTACAGAAAACATTTAGATTTTTGTTAACTGTCATATGAGTGCAAAAAAAAAAGGTCATAGATCAGTAACTAAAGCAAAATCTCCTCACCCTTTGATGCGTGAGGGTGGTGGAACGATAAGTAGGAAGGGAGGCTTTCAGTTGACTTCACTTATTTTGAATATCAACATTTTTAACTGTAAAAAGTAGTGTAACACCAAGTAAGCAGCTGTCCAGTAAAACTGCATAAATAATTTGTGTACTCCTCATAAACTCTTGACAGAGGACTACTTCTGTGCCTTGGAGGTGTACTGTACATAATATAATACGCACAATTCAAGGTTTCCCAAACAGCGTGTAAGGAACTAATTCATAGGCGTTGCCACATGGCACATGAATGGACGCTTAGTTACCACTGTACTTACTGTTTTTTGTTTTATATTTTGGAATAGAAGTGTCTTTCGTGCAAATGTTTTCTGTGATTATGATGTTACTACTAGACTTTACACAGATCTGATCAGTCTGATCGGTATCGGCCGATAATTAGCATTTTATGCTGATCGGCTCCTAGCTGGTTAAAAAAAACAGACATCCACGTTGGATCATCCATCCACCCTGCTTTACTAGCTGTTCGGGAACTACCTGGGCAATGGATGGCACAAAAATAACTTGCACTGCACCAGCTACGAGCTGCAACTGGAAAGCTCTCACAGATAAAAACACTGTCATCCAAAAGTGTAAAGTCGCTTGCTTAAAAAGTCACTCATCCTCACCTCCATGATGGTGTATAAGCTACTCTTCGAACAAGTGTTCTTATCAGTAAAAGAGGACAAGCAGCTAAGCATGCGATACACCGAGTAAGAAAGTAAGTTGGAGGAGTCCATAAGGGTATAAAGTATTATGAAATTAAATAGTTCAATTTATTGAATATTTATATTATCAGCAATATTATTTGTGTTTGTTCGTTTGCACCACGAGTGCTGAGTTTTAATTTTGAGTTTTCACATCTGCACAATAAATGTTCTCAAAATTACATTTTATTTTACGATTTTTGTTTTTTGTTGTTGTTTTTATCAGTTTAGCTTTGCTGAAGGACTATATACCCCATTCAGAAGTACTTCCATTAGAATTTTTTACACTTCATAAGTTTATATCGTGATGTACAGTAGACATACCGTTACCGTGAAGGGACTAAATTTATACTGCGTTACGCCATACCCATTCAAGTAGTGTCCTGGGTCACAGTCTTGCCTGACCAGAAAAGGGCCTTACTCAACTGTCCCAACAACCAATTTGAAACATATTATTGTCCATATGCTATATGTATAGTAGATGCAAGCATGCTTGGCCTGTTGACTCACACACAGCCATGTACTTACTTCCTCCATGTGGGCTTTGAACCCATCCATGTGTTTCTATGTGTGCCAGTAGACTTAAGGGAATTGCGTTTGTGTTGGAGACATTAGAGAGACTTCATTCACACTGCTCTCTCATGCTAGTCAGTCTTTCGATCTTTGCATGTTACTTCTGCTTGCAACCGGGACTGTCTGCGTTTAGACTAGCTTTTTCTGTCAGGAAGTCACCACTTTTGATTACTCAGTTCCTGAACTAGATCACAGCTAAAAGGTGGCTCATGTGGCTTGCACGTCTTCCTCACATTGATTCTGAGTTAAAATCTCAGCCCAGGCCCTGCTTGTGTGTTTTTGGGGGGTTCTTTGGCTTCCTGTCACATTCCAAAAACATGCATGTTAAGTTCATTGAAAACAAAGACCAACTTCCCACAGGTATGAATGTAAGTGTTAGTGGTCTTCCACTGTATGTGTGCCGTGTGAGTGACTATCATCCAAGTAGAAAGCCCAAATATGAGTGGCACTACTTGACTTTCATGAAATAGTTTTTGTGTTGTCATCTTAAGTTCTTATTTTATATTTTACCTCAATGCTCACCAATTGTTTACGGAACATTTACCACATAATTATAATGATGTTTATCTTGATTTAGCCCTAAAAAGGAAATCTGCGTAGAGGTTTCATCAGAAGTGACGTGAAGTGGTTTTTGGGGTTGTTAACATCAGTAGATAGGGTTAGAAGCTCTGTACACACATTTGATTGATGACTGTGATGCGAATGATAAAAGTGCACTAAGTGTGCAGTCTAGAAGGCAAACTAATAATGTCATTGCAGGCTGTCGGCAAGAACTGTTTTCACAGACAGGGATATTATGCTGTAGTTCATGAAGAGTTTACAGTTCAAAGGGTGAGACCGCTGAGGGATTGCTTTGCATTACCCACAGATACAGGAAACTGGTGACCAATGTCTTTATGAGTCATCTGTTATCATGTTCCCAACAAGGGGGTGAGTGGGTCTCATTCCTACAGTTGTGGGTGTGGCTTTTGTATAATGGAGTGTCTCCACTGCCACCTAACCTATCCCAAGAGCATAATGTGGTCCTTAAATGTTTTCTTGAGTTAAAAAAAATACAACAACATACTGGCCCGTGTATAGTAAAACCTCTAAGTTAAAACACAATCCATTCCAGGGCTCTGATTTGTTTAGATTTCCAAACAATCTTTTTAATAGGAAATAATTGAAATGAAATGTTCTGTTCCAGGGTCAAGCTATTCCATCATAAAACATGTCTTGTGATAGAGTAAAGTCAGTTGGGATAGGTTTCAGCTTTTCCGTGACCCCGAACCTGATAAGCATGAGAAAATGAGTGATCTGTACTTGTTATTTTTGAAAGTAACATAATTAACTATCATACAAGTGCAAACATGATGTAATGTATATGGTTAGGGATGACACAGTTGTTGATGCACTTCAGTAGCGTTAGTCCTATACACATCGAGTTTAAATGTCCCTTTTGTTTTTTACTCTTTCATCTTTGACGTCACAACCGCCTGTCACTCACTCAGGCTTCAGATGTTCCAACAAGTTGAATAACTTTATATTAAGACAATAAAACAATCAGTCACTCACTCTCTCTGTCTCTTTCTGTCCCTCGTGCGCGTGTCAATACAGTCACAATTAGTGTACCATTATTAATGCTTCTTAATAAATAGTGTAATACAGTACCACTATAAAATCGTTTTACCTTTGAATTTACTACTGGAGTAGAGGGCTGTCAATTTCATACGCTTTGCCATCAAATGCTTCCTCGGTCAGAGTTTCTTCAGAATGGATCTCTTCATCATCCAAGGAGGTTTCTTTCTTTCTTCTCATCATAAATAAGATGCTAGCATAGGATAGAGATGTCAACACCTGTTAAAACCTTTGAGAGTCTCTCGATGTTGGGGCCAGGAATGCGCAAACATAAGGAGACCCCACGAGAAAACACCTTGGCTATCATTTTAATCTCAAACATCTTGGACAGAACATGTACCTCTTCTTCTTGCGCATCATTATGCATACGGGCATGTACGGCATAGGTTGCGGGCCTACAGTAAAGGCACACAACTCAAAATTTTGACCTATTGCGAACGAAATGTTAACAAACACGGAAGCATTCTCATGGCTGAATTGTTGCTCATGAATATGGTATAGTGTCTGTACTTCAAATCAAATTCAGCATTTGTTGAATGTTGACATGCCTATTTAAGCAGTGGCATTTAAAAGAGGCCCATGCCATCTGGGGATGGAATATGTTTAGTGACTGTGTGATTTCCTCTCTAGATTGGGACAGCTTCAGCTAAATGAAAATTCCTCTCAGACAGACCTTCCTTGGTATCTGCAGCACGTCTAAACACGTTGAATTTCAGACTTAGACTTCTGTGTTTCTGTGGGTAGATGAAAAAAACTTCCGCACCATTACTTGTTTAAAGGTGTGAGCTAAAAATAAATCTCTAGTACATACTATCACCCACAACAATTAACATTGAGCTGTGCCAGTAAGGGTGTATTTTTTGGCAAGATTAGGTGATTGGGTTTTTACTGTCAACATACTCCGTTGTTACACACACACACACGCACACAGACACATACGAAGAGCGTAGCCTTGGGACTTTTATCTGTAAACCGTGTCTTTTACTCCTTCCCCTACCCCCTGAAACAATAGTATTAACTTTGACAGAGAATCTTGTCAGCTTTCAACAGGAAGACAAATCCTACAATGGATCTGTTACCACTGGCCCTTTCTTTGTTTTTAATTTTACTTTAACAAGTATTTGAATTTGGGCATAGTTTTGGAGTATTTCTTTCCGCATAATTGTACTGGACTACTTACTGTAATCAAAAGTGAATGACCAGTCAAGAATGAGAAATGTCAGATTACCTGTTACTATTTCTGTTTACTTCAGCATAATCTGCTTGGATTCATTTTGAATGATTATGGGAATGCGGTGGGATTGTCCATCCCAAAGCTTGATTTTCACCAATGATGAACAATTACTAGCAATAGCCTATATTCTCACCGTCTATGCAGTAGAAATTATGCAATACCGGAACAAAAAAATATTTTTTTCCCACAACTTTTAAACCTTTGAAGATTGCAGGGCATGGTATTTCTATTAAATCAGACTATCTTCGTACAGACGGGTATGTACCTCTATTCCCCCTACGCATTCGCTATGTCGCAAAACGTAATTTTACAGTATCTGGTTGTATCGAACCATCAATCGTACTCTTTTGTGGTGGCATTAAAAAAAACCAATTGTTGAATTTATTTGTCCCATCCATCCATCCATTTTCTTCCGCTTATCCGAAGTCGGGTCGCTGGGGCAGTAGCTTTAGCAGGGACACCCAGACTTCCCTCTCCCCAGCCACTACATCCAGCTCTTCCGAGGGGATCCCGAGGCGTTCCCAGGCCAGCCAAAGGATGTAGTCTCTCCAGCGTGTCCTGGGTCATCCACAGGGTCTCCTCCCGGTGGGACGTGCCCGGAACACCTCACCGGGGAGGCATCCGAATCAGATGCCCCAGCCACCTCATCTGGCTCCTCTCGTACTCGGAGGAGCAGCGGCTCTACTCTGAGATTCTCCCGGATGACCGAGCTTCTCACCCTATCTCTAAGGGAGAGCCCGGACACCCTGCGGAGGAAACTCATTTCGGCCGCTTGTATCCGGGATCTTGTTCTTTCAGTCACGACCCACAGCTCATGACCATAGGTGAGGGTAGGAACGTAGATCGACTAGTAAATCGAGAGCTTCGCCTTCCGGTTTAGCTCCTTCTTTACCACAATGGATCGATACAAAGTCTGCATCACTGCAGACGCTGCACCGATCCGCCTGCCGATCTCCCGTTCCATTCTTCCCTCACTCGTGAACAAGACCCCAATATACTTGAACTCCTCCACTTGGGGCAGGATCTCATCCCCGACCTGGAGAAGGGCACGCCACCCTTTTCCGACTGAGGACCATGGTCTCAGATTTGGAGGTGGTGATTCTCATCCCAGCCGCTTCACACTCAGCTGCGAACTGCTCCAGTGAGAGTTGGAGGTCATGGCTTGATGAAGCCAAAAGAACCACATCATCTGCAAAAAGCAGAGATGCAATACTGAGGCCACCAAACCGGACCCCCTCTACGCCTCGGCTGCGCCTAGAAATTCTGTCCATAAAAGTTATGAACAGAATCGGTGACAAAGGGCAGCCTTGGCGGAGTCCAACCCTCACTGGAAACGAGTCCGACTTACTGCCGCATATGCGGACCAAACTCTTGACAGCGGTTGTACAGGAACCAAACAGCCCGTATGATGGGGTTCGGTACACCATACTCCCGAAGCACCCTCCACAGGACCCCCAGAGGGACACGGTCGAACGCCTTCTCCAAGTCCACAAAACACATGTAGACTGGTTGGGCGAACTCCCATACACCCTCGAGGACCCTGCTAAGAGTGTAGAGCTGGTCCACTGTTCCACGGCCAGGATGAAAACCACACTGCTCCTCCTGAATCTGAGATTCAACTTCCCGACGGACCCTCCTCTCCAGCACCCCTGAATAGACCTTACCAGGGAGGCTGAGGAGTGTGTTGGAACACACCCTCCGGTCCACCTTCTTAAAAAGGGGGACCACCACCCCAGTTTGCCAATCCAGAGACACTGTCCCCGATGTCCACGTGATGTTGCAGAGGCGTGTTAACCAGGACAGCCCTACAAAATCCAGAGCCTTGAGGAACTCCGGGCGAATCTCATCCACCCCCGGGGCTTTGCCACCGAGGAGCTTTTTAACCACCTCGGTGACCTCAACCCCAGAGATAGGAGAGACTGCCTCAGAGAACCCAGACTCTGCGCCATTATGGGAAGGCGTGTCGGTGGAATTGAGGAGGTCTTCGAACTCACAACGTCCCGAGTCAAGGTCAGCAGCGCCCCATCCCCACTATACACAGTGTTGATGGTGCACTGCTTCCCCCTCCTGAGACGCAGGATGGTGGACCAGAATTTCCTTGAAGCCGTCCGGAATTCTTTCTCCATGGCCTAATCGAACTCTTCCCATGCCCGAGTTTTTGCTTCAGCGACCACCAAAGCTGCATTCCGCTTGGCCAGCCGGTACCCATCAGCTGCCTCAGGAGTCCCACAGGCCAAAAAGGCCCGATAGGACTCCTTCTTCAGCTTGACGGCATCCCTCACTGTTGGTGTCCACCAACGGGTTCGGGGATTGCCGCCATGACAGGCACCAACCACCTTACGGCCACAGCTCTGGTCGGCCGCCTCAGCAATGGAGGCGCGGAACATGGTCCACTCGGACTCGATGTCCCCCGCCTCCCCCGGAACATAAGCAAAGTTCTGTCGGAGGTGGGAGTTGAAACTCCTTTTGACAGGGGATTCCGCCAGACGTTCCCAGCAGACCCTCACAATACGTCTGGGCCTGCCACGTCGGAACGGCATCTTCTCCCACCATCGGAGCCAACTCACCACCAGGTGGTGATCAATTGACAGCACCGCCCCTTTCTTCACCCGAGTGTCCAAGACATGCGGTCACAAGTCCGATGACACGACCAGTCGATCATCGAACTGCGACCTAGGGTGTCCTCCTTGAGCCATCATCTTATCGTGGTGGAGGGGATTGTGTGTCCCAATGATCCTAGGAGCTAAGTTGTCTGGGGCTTCACGCCCCTGGTAGGGTCACCCATGGCAAACAGGTCCTAGGTGAGGGACCAGACAAACCACAGCTCAAAGACCCCTTATAAAGAAGACAAATTATGGACTCAGGTTTCCCTTGCCCGGACGCGGGTCACCGGGGCCCCCCTCTGGAGCCAGGCCTGGAGGTGAGGCTCGAAGAAGAGCGCCTGGTGGCCGGGCCTGCACCCGTGGGGCCCGGCCGGGCACAGCCTGAAAGAGTAATGTGGGTCCCCCTTCCTGTGGGCTCACCACCTGTGGTAGGGGCCATAGGGGTCAGGTGCAGTGCGAGTTGGGCGGTGGCCGAAGGCGGGGACCTTGCCGATCCAATCCCCGGCTACAGAAGCTGGCTCTAGGGACGTGGAATGTCACCTCTCTGGCAGGGAAGGAGCCCGAGCTGGTGTGTGAGGTCGAGAAGTTCCGACTAGATATAGTCGGACTCGCCTCCACGCACAGCTTGGGCTCTGGTATCAGTCCTCTCGAGAGGGGTTGGACTCTCTTCCACTCTGGAGTTGCCCACGGTCAGAGGCGCCGAGCAGGTGTGGGTATACTTATTGCTCCCCGGCTCGGCGCCTGTACGTTGGGGTTCACCCCGGTGGACGAGAGGGTAGCCTCCCTCCGCCTTCGGGTGTGGGGACGGGTCCTGACTGTTGTTTGTGCCTATGCACCAAACAGCAGTTCAGAGTACCCACCCTTTTTGGAGTCGTTGGAGGGGGTGCTGGAGAGCGCTCCCGCTGGGAACTCCATCGTTCTGCTGGGGGACTTCAATGCTCACGTGGGCAGTGAGACCTGGAAGGGTGTGATTGGGAGGAACGGCCCCCCCTATCAGAACCCGAGCGGTGTTCTGTTATTGGACTTCTGTGCTCATCGCGGCTTGTCCATAATGAACACCATGTTCAAGCATAAGGGAATTTATTTGTTGACTGACCAAAGTCTTACAAGTCTCATATGGCATGATGGCAGGGTTTTGTGAATTTCCTCTGTATACAATATGTTTATTGGTACCTACATGTCTTCGATGAAACACTTAATATTCGTGTGCTTGTTGCTTTAGGACATTGACTTGTCAAAAAAAAAAAAAAAAGCTAAGTAGTCATGGCAGAATGAATTTCTGACATAGAATCAGCCTTCTGTTCATACACTGTAAATAGGTGCACAGAAGTGTGCAAACATAAGCTTGACTTAAATGGCAGACTATGCAGAGCATTTAACACAAGCACGTAAACAAATGCACAAATGGGAGACACACGGTGGTACGTAACCCACAAGGTTTGGTTGACAAATTGAACACATCGTGTCCGGTCCACTAAGCAGACATGAAGTGCAGACATGCAAACCATTGATGTTCAGCTAGTAGCTGCAGGCGTACAGTCATGGCCGTGCAATCCCAATGTCACAACATTGATGAACAACTGGTTAAATGTGTTTAATCTCAAAGGCCGTCCCCACTGATGTTGAAATTACTGTAAAACAGACGTTTTTAACATTTTCTTCTACTGACTACTGTGTTTATGCTTTAATGATCACTGTGTGTATTATCGGTCCCCTGTATTCCACTATAAGGATGAAGACCGCTCACTGTTTAATCGACAGCAACAGGTTCAACTTTTCAACATTGCTGCTCCCCCATTCTAGGACGCGCGCACACAAACACACACACAAGGCCCCACTCGCTGAGGTCAAGTACAAGTAATGTGTATACATATGTGCATGTCTGACAGCATGTTGTATTAGTAAAAGATGAAAACATTGAAAACTTTTTTTATTTCAATCTTGCTTTTCTCTCTTGTGTGCAGGTTTCAGAAGCATGTCCACACATACAGAATCCTCCCAGATGAAGAAGGATTTTTGGCTGTGCAGGTACGTAGAAGACACACACGCACAAACACTTTCATACACTCATAGTCCACTGAGGGATCAGAATGTGAACTGAAGCAAAATAGCGTATTTGCTTCAATAGCAGCTGGTAGGCAGGCAGAGATGCTTTGGTTGGCTATGAGCTCTTACACTACACACACAAACCCGCACACACACACATACACTCACACACTGTGCCAACAGCAGTCTCATTGTGTGTCTCGTTCAACAGCTGTGTAGTCCACACCATCGCCACATGCCACACACATGCCTCACAGGCACACGCCACCATGGCGCTCGCCCACATTGCAGACACCCTTCGCTGCTTTAACCGTGACGTCTAACACACACGTTGTTTTCTGTGAGTTTAGAGATTCGTTTGGCTCGGCTCACTGGAATCTGTGTGCAATATGCCAAAACACCTCCTCCTGATTTCATCTATATTTAGACTACTGGTCATATTTGCTTATGCAGCATGAATTACTGAATTATTTGGGCCACCAGACCATGACCGGACTATTTGTAGCAAAGTTGGTTCCATGTCTACAGTATAAAAATAATGTTTCCTCTTTTCCTCTGTCTTTTGGCATATCCTTCTGTTTGTCTTCCTCCCAGACGTCACAGGGCGTGCAGCCCAAGAGATTAAAAACATTACCAGAGCTTGTGTCGTTGTACCTGCAGCCCAGCCAGGGTCTAGTGACCACTCTGCTTTACGCTGTCGACCGAGAGGAAACCGCCATCCCCGATGACCGCGACTATTCAGGTACTTCTCCCAATAGAAGCCCAGTGGTGGCCTGTGTTGACATATGGTTAAACATCTCCACCATGGTTGGTAGATGGCGAGGATGAGAAGCCACCCCTCCCCCCTCGCTCAGCCTCCACCTCTACTCCTCCTGGGTCAGATACATCCACTGACAGGTATAAAATGCATCATTAAATCACAAACAAGCAACTTCCTTTTTTGTTATGTTTCACTCATCTAAATACATGTGCAGTCACTCATTCCCAGCCCGCTCACACACTTACCATTACATCCTCCCTCTATCTCCCTTCCTTTCCACCCTGCATAATAAGGAAATCCACATCCAGTTTAGAGCCACTTGGGTAACAAATGAATCTAGCGGTGGTGAAAAGCAGCTGTCATTTATGTTCATACCCACATTTGTGATGAATTGCTTTAAGCAAAGCAAATGAGTTTTCTTATTATTGAGCTTTGTATTATGTATTTATGTAACAGAACAGAAATCAGATTTCAGTTATGGTGTAAGTCATTTGAGGAAACACAATCTGATAAATACTTGACAACATTTGGCTAAATGACAACTCTGTAATATGGCTTGGCATAGTAGGAATTATTTAGTCTGCAGCCACAGTAAGAAATTGATTTATCTATTTCAGTTTCAAGAATTTCAGTCTGACATAAACATACTCAATAATTATATTTTGGGGATTTAAACAAAAAATGTTTTTCATTCATTTTTTTTATTATTTATAATTCAGTGTAGACTTTTAAGTTAAAAAAAAATAAAATAAAATAAAAAATTCTAATTGCACCGCAGGGATCTCATTTGATGTGTGTCCCACATCTGAGATACACAAAAATGAGCAGGGATGCATAAAACATGATCAATGTGCGTTCAGACGCACAGCATTGCTTACCTGTGTGTGTGTGTGTGTGTGTTGCTGAAGTGCTTCAGCAAATCGTTATCCACTAAAAGTACGAGTCCTGTCTTGGTGCTAGCCAATCAGAGGCAAAGGACAATGTGTTATGATTCCATAAATACAGCAGAGACTTTTTTCCGGACTCTATAAATGTTCATTGTTGTGATAACCCCCAGCGTGCCGCACATGACGCTGCAAGCCGCTGGCGCAACGGCTTTGGATCTGTAGATGCACACAACTGGGACACATCCGAGAACATTAACTGTTTATTACGTTCGCTAGCTCGGGAGCTAACTAGCTAGTGAGCTAAGGAATGAAACGGCTCGCTCTGGCTCGGTTGATTGTGGCGACATCGTTATAAACCGGTCACAAACTGGCGGACCGCAATCCGCGTCTGGACCCAGAAACAGTCCCATACGGAACCAGACCGTAGCCAAAAGAGGAAAAAAAATCGGAGAAAGATCAGAAAATGACCGATGAAGCAGGAGAACATTTGGAACAAACTGCACTCAAAATGGAATGATCAGTGACATTTTTGTTTGTACTTCAGAGTGGGATTTTTACACTGGGAGCACTTATTAAAAGTGCATATATGTGAAATGCCATTATGAACCAAAACAAAGGTTTTGAACAAACATAACCTCTGAAAGGATTCAGTTGTTAAGATTTGTTAAATTAAAACATATAAAATTGTTTGAGTCGTGCGGAACGGTGGACGACTGGTTGGAGCGTCTGCCTCACAGTTCTGACGACCGGGGTTCAAATCCCGGCCCCGCCTGTGTGGAGTTTGCATGTTCTACCCGTGCCTGCGTGGGTTTTCTCCAGGTACTCCAGTTTCCTCCCACATCCCAAAAACATGCATGGTAGGTTAATTGAAGACTCTAAATTGTTCGTAGGTGTGAATGTGAGTGCGGATGGTTGTTTGTTTGTATGTGCCCTGTGATTGGCTGGCAACCAGTTCAGGGTGTACCCCGCCTCCTGTCCGATGATAGCTGGGTTAGGCTCCAGCACTCCCGCGACCCTTGTGAGGTTAAGCGGCTCAGAAAATTGATTGATGGCTGGATGGATGTTTGAGTCGTCACTGTTGTGTCAAGATGCCAAACAGAAAAGGGGAAATTCTACTTTTTTATTTTCTTAGGCACTTTAGTTGAACACGTATAACTTTCTCATTTAATTTACTTGCTCTTATTGTGAAATCCAGCCCTACTTTTATTTAATAAATGAGAGCGATTACCAGGGCAGACTTTGTAAGATGTGTACGTTTCTTTATTATTTTCTAATATCATTATATCATTGGCATTAAAAAAAGAAACGTCAACAATACTATTGTTTATCATGAAGGTTTTGGGGGAAATATATTGTTCTAAAAAAAATTATATTGTGGCAGGCCTAAACACATGTATATAATATTGAGAGAGAGAAAGAGCAATGGATAACAAAACTATTGTACAAACAGTATAAAAAAGTGTAATAACTGCAATGAAAATCTTCAGTATAGTGGACCATAAAACAAGATCCATGATATGGTGGAGGATTACTGTACCTGTATTCCATAATGATAAATTACAGGGACTCATTGTTCCAGGGCTGGGACTCATTGTTTCCATGACATGTGCATCCCAGGACTCTCATTGTCTCAAGTGTAAAATGATCAATGCACCACACACTAAATATTTCAGTTTCAAGGTATAGTCGTAGGAAACAATAAAGGGTGAGAAATGTTGCTGTATGCTTTGAATAGGAAAAGGTAGCACCATCTGGTGGACTAATGTAAAAATTTGAAATTGAAAGCCAAACCTGCGATTGGCTGGCGACCAGTTCAGGGTGTACCCTGCCTCTCGCCCAGTGTCAGCTGAAATAGGCGCCAGCACACCCGCAACCCAAGTGAGGATAAGCGGTTAAGAGAATGGATGTATGGATGAAAGCCAAACGACAAAATTTAAATCTGTCAACATAAAGGATTGCAGTAGTTCATCTTAAGATAAATGTGGAATCAAAAATGGCATTTTGAATGAGACCTTTTTTGTTTTGTTGCTAGGAGCAAATGTGTTGCATTTCGTAGCTTTTTCCATTTTAGGCTCATTTAAGCAACAGAGATGGCAAATCTGTTTTTTTGTTTTCAACCATGACTGTCCTCTGGCAAATTCAACCACAGCCCAAATGTCTTGAAAATAAAATAACTAAATGGCACAAACGTTTAATTGGCTTGTGTGTGCATGGCATGTTAGCAGTGTTCTCTGGGCAAAGTGTGGTAATTGATCATGCAATGTCTCAAAGACTAAATAAAGTGGTAACATTCCTTTCTGTGGCAGCGTTGTATAAAGAGTGTCTTAAAAAGAAGCATTCTTATGTGGGTAGTTAAGCTGTGGGTCTGCTCTCTGGTAGCGTGGAAATGTATATAAAGATCTGCCAGCACTACTGCAGCACTCATACATGCATCCCAATGGTGTTGAAAACAGTGGGGGAAATTATTTGGTTAAGTCTTCATAACCTGTAATGGTATAAAACATTACAGTACGAGAACAACAATGATCATAGAGAAGTATACAATAAACTTCAGATTGGTATATGTTGCAGTATGTAAATTAAAATCAAGAACAATCAGGATAACATGCATATACTGTATCTATACCACATGGCCAGAAGTCTTGGGATACATTTCTTCATTACTAATTTGATTTAATGTATCAGGGGCAGGCTAGTCCCCTTATGTCATTATCTTCCCAAGACATTTATCAAGATGCTTTTAACTTTGTGAGAACATTTTGGAGAAGCCTATTTTCTGACTGTCACTGTGAGCATGACACAAAGCAAGGTCCTTAAAGCCATGTTTGGATGAGTGTGGTCGGAAAAATCCCCCCCGAAATCTAATATAAAAAAACAGTGGAAGATGTTTTAGCAGAAAAGAAAAATCAACTGAAGTATTAACTTCACCATTTTCATTTCCTGTTCCTGTAACCAGCCAGCCAGCAGTGTTTTTCGCATATGCATATGTGCTCATACATGCTCATGTGGTGTCCGGTTGGTTTTCTTTAGGGGCCTGGTCTTGGACCTGTTTCATATGGAACGTGCCTTCAAAAAACATTGTTACTCCCAGTATATAAATAAACTTGACTTTACTATGCATATTGTCAGTGTTTTTCAATTATGTTTGAGATCATATTTGTGTGTTTCAGTGCCCCAACAGCGAATGGCCTGAGCACTATCTCCCACGAGTATCTTAAGGGCAGCTATGCGTTAGACCTGGAGGCTGTTAAACAGGGAGCCTGCTCGCTGCCTCACCTCAACAAGACACTTGTGTCCTCTTGCAAGCGTCTCAACGGGTGAGAGGGAGATTCGGTCACACACTCATACTTTGATCATATAGTACATTGTCACTAAATTATCACATGGGGTAATTTGTTGTGGATGAATACATTTATTTTTGACTAGGGGAAATGCTTTTATACTTTTCTCATTGCTGAAGCAAAATGTACTGTATACACTTCAGCACAACTGACCTGTGAACCCACCCTTTTTTTTTCCCCCCTCCTATGAAAAGGGAAGTGGATAAGGTCCTGTCTGGTCTCGAGATCCTGTCAAAAGTCTTCGATCAGCAGAGTGCCTTCATGGTCTCGAAGATGATCCAACAAGTATGTCCTCCCTCCATCTCTCAGTGTAGCTCCATTTATCGATTAATGATCACAGATTTCCTTGGCGCATGGAAGGTCGAGTGAAAATTGAAACAGTTTAATATGAAAGTGTCACTGGCTTCAGAATTTATGAGACGATCCATCCATCCATTTTCTACCGCTTATCTGAGGTCGGGTCGTGGGGGCAGTAGCTTTAGCAGGGACGCCCAGACTTCTCTCTCCCCAGCCACTTCATCCATCTCTTCCGGGGGGATCCCGAGGCGTTCCCAGGCCAGCCGAAGGATGTAGTCTCTCCAGCGTGTCCTGGGTCGTCCCCGGGGTCTCCTCCCGGTGGGACGTGCCCGGAACACCTCACCAGGGAGGCGTCCGGGAGGCATCCGAATCAGATGCCCCAGCCACCTCATCTGGCTCCTCTCGATGTGGAGGAGCAGCGGCTCTACTCTGAGATCCTCCCGGATGACCGAGCTTCTCACCCTATCTCTAAGGGATCCATTTATGAGACCTTTTCTACAAACATGTTAATTGAGATAATTTTCCTACCACGGAAACCAGAATGTGCACAATTCACGCAGTGAAGCGAGTGTCATGCGGTCCTTTTTCCCCTAGGGACAATAGGATATACTTAGTCACACAAAAGCCACACTGTTATTAAAATAAATGATGTATCCGAAAGAAACAATTACACATTGTGTCTTTCAAAATATGCTACATACTGTCTGTTTATACTTTTAAAGATTATGTGCTGCATTAAAATCTCTTGCTTGTTACTAGGTTGGTACATTTGCCTTCAAACATGTTTGTTTCTCATGCAGTCAGTGCATCAGGGTGGAGACCAGGAGTTGGAGAACCTTGTGACCAAGCTGGCCATCCTCAAAGACCTGCTGTCATCTATAGAGAAGAAGGTAAGCAGAGCATGCATTTAGTGTATGTAGTGTTGGCCTAGCTCAAGTCCAATGTGCATCTTTTACATAATCAGCAGTTCACATTTGTAGCCGTGGTGTAGTTCATGCTCACCGTCTCAGAACCATTGTTAATTGTATTATTAGTGCCTCTGCCAAAAGGGCTCATGAGAGCAGAAACTGCTTGTCAACCGCTTACATATGTTTAATAACGAGCAATGACATGGTCGTAAGTATGATGACATTTAGATCAGAATCATTTGTTGAATTAGGTGGAGGGGTTTTGGTCAATTTTCTCATGGAGTTTACATTTTTGCCTTTACTGCGGCCTAATAGTATATGTTGGCCTTTATATGGACAAGCCTCCGACAGGGAAGGAAACCAACAGAGTGCAATCAACCAAGCTACATGTCCCAAACCAAGTGATGCTCCACCTTCTTGGCTACTGTTAGGTCACATCCAGGAAATGGCTAACTGTTTCCTTGTTGACTCCAACATTGTACCTCAGAACAATGCAAAACATGTGTGTGTGCTCCCGCTTTCATCTTTTTCTTCCACATACTTACTGTATGCATTTGTCTATAATGCTCCCCTCAGGCTCTGAAAGCTCTTCAGGACATGAGTTTGTCTACTTTGTGCTCCCCTCCTCCTCTCTCCATGCGTCACAGCAAAGCCATCCCTGTGCAGCCCTTCGAGGTACTAATCCGTTGCACTTCCTCTTTTTGAATCCTCAGGAGAATGCACTGTGATTGTTTTAGCATGGAAGTCCTCTTGATGTCCTCGAGAGTGGACTTAACATTTCTGCTGCAAATCCCAATTTTATGAGATTTTGCTGTCAAGGGAGGTTGCACACTTTACTTGAACTCTGATCAGACTGTAGTCATGAATTGCTCATCACACAGTAGGAAGTGTTTCCCAGACGAGTCATGTGAGACCAAAGGGATGTATGTAATACTCTTCCTGTTGCATCGTCTGTGGTTTTGAACCACCAAATGGTGTTTAGCACTTTTGTTCTCACATACTCCAAAAGGTAGGCACAATTTTGAGTTCCTATGTATATATACGATTGGGACTCTTTTTTTTTTTTTTTACATTAAACTAGAAAGGAACAGAAAACAATTACAGGAGGTCTTTTGAAAAAGGTGACAATAGAAACGGCGATGTCTTATTTGACATTAACTCTCTGCCAATTTTGCATTCTCTTTGGTGAACTGTTTTCTGCAGCTTCCTGTTTGCACAGGAATAGAGATATTTTTGTCACAGAGGGTTCAACATGTGGCATCTGATTCACCTTCTGGCACAGCAGCAGATTCAGCCAAAATGTTTGCACGTTTGGGATTATTTTAATTTAAGAAAATAGTGCAAAACCTATTACTTAAAATTAAACATTCTGAGTAACTTCTAAAGTATGCAATGAACATGATTTGGTGAGCTCCAACAACAATGGAGATGTCAGAGACATTTTATGTGATCATCATTCTTATTGTGGTTTGTTTGTTGATGTTCAGTCCACATTATTCCTTGGGAATTGAGAGAATTTTATCACTTTGGATCCCCCTAGCTGCAAAATGAGCTACAGTTCTTCCTTAACTTGTGAACAAGTCTGTTTCGAGAACTAAATCGCTTACTCTTTGCATCCCATCACAGGTCAAACTGGATGTCTACCTGGCAGAGCTGACCAAGATAGGAAAGAGTCAGAAGTACACTCTGTCTGTGGATGTGGAGGGAGGTAGATTGGTAGTGATGAAGAAGGTGAAGGACAGCCAGGAAGACTGGACAACTTTCACACATGACAAAAGTAAGCGACACACACCCAAGTGACTATGAAGGCAAACGGATAACTGTAATTTACCTTTTGCCCATGTTCTGTTTGTTTCTGTTTCTATTTCTCTTTGCCTTTTCACCGCCGGTGTCCGTTTCCTCCCCTCCCATCACTCTGTCTGTTGACCTCTCAGTCCGTCAGCTGATCAAGTCTCAGCGGGTGCAGAATAAGCTGGGCATTGTTTTTGAGAAGGAAAAGGACAAGAGCCAAAGGAAAGACTTCATATTCGCTAGTGCCAAGGTCTCCACATGCACACTTATACGAATACATTGCCAAGACAAAACACCTGCATATTTGTATGTTCATATTTATAATCTAGACCACAGGTGTCAAACTAGTGACCCGGGGGCCAGATTCGGCCCGCCACGTCATTTTATTTGGCCCGCGAGAGTGTGCATGGACTTTGTGTTTCTTGCTAAAATCCCAAAATTGGCTTCACTTTTAAAAATGTTGAGATATTGCAAGCATTTTTTTGTTACCAACCCCAATTCCAATGAAGTTGGGATGTTGTGTTAAACCTAAATAAAAACAGAATACAATGATTTGCAAATCATGTTCAACCTATATTTAATTGAATGGACTACAAAAACAAGATATTTAATGTTAAAACTGATAAACTTTTATTGTTTTTAGCAAATAATCATTAACTTGGAATTTTATGGCTGTAACACGCACCAAAAAAGCTGGGACAGGTGGCAAAAAACACTGTGAAGGTTGAGGAATGCTCATCATGCTGTTTGGAACATCCCACAGGTGAACAGGCTAATTGGGAACCGGTGGGTGCCATGATTGGGTATAAAAGGCGCTTCCCTCAATTGCTCATTCACAAGCAAAGATGAGGTGAAGTTCACCTCTTTGTGAACAAGTGTGTGAGAAAATAGTTGAACAGTTTCTGGACAATGTTCCTCAACGTACAATTGCAAGGAATTTAGGGATTTCATCAACTTGGGTCCATAATATCATCAAAAGTTTCTGAGAATCAGGAGAAATCACTATTTAAGCGGCAAGGCCGAAAACCAACATTGAATGCGCGTGACCTTCGAACCCTCACTGCATCAAAAATCGACATCAATGTGTAAAGGATCTCACCACATGGGTTCAGGAACACTTCAGAAAACCAATGTCAGTAAATACAGTTCGGCGCTACATCCGTAAGTGCAACTTGAAACTCTACTATGCAAAGCAAAAGCTATTTACCAACAGCACCCAGAAACGCCGCCGGCTTCTCTGGGCCCCAGCTCATCTAAGATGGAGTGATGCAAAGTGGAAAAGTGTTCTGTGGTCCGACGAGACCACATTTCAAATTGTTTTTGGAAATTGTGGATGTCGTGTCCTCCGGGCCAAAGAGGAAAAGAACCATCCGGACTGTTATGGACGCAAAGTTAAAAAGCCAGCATCTGGGATGGTACGGGGCTGTGTTAGTGCCAATGGCATGGGTAACTTACACATCTGTGAAGGCACCATTAATGCTGAAAGGTACATACAGGTTTTGGAGAAATGTATGCTCCCATCCAAGCAACGTCTTTTTCATGGACGCCCCTGCTTATTTCAGCAAGACAATGCCAAACCACATTCTGCACGTGTTACAACAGCGTGGCTTTGTCGTAAAAGAGTGTGGGTACTAGACTGGCCTGCCTGCAGTCCAGACCTGTCTCCCATTGAAAATGTGTGGCGCATTATGAAGCGTAAAATAGGACAACGGAGACCCCGAACTGTTGAACAGCTGAAGCTGTACATCAAGCAAGAATGGGAAGGAATTCCACCTACAAAGCTTCAACAATTCGTGTCCTCAGTTCCCAAACGTTTACTGAATGTTGTTAAAAGAAAAGGTGATGTAACACAGTGGTAAACATGACCCTGTCCCAGCTTTTTTGGAACGTGTTGCAGCCATAAAATTCTAAGTTAATGATTATTTGCTAAAAACAATAAACTTTATCAGTTTGAACATTAGATATCTTGTCTTTGTAGTGTATTCAGTTAAATATAGATTGAACATGATTTGCAAATCATTGTATTCTGTTTTTATTTATGTTTAACACAACGTCCCAACTTCATTGGAATTGGGGTTGTAAAATAAAATGTATTCATACTGTAGTTGAACAAACAGTTTTTACTGGCTTCTGATTTCAAAAGTAATTAACCATTAATTTGTGTATATGTAATAATATGAGGCAATCATATGGTTTTGCAGCCAGAACGGCCCTCCGAGTGGAACCACAACTGCGATGTGGCCCGTGACAAAAATGAGTTTGACACCCCTGATCTAGACCACAGATGTCAAACTGGTGGCCCGGGGGCCAGATCCGGCCCGCCACATAATTTTATGTGGCCTGCGAAAGCAAATCAAAATTGCTCATTGTGTTCTGGTGTAATACCATTGAGATCAAGCATTTTTTTGTTACCAATCCCCCTTTGAAAAGAAATGTAATAGTTGAAAAACACGTTTTTATAGGCTTCTGATTTCAAAACTGGTTATTCGTCAATGTGTTCCATATACTGTATGTAATTACAGTATATGAGGTAATCTTTCATTTATATGGGTTGTGTTGGAAAATTGATGTCAGAACAAGATTTGCCAAAACACGTTTCACAGTCGCAGCGGCCCTCCGAGGGAAGTCATAACTACGATGTGGCCCGTGACAAAAACGAGTTTGACACCCCTGATCTAGACAGTAACACTTATGAGACCGACACACAGATTGTTTTTTCACGGTGCAGTAAAGAATGTTTTTCTTTAAAGTTGATACATCCACTGTGCCAATTATATTTGATGCTGCAGACATGATAATTTGCTTCAAATGTTACATTGTTGAGGTCAGATTTTAAGTGTGCGTGCATCCGTGCATGTGTGTTTAGAAGCGGGAGGCCTTTTGCCAGCTGCTACAGCTGATGAAAAACAAACATTCAAACCAGGATGAGCCTGACATGATATCTGTCTTCATCGGCACCTGGAACATGGGTGAGACATTTTTTGAGTGATTCTATTGCCTCCTCTTCAATGGCCACACTTCCTGACAAATCCTGTGTAATAATAGAATTGCTATTTACACAGTTATTAAAATAACTAATACTGTATTCTTCACCTATTGCATCCAGATAAGATACTTTTAATAATCTGAGCATGAAGTATTTCATTGCTAAGCTACTATTTGTTATTAGGCTCTGTTCCTGCTCCGAAATCCGTGGCCTCATGGGTGTTATGCCGAGGACTCGGAAAGACTCTGGACGAGATGACCGTCACTATCCCACATGACCTGTATGCATTTGGGACGCAGGAAAACTCCGTGTGCGATCGGGAGTGGGTGGAGTCGTTACGAGTCATGTTGAAAGAACAAACAGAACTGGATTATAAACCGGTGAGGAAAGCTTCTTGTCATCATCCATCTGTTTTCTACTGGACTGTTAGCCAGTCAGTCACAGGGCACAAACAACCATTCACCCTCACATTAACACATACAGTATGGATGATTCCTTAGTTAGTCGAACAAGCGTGCTTTTGGAATGTGAGAGGAAGCACCTGTAGAAAACTCTCATAAAAACAGGGAGAACATGCAAAGTCCACACAGAAAGCAGAAACGCCCAAGCCGAGATTTGAATCTGGAACCTTTTGCCTGAGTGGCGCTAACCACATGTACTGCGTTGTTGTTATATTTTTTTACATGCACGCACACACACTGTTTCCAAATTACCTTTTGTTTTACGTGTTTGCAGATAGCGGTGCAGACACTATGGAACATAAAGGTCGCTGTGCTGGTGAAACCAGAACATGAGAACCGCATCAGCCATGTTGGAATGTCCAGTGTCAAGACTGGCATCGCCAACACACTTGGTAACCTCAATACATTTTCTATCCTGCTGTTCCTGTTCAGTGTAACAGGGAGCTGGAGCCTGTACTAGCTGACTATGCGCAAAGGGAGGACTTAAAACCGTGGACTGGCCGGCAGTCAATTACAGGGCACATATAGAGCCAGACAACTATTTACACTCACACCGTCACCAAGCTGGAACTGAAGTAAATCACCACATTCTCAGTGACACACTTCAGTATTCATTGTTGTTTTTCCTTTGCAAATTTAAGTGGGTGATGTCGAAAAGGACCACGTGGACAATGAATGGCACTATTGACAGGCATTTTCGGACGTCATTGGAAGTTCTTGAATTCAGTTTATTTGAAGATTGATGATTTAGTGTATTGAAAGGAGGTGCAGAGCTGCTCCTTACAAAACTATGCAAAATCTTTCATCTTTTACTGAGTTAAAATGTTGTTATTGTCTAAATTTACTGACTTAAAAAAAGGTTGAGACTATTTGAAGGTTGGGGTTTTTTTGTACGTTTTGGTCTCTTTTAAATATGCTAATAAAAAAATTCAGTTAAAATTCTGTTTTCTCTGGTTGGTTAAACTGATCAGTGTCAAATCTTTTGTGTTAATATTTGGTTTCTGGTTTCCCAGGTAACAAAGGTGCTGTGGGGGTTTCTTTCATGTTTAACGGAACATCTTTCGGTTTTGTAAACTGTCACTTGACCTCGGGGAATGAAAAGATTGCAAGGTACCATCCCACACTTATTATCCCAATTCTAACAACTAAGATGTACACAGTTATACACACATTATAGAATTATGTGGCCTATATTTTTCAATTATGTAGACTACTTCAAATGCATTTCCTAATGTTCTAATGACCCTTGCAGGAGAAACCAAAACTATCTCGACATTTTGCGTCTACTTTCACTTGGAGACAAACAGCTGAGTTCCTTTGACATTTCACTGCGCTTCACACATCTTTTCTGGCTGGGAGACCTCAATTACAGACTGGACATGGACATTCAGGTGAAGCAGGACACAGAAAAGCACACTTGTGCTGAGTGCCTTTAACCTTGTTTATTAATTGTTAGTGTTCCCGTGTTCGCAGGAGATCCTTAACTACATTAACAGGAAGGAGTTTGATCCACTGCTGAAGGTGGACCAGCTAAACCTGGAGAGGGAGAAGAACAAAGTATTTTTACGCTTCGGTTGGTGTGACTCAGTTTCCAATTTTCCACCGCACGCCATTTTTGCCCCATCAAATCTACTTGGGAATGTTTCCAAAAGCTGTTACATGCATACTAAAATTGATGTTTATCCATCCATCCATCGCTTATCCTCATTAGGGTGAGCTGGAGCCTATTCCAGCTGACTTGGGATGAGAGGCAGGGGTACACCCTTAACTGGTCGACAACAGGAAACATGTAGACAAACTAGCATTCACTCTCACATTCACACCTAGGGGCATGTTTTTGTGATGTGGGAGGAAGCCCGAGTATCAGGACCCACCCCAACCTCATGCAGATGTGGTAACCACTCGCCTACCGTGAGGTTCATTTGGTATTTAATGAAAACCCATTAGTGTTGCAGGATTTTAGAACATGAATAATCTTTTTTGTCTAAATTTTCTTTCAGTTTCTTATTAAAAAAAAAAATAAATAAATAAAAAAAATAAAGATTTTTAACAATGTAGTTATTACTGGAGTCGTACTTAATAAAAAGCCTCGGCTGGGCACATGTTCTTTCAAGACTTTCTTACCTTTAGATTATCCTACAACCAGTGTCTCCTACAAACAATAAGGCACCACATCAAATCAACAAAAGTGTTAAATGTCCCATAGTTTGGCTATTTAGACCTCCATGGTGTGACTCTCTAACATAGACTTAATATAAAAGTGTCAATGTCATTTCAAGAAACACTGTGGTTTTGTCAGACGAGTGTCCGGAAAAGCCCCCTCTGACAGCTACCTGTGTTTAGCCAGTTTTGGTATCTGCTTTGTGCATATTTGGCTAAGACCGCCCCCTTTCTTCTGATTGGTTGCCTCCGCGTAGAAGACCCACTTTGAGAGCACACTGACCCGGGAGCTGAAAGAGAAGGCGGAGAGTCCACTCTGTCCTCTCGGGCCTCTTGAGTGGTCAGTCCTCTCGGCAGAAAAACGTCTGGAACTTAGGAATGCGTGAATGACTTTAATTTAATTAAGACAATAGTACATGCCAAATGCTCAAAGAAATTGGTTTGGCAAAATTTGGCCCCTTGAAGTTATTATTTAACCTACAGTATATAAAAATATTTTATTGAACTAAATTGAAAATGAGTATAAGAGTTGCTCTCTTATTTCCCCCTCTTATTTTGCTGAACAAATGCTAATAAGTTATTTTGGTCACTTAATACCTGGTGTTACCGTATTCTAAAAATCTTAAAACGGTATATTCTCTCATCTTTCTTGCAGCAGAGGAAGAGATCTCATTCCCACCCACCTACCGATACGAGCGTGGATCGAGGGACACGTATGTTTGGCAAAAGCAGAAAGCCACTGGGGTGTGTTTAGAAACTCACACATGAAACTTTACACATTTCTGGCAACTGTTATTCTTTTGTGGCTTTTATTGTAAGGGGGCCTGATAATGTTGCGGTGTGTTCTCCTTTGCTGTCTTGCCCAGATGAGGACTAATGTTCCATCCTGGTGTGATAGGATCTTGTGGAAATCTTACCCAGAAACACACATTGTTTGCAACTCCTATGGTAAAACAATTCACAGTATCTCATGGTAGTTTTTCAGAATTTACAATGCTTTTCTTCTTTTTTTCTTTTTTAATCCACCTGGCAATGCTTTTTTTTTTTAATGATCCACTCTTTTTAGGGTGCACTGATGATATTGTGACTAGTGACCACTCCCCAGTGTTTGGCACATTTGAGGTGGGCGTGACCTCACAGTTTGTCTCCAAGAAAGGTACAACTGGATGAAATGAATATTAATATCACCTAGTAAATTGTCCCTGGTCAGTATATGTAGTCCCGATCTTATCTGCCAGAATGAATGGAGTTTATTTTTGGTGTGGTTATGCCAGGAGAGCCATTTTTGTGTACTGTAAGGGGTTTTGAAAATGAAAATGTGCAGTATGATTTAAAGCTTTTATACAGGTACAGTAAAACAAAAAAGGACAAAGTGTTTTCCGTATCTGTTCACAACTAACCCACTACTTCATTCTTGTTGTTTGGCCCAGGGTTGCCTAAATCTTCTGAGCAGGCCTACATTGAATTTGAGAGCATCGAGGCCATAGTGAAGACTGCTAGCAGAACAAAGTTCTTCATCGAATTCTACTCCACATGTTTGGAAGGTGAGACCAAGCAGTCTTTTGCTCACGTCTATTCACACAAACGGTCATCTCCCACAAACTGTGTGAACTCCACCTGTCACGAGCGTCATAGAGTTGCTGTAGAACCGAGTAGTTGTAATTGAACTCCATCTCTTTGTTCTTTTTCATGTCTCTAAACCTCCCTCCCTAATTCCAGGCAGTCAGTATACCTTTACAGCTAGCATCCATTTTGTCCCATTTTGCTCCCACCTCCGCCTGTCCTCCCTCGTCACACTTTTGGATAAAATTCCATAGAAATATCACCCAACTTTTCTCCCCTCTCTCGTTCCCTCTCCCTTGCCTTTGTCGCCTCTCCCAACCCCTTCTGCCGTGCGTTTCTCTCGCTGTCTCTCGTGTAGAGTTCAAGAAGAGTTACGAGAACGACAGTCAGAGTAGCGATAATGTCAACTTCCTCCGCGTGGGCTGGTCCAACAAGCAGCTGACGACGCTCAAACCTCTTCTGTCGGAGATCGAATACCTTCAGGACCAACACCTGCTACTCACTGTGAAATCCCTGGATGGATATGAATCTTATGGTATGAACAAAGTGTCTTTGTTTGGGCTGGGTCCATGAAGAAATAGTCACTTGTTTCTTTTGCTTGTGTGTTATAGTATTCGGCCTTGTGTGTTTGTGTCACCACCAGGAGAGTGTGTGTTGGCGCTGAAGTCGATGATTGGCAGCACAGCGCAGCAGTTCCACACCTACCTGTCTCACCGTGGCGAGGAAACGGGAAACATCAGGGGGTCAATGAGGGTCAGAGTCCCTTCTGAAAGGATGGGAACCAGGGAAAGACTCTATGGTATCTGTACTTTTATGTACAACTTGTGTGAATCGACAATTTTAGTTAAAAGTTCAAACACACTTTCTCATTCAAGTGCATCCAAACTATTGATTGATGCTGTAAAATCTGAAAATATACAGAAATTCCCAAGTTGAAATTCTTTGTCACATTTGATTTCAGAGTGGATCAGTGTGGACAAAGATGAAGCAGGCGTACCTAAAGGGAAATCTACCCTGTCATCCAGAGTGGGGCACGAATATGTGAAGTTAGTACACACTTCGCATTGGGATAAATATGGTCTAGTGACGTCACACATCCTGCAGAATACATAGTCAAAATGTGTGTTTATTGTATATTATTATTATTGCATTTATATTAATAATGTCATGGGTGTGTAGTAAAGGGAAAGCTTGACTGCGTCATTTGTTTTGTGACAAATGTCACAATGTGATGGTCTTAAATGGTGTTAAACAGTGTCATAGTGTTGTATTGTTATTTTTCCCAGTGATGCCCTATATTGGACAAGGTAAGAGGCTATCTTTGTCTTGGGGACAAGGTTGGATTCAGGAAACTAATGTTGTGGACGTTATTTGAAAAGGCTCATCATTTTGTCTACTGTATTTTTTATTTTTTTTTATCTTGTCTGAGCTTTTTACATGGTGATATTTATCTTAAGGGTTCCCACATTTGTTCACAATTTGTCTCACATTACTCCGTACTGTTCTGCAGGCCACCAATGGTTCGTAAACAAGTTGGAGAGCTGGGGAAGGTCAGTGAAGAGGTCGAGAAGAGCAGCAAGGAGGAAACTGCTGCAAGGTGCGTGCACGTTGAGCCCAAGTCCACTGAAACCTCTGAAAATGATGCAGGGTGACGTCTTTTCATCATAAATGAATTGAATCTGTTTCAGTGTAAAATTTCACCATCAAAATCTTTTTTTTTTTTTTGTTTTTTTTAATAGCTTTTTAGCTGTAATTTAAGCAGAAAATTATTTAACCACTGCTATTAATAATAAGACATAAACACGATAAATTGTTTGAATTTTTCTCATTTTTGTTAACTTATTGTTGTTGACTGAGCCGTACAGTTCCAGCCAGGAAAGAGCATGCATGTACCGAATTAGTGGCCCTGTGGGTAATTCGCATCAAGGCCAGAAAATAACTACTGCGTATCTAGGGCAGTTGTCTTATTATTGATTTAGCCATATAATCTGTGACAGCCCGGACGGACATATATGTGTAGTACTCGTCATGTTCTGTGTTCATCATATTTTTTGTGTTTGTCATCACTGATACCCTTTTCTTCTGGTGGCATCACATAAAGCAAAAATACAAAAAGAAAAATATGTTTTTGTGACATTTTGGGCGAATTTTAAGGTCCCACTGTCCCTAATTAACATGTTTGCTTTTAAATACAAAAAAAGAGACTGAATAAACAACCAGCTGTTCTCTTCTTATGCGTATTCAGGCCAAAGCAGGATTCTTCTGATGGTGAGCAGTCTGTCGGCAAGAACAGCTACAATAACCCCGCCTACTACATTTTGGAAGGTGTTCCCAATCAGTCGGCCGCTGCTTTGTCATCTGAGCTTCTCCCATCCCCCACCTCCACCACCCCCCAGGCAACGAAAGCCCCCCCTCCCATCGCTGTAGCTCGGACCAAACCCCCATGTGCCCCCGCAGGCCCTTCTCACCCGCGCAGGCCCGTGACAGGTCACACGGTGCGCGTCATCAGTGAGGAGGGGTCCTCGGAGGACGATGGAGGAGCTTGTGTAGGCGTAGCACAAGGGGGAGCCGCTGTGGGGAGCACACTGAATCGGCCCCCTCCGGATTTCCCACCCCCTCCTCTCCCCAAGGGAGCCATGGAGATGGCCGTGGACGCGCCTTTCCTGAAGCCCCGCTCACTTCACCCGGATCTTGCTGAGGTCAAGATCTCTGCGGCAGGTCCCGGTGCCCCGCTGGCCCTCGGGGAAAGCTTCAGGCGAGGAGGCGGCGCTGTCGGCGGCAGGGCGTTGGACGACCAGTCTTGTTCTGTGCTTCAGATGGCAAAGACGCTGAGTGAGACGGAGTTTCCGGGGCAGCCCCCACGCGCTCCCTCTGCACCGCCTCCCCTCAGGGGGCAGGCCATGGGTTTAGGTCTGGACGCCTGCCGCACCCTCCCACCCAGAAATGCCATCACAGAAAGTATCGCTGAGGATCTTCCCGAAGAGGTAAGAAGCTCAGGCTGGATTCAAACTCCACGAGTCAAGTGACACAATTCCAATTTGTTGCTCGCAAGTTGCACCTTCTCCTATCGGTCATGGCAGCGTACAGACAAATCAAGTACACATGAAATTGGATATCCTCAGATTGGAACAAGCCCATATGTGGATAAAAATTCAGTTTGTATTGGATATCTGCCAATGCGACTGCAGCGTAAAACGACAGATCGGATTATCCCCATCAATCAAGCTTGACGTAATAAAAATATGCTGATTTGTGATTATTATGTGTTATTATCTACGCGGGGCAGTCAAAAACTTATGAGCCCCATTTCTTTTAACCTGCTAATAATTGAAATTTGAAAAAGTTTAGTTTAAGCCTGTCCTCTTCCTGTCAGCCATTTTGGAAATGAGGTCAATGTTGAATCTCGTTAAAAGCAGAGAGCTGTGATTTCATTTCCTGATTTGGACATTTTGCAACCTTGAAATAAGCCTTCAAGCAAGTATTTAAAGTCAGAAAAAAATTCAGAAAAATAGTTTAAAGGTGCCGTTTTTTTGGCTATGTAGACCTCCATAGAGTGACTCTCTAACATGGACTTCGTACCAAAGTGTCAATTTCATTTAAAAAAACAACTTGGTTTTGTCATACACGTGTCCAGAAAAGGCCCCGCTGACAGCTACTTCTGTTTGACCCAGTTTTGTATCTGCTTTGTCCATATTTGACTAAGACCGCCCCTTTTGCGCTGACTGGTTGCCTCTGTGTAGAAAACCCACTTGTGAGAGCACACGCTAGTTATGTTGACAGCGCTGGTTCGGGAGTGGAAAGGAAAGGCAGAGATCTTCACTGGTGACGTAGATAAACTCAAGAAATTTGAATGACATGATTTCAGGCCTCTCGGCAGAAAAACGTCTGGACCTCAGGAATGCGTGTTGATTTTAATTCATATTTTACATGTGTACTGAGGTACCACAGAGATATTACATTCCAAATACTACAAAACAATGTTTTGGCAAAATGCGTCCCCTTTAAGTTAAATTGGGCTCATTACCTTTTGACTGCCCCTCATATTATTGTTTAGAGTGTTGTCACTGCCAGGTGTTTGCATTCATTTAGTTGCATTTTAGACATCTGCAAATGTTTTTTTTTGTTTTTTTGTTTTGTTTTGTTCCACCCACGTGTTGAGTGAATGCAGTCATATTGGATGTGTGTCTCTTGAAATATACAAAATCTAACACGGTACAGGCCCCGAATGGGAATTGGGCACGCATCTTGTCAAGATGTGTGTTGACATTTAATTCCATTCAACATTTTCCTCTTTTAGGCACTTTGGGGTAGCAGCAGCTCGTCTTTGTCCGTGGGGGACTCTTCAGTGGGGGAGTGGCTGCAGAGACTGGGACTTGAAAGATATGAGCAGGGCCTCCTGCACAACGGCTGGGACGACCTGGAATTTCTCAGGTACATGCTTCTATATGTTCGGATACATGTGTGCTTGTTTAGTGCACTGTGGATGGAAAGTGATTTAGCGGTGTGCGATGTAACTTCATATACTGATTAAAATTGTATATAATAAAGTAATTGTTAAACATTTTATACGGGAAAAGGAACAAAATTCTTCTCCTCGTGTTCTTCATTTGTTTGGCAGTGACATCACTGAAGAGGACCTGGAGGAGGCAGGAGTACTTGACACCGCCCACAAGTGTATCCTGCTGGAGAGCCTCCGGCAGCAACAGAAACTGTAGCAAATGGGCCTGAGGACTTTCCAAAGCACTCAAGACAGTATGCAGCCTTCCCACAAGGCCAAGTGTCAGCAGAACATTTCAAATCCAATGTGCCTTCTGAGAGAGTGTACACTTATTTTTTATTTTTATTTTTTTTTACTCTTGACTTGCTGACAGCATCCCTTTTTCAAAACATACTTTCAAATGCTTGTTGTAGACGCGGCCTTATTCAAAGGTCAGCGGCTGCCGCAGCAATACGGCAGGAGATCTCGTTGTCATGAGAAACAAATAACGCGATTACTGGAGAGGAATCGTGACATCCGTTGTAACTTCGGACTTGAGCAACCTCAGCAGGAGAGCGAAAATCAAGGCCTTTTGGGCCGGTGTCTTGACATTCAAGCCTTGTATGCCCTCCTCCACTCCTGATGACAAAGTGGGCCAGCTCTCAGGTATTTCCCCGCCCAGTGGTTGCAACCTGAAAGTTGATGTGGGAGGAAGTCAGCCCAGTTAAATGTCAAGCCACAAAGAGACAAACAGAAAGTGGGCAACCGCTTTCGAATGCTGCATAAAGGAAGATGAGAAGATGACGTGGACTGAACTCACACCTTTTCACTTTGGACTTCAGTTTCAGTGTTTGAATATATTTATAGCAGCTTCTTCTCGCGAGGGTAAAGGGAAAAATGTCGCAAACCAGTACTGAATGAGCCAGAAGTGCGCGCAACATCAAGCAGTTAGTTTTTGATACACGCTTCATGTTGGTATTCCAATTTGTTGGGACGTTTCGGTGCTCAGTCGCCTTGCGCCCAAATGCTTGGAAAGGGACAGCACCAAGCAAGTTGGTTGACGTTTGTCCACACTCGATTTGACTGTGACCGCACAAGCCAGGTTTCGTGGGCTTAATTAATGTCACATCTGTGTACTGAATTGCTCAAGAAATCCATTTTAAGAGGTCACACGCTAACAGTCAGCGGAAAGCCAATTTCTGTGGTTATGTGGCTGTGGTGATTTGACCACGAGGTGGCGCTGCTACACCGTCAGCCTTGCACAGCTCTTGACTAGAAACCTGATGACAAGTCAGTTTTGATCAGTCCTCACTCAGTGTTCTGAAAGATTATATAGGAAAAAAAATACAGTTATGTTACCTGGCCAAGTGAATTATATGAGTTCTTAATCTAGTTCCTGCTCTAAAAGCCATTGTAGTGTTACAGGCGGGCTCCGCTACTTAAATCATCACACACCAATCTGAATTAACCTCTTGCTGCAACTTGTGGCCTAGCAGACTACTCCAAATGTTAAATGTTTGTTGTGTGAGTGTAGCAGTTTCATATGCTGTATGTCCGGATCAGATTAATCCCATATTGTCCTTATATGCACCCTTATTTTCCCCCAAAAATTGACACATTTAACTTAACCTGCCTTGTGTGTGCGTGTGTGTGTGTGTGTGTTTGCATCATGTCTTGTTCTTTGCTTAGTCTCATGGTTGTGTTAACTTAATGCCAATTTGTGTAGCCACGTAATTTTGTTTTTCAATTAAAAATGTAACATGTTTCCTTACTGTAAAGTTTCTTCTCTTCTATCATCAGAAAAGCAAAAAAAAATAAAAAAAATAATAATAATGACGCCTTGGATGTGATAAAGACATGCCTCAGGGAAAGAAAGGGAGCGGTAATGTACACAGAATAACGGACATTTCAGACTCACACACACACAAATGAGCACGTCATTGAACACATCGTGTAGTGCTTCCATAATGTGATTTATTAGAATAATCATTAGTGCTATAAGGTCTCATTCACTGGAAGTTCTATGAGACAGATGCCTTGCAATGAAATCAATCTGGAAAGCAATGTCGAGGGGGGGGGGGAATAACAAACTTCTATTTTCCTAGTATTTTATATTACTAATTACAGGATTTACACTCACAAAATGTTCTGAGGAATTTCAAAGACAGAGTTCTTTAGTAACACATTTAAAAAAATTAATAAATACATTTTTCAGTAGATATCATAGCTGAAGGGGATTGCAACCAAGTACAAAGAGATGACGCAGTCTCTGGAAAGGAAGAGCTCTTTTTTTTTTATCTTAATGGAGACAGCATATACAACAGACACAGTTGAACCCTCATCTGTCACAACATTAATTTGCCATCCTTACTTGTTTCACACCTTTCAGGAAAAAAAAAAAAAAAAAAAAAAGGACCCATCACCTTGAAGTGAGCAAAGAACACGTGAAACTTCCTTCAAAGTGAGCTGGAGAAGCATCCAAAAAGTCCCAAATAAGTCAAATCAAATCTCTCCCGGTCTGCGATAAGTACTGGAAAAACTAACTTGGCCAGTAACCTGCTGTCGATGCAAAGTGGCCTCAAGATGTTTCTCCTTTCTGCTTGCGAACAAAATGGCTACTGTTTGGTGAGGCAAGGCGCGAGGGGCCCCGAAGCACCCGGGGGGTCAACAGAGGGAGGTCACAGCCTGGATTTGTTACAGTAAGGAGGGAGGAAGGGTTGGATTTTTTTTTTTTTTTTTTTTTTAATTGGATTTAGGGGCTCCTCTTCCTTGTGCTGGAGCTCTGTTCTGCTCTGTGAGGAAGCCGCTAGATGTTTGGACTTCTGCTTAGGGCTTGAACCTGACCACCATGCTCATGAGGTGTGATGCTTGTGTGGAAAAGACTTGATTGTTCTTTGTACAGGATGAAATGCATATTTTGAGGTGACAGACGAGGTTTGAGTCAGATTAGCGGTCGTTCATGTTTAGTTTGTTTTTGTTTTTTTTCTCTCTTTAACGTTTCTCCATCTGTGCTTCCTTCAGAACAGGTTCGTCTTGATGGCGACGTTGGGTTTTCTGTGGAAGGAGGACAGGACTCCGGCAAAAGGCCCCGTCATACTGTCCGCCGGCTGCCAGGCCTTCAGGATCTCCTGAGTCTGGGCGTCAGGCTGGGCCACGGCCGGGTTGCTGGGCCCCAGGCCGGACCAGCTGGCCGCCTTGAGCCCCTGCAGGACCGGAGAGCCGGAGGCATTGACGTAGCCGCCGTTGGCCGGAGCCGGGCTGGGGCTCAGGCTGGAGGGACTGCCCAGGTTCCCGTTTTGCGAGCCCGGCAACGAGGCCGTGCTGTCCGGTGTGGGGCTGCAGGTGGACTCTTTGGACTCGTCGTCATCCGACGAAGATCTGATCTCTCCGCCTTTCTTCCCTCCGGAGCTGCTGGTGGTGCCCCCTGTGCCGGAGCTGTTGGCTTTGGCGTTGGCGGCACGCTCCTGCTTGCGGAACTTGGCACGCCTGTTCTGAAACCACACCTGGTACACACACACACACACACACACCAGTGGGCGCCCCTTTAGATGGAGGTCATATAGTTCATGGAATCCAGACTTTGGAAGACCTCTCACCTGTACTCTGGCTTCTGTCAGATCTATCTTCAGAGCGAGCTCCTCTCGGGTGTAAATGTCCGGGTAGTGGGTCTCGGCGAAGACCCTCTCCAGTTCCTTCAGTTGAGAGCTGGTGAAGGTGGTCCGGATGCGCCTCTGCTTCCGTTTCTCGTTCAGGCCCGAAGGGTCCGAGAAGAACTTATAAGGGACTATATGAGGAGGAGAGTCAATCCGTTTTATTATATTGACATGTTTGTATTATTTTTTTTTCCTAGAATGTGCCTGTAAATTTTGTATACATTTCTCTATTGAGTCAAAATATGTATTTAATATATGTAAAATGATATAAGGCAATTGTATTACTTTAAATTAGTTGGTTATCCTACTGTTCCATCGCAAAAGAATAACTCATTGATTTGAATTTGTCAATCAAGACTCCTCCGAGTCTTAATGAAGGATTCAAAGTCATAAGAAGTTCTCAAATTTGTTCATTTTAAATTTCAATTTTCGCTGATATATAGATAACCAGGGCCTAAAAGAGGGAAACAAAATATTCTTGATTTTTTTTATTTGTTTTATTTTTTTACATTTTAATAAACATGTAGATATTGATGTAAGAAAAAAATGTAATTGAAATAGAATCTCTACAGGCCTCAAATATAAGCATCTGCCATTGAATGAACCGATTGACGCGCGTTGTCTTTTGCAAAGTGTGGTCAATTTCATTTATTTTTAATTTTTTTTTTCTTCTTTCTACGTCCGAGGTAATGTCTCCCTCCGCGTGTACCTGACGAGTACGGCGCGGGCTGGTGGTCGCGCAGGGCTCCCAGCGTGCAGCTGGCCGTGCTGAGCGGGGCGCAGGCCGGGTTGGAGAAGGGCCCGCCGCGGATGGGGTTGTACTGGAACGAGCTGGCCTGGCTGCACGAGCTGAAGTCCGCGTAGGCCGACGCTTCCATGGCGGCCATGCAAGAGTCATAGGAGTTCAGGTAGGAGTAATCCATTTTGTACATGGAGCTCAAGCCGGTGGCGGCACCGGGAGTCGCGGATGGAGCCACTTGCTTTTTTTTTTTTTTTTTTTTTTTGCCGCAGGGGCGAGGGTCGCTCCGGTATCTCCGCGCACGTCGTCTCCCCCAAAAAGTTTGCAATAAATGTCACTGCTTTTTTTTTTATTTCTTTTTTTGTCCCCCCGTCTTTTTAAAATAGAATCCAACTGTTTTTTTAGCGTCTTCTTCCTGCAGCAACTTGCAACCTCCGCACTGCCTCTCGCCGCGTGTGACAGCGCCGCTGCTCGCTGCCCGTTTATAATAAAGTTGGCCGAGCGGCGCACAATGGCGAGGCGGTGGTCTAGTTTCCATGACAATGCTGGCCCCGCCCACGCCCCCCCCCCCCCCCCCCCCCCCCACGACAACCGCGCTGGCCAGCTGCAGCCCCATCCACCACTATGCACCCATTATCGGACACCTCTTAATTGCGCTTACATTCTCATTAAGATTATTTCCACTTCAATCTGAAATCAAAAATTTTCTCTCTCTCCCTAAAGCCACTGAACGTTGCGCATCGATACATGACCAATATACACAATCTTAACACTGAATGAAAAACGATGCATTTCAAAATGTAATAATATTCCGTTTTAATTGACACTGTCAGAGAGATATTCGTTTAACGTTTTTTCTTTTTCTTTCTTTCGATAGTTTGACTAAATATTAGAGACCGCTATAGTGTGACGAAGTGCAGTAATGCAAAAAGTGCAACTACAAGTCATAAACATCTGTCAATCAAACGTGCACATTATTATCTTTGCAAATGAATATTAGAAACGGCTTTTTGTGTACACTGAAAATAATAAAAATTTCGGTTGCACACGATTCAAACGTGTTAACGATGACATATTGTTTGTTTATTTTCGAGGGAAAGGGGGGACATGACGTCACTTTACCACATTTTAATCATGTGCGACCACATATTCGAATTGAATACATGCAAATGTTTTTTTTTTTTCTTTTTTTTTTCTTCCTTCTCAAGGTAGTACAGTGTAGTAAACACCCGCAGTAACACCTCCAGGACTGCACTGGCAAATCAAATTTAACAGTAGTCTCACTGCAAATGTGTGATGTAACATCTTTTACTGGAGCTCATTCGATTGTGCACGTGCACCCACGTGCAAAAAAAAAATAATAATAATAATAATAAAATAAAATTTAATTTAAAAAAACAACAACAACCCAACTTTCCATGTGCGAATATTGATGAAATGTGTTTGTTTGGCCGCAGCTCCTGTAGGTCTTTACGCGGCGGGCAAGATCCAGACGTGACGGCGATTGCTCGGATTAAAAGCTTTGATTTGATTCCGATCACTTTTACGCGCGCGTCGCGAGATTGCGCGTCTGTTTGATGGATGGGCGACACTGACACGCGGGGAGAGAGGAAGAGAGAGAGAGAGAGAGAGAGAGGGAGGGAAGGAGGGGGGAAAGAAAAAGATAGAGAGAGAGGAGCGGCCGTGGAGACAAGCGAGCAGTGCCCGTAAACGCATTGACGCCCCACAAATTGGTTGAAGTTTATTGTTCGATGTCATACAATGTGATCAGACCTCACCCAAAGCGCGCACCCAAAGCGCGCGTGCGCGCGCGCAAGCAGCGCGGTGCAACGTTCGTAGCCTCGTTGCGTAAGTGAAGATTTCATGCTTTATGATTTATTGGTGTGGCCGATGTGTGTGGAGTCCTCGTTACAGATTCCTCGTTTCTTTGGATTCACGGTCCTTTTCTTTTTTTTTTTTTTTCTTTACACATGCAATACAAATTTTTTTTCTTCCATATATTGTATTCAAGCATCATTCATTCGACCTTATATGTTTCATTGTTTTTATACAGTAGGACCAGAAATGTATATTTGCATTTGTATTTTTATTTTTTTAAAATCTTAACTGAATACACCCAAAATGTAATTAGGTTTTGGTCACGTGCCACCCCTAAAGCGCAACACAATTGCATTATTTAAGAAGAAGAATATTGCAACGATATTTATTGTCTCATATTTGCAAATATTTTAGATAACGATTCTTTATCCGTCTCGCGGTGGGAGATTTGCCGCAAAACAACATTTGCATTACACGGAATCATTGAATGTTCTGAAAAAGTGTTGTGATATTAGCAATATCATTTATTGATTGAATACCATGCAATTTCCACAAATATGATTTGTTGCATGTCATTTTTTTGTTTGTTTTGTTTTGTTTTTTAGGAAGCTGGGTCGATATAATTCATGATTGCATGAATCAGCTGCAGCAATTTTCGGGCCCATGAGGAGGCCGCCGTCCCTGTGGGTTCAAAGGTGAGTTGACCGAGAAACTTAAAACAGTTTCCAAGTTAAACAGCATCCCGTCCCTTTAAAAAAGAAAAGAAAAAAAAAAGAGCAACCAGAAGCGAAACACCCCCCCCCCCCACCCCCTAAAGTCAGTTTAATCCCTTCAAAGCATGAAGCATCTCTTCCCTTTCCACTAATCCGTCCCCCTTTTCTTTTTATTTCTTCGGTGCTCCACTTTCGCGCAGGGGGAGACCTCTCCTCCGCCGAGGTTTTAACTTTGGACTTTTACATTCATGGCCCCGCTCGACGGAAACAGTAACGTGCCTCTTTTCCCATTCATGACGTCTGAGTCAACACAATGGCCCCCTGTAGGCCCCCGAGGGCCCCTGCGAGAGAGGGAGAGGGGATCACAGGCCCGTCGGGGTGGGCTCTCCTTCCCATATTATGCAATCCTCTACAATCCCACTTATGACATTTTAGTTTGACTATATGCTGTAAATATGACGTCAATCTATTCCTCCGCCTGCTTCCACCGGTGGAATAGCAATAAAACGAAGAATTGACGCAATGAGCCTACTTTTTTTTTTTTTTAACCACCATTATTTAGTCATTAAATAATCACGTCACACGACATATGACAGATTTCTGCATATTAGCGATCAAAACGGCTTGCCTGTGGGAAAGGTTTAACCGTCTTCTTCTTATTATTTCAGTCGTTTAAAGGTAACATTTTGGAATTGAAATGCAATTCCTTTTGACACACACCCAGCTCGGGTGACTTAAAGTTCACAATTGTTTTAATTGTGGCGTAAGAATATCATTTGTTAGTTTAGTTTGTATTTGATATTATATGATTGTTTATATGGTTTTCATACAACTATTCAGTGTAATTAGGACGTGACTGCCTACGTGCGCTTTCCAGTTTACGTACGTCGTAAGTAGGAGCGTCGTAAACCGAGGAGTCCCTGTCTACGTTGCAAGAGGGTAAAAAACAAACAAAAACAAAAACTGCAGACGATGGAGGGGGAGAGGAGGGGGATGCCGCAATGCACCGTGACGACGCTGCGTGCGTGCGTGCGTGCGTGCGTGGAGACGACGACACGCGCGCCGAAGCCGGTTCGAGACGAGCGGCGAGTGTTGCGTTCAAGTGCTGATGTGCACCCTCAGCAATCCTCGGCATCTGCGGAGATCTCAACACTTGACAATCAGCAGGGGGGGGGGGGGGGGGGGGGAGAAATTACGTCGGTTTAGCACATTTTAATGATGTACGTGATCGAATGAAGTACTTTCGGCCCCACTGTCTATACTTAATACATACGTTACATGGCAAGACCCAAATGTGCAAAAAGGAGAGAAATGAGTCCACGCGGCAGAGAAGGACCCACCGATACTAGAACGAGAAAAATATGTACTGTATGCATCCCAATAATGACTTCATATGTCACAATATGATGATATTAATTAAGAACTCGCCGATGGGACAAGCCGAAAGTCTCAACAGTACTACATAATAATAATAATTACCTGGACTTGACGTTTTTGTAATACAGCATAATGTTAGACACAATATTGACAAAGAGCGACAATAATAGCAATACGTGTCATCGTAATATTAAAACAATACTAATAATTCAATATAATCCTGCTCGCGATTAAGATGTAGATAATAGTTCCATAGACTTGACATTCTAATATAGCATCATAATAATAATTGCGTTGCAAATGTTTAAGACGTGCAAGATGGACAGGTGAGGGGAATGAAATCATTTTCAATAATTGCAAATTTGCCAGCGCAAAGACAAATGACCGTTCATATTTGCCACCGTCACATTCAAAAAGTGTGGGAAATGATTTGGGAAGAGACAAAAGAGAAAATTCTTATCGACAGTCAAGTGTCGCAACTCTCTTTAATGGACCGAATAATAATAATGCATACAAATTAGTGAGCACAAACAAAAACCTCGACGAGAAATCGAACATTTCACAATTGCATCCGGCAACTCGTGACGCTAATGCAGAGAGGCACGTTACTTAAAAAACAAAAAAAAAGAAGCTTTTTAAAAAGAAAAAGAGGAGGAGGAACAAGGTCCCTGGAGAGCAGCAGAGCGCGCGCACGCACGCGCGCCGCAGCTGGAGCGTGCACGAGGATGAGGATGAGGATGAGGATGACGATGAGGAGGCGCAGGCAAGTCGTTCTCCGAACGAGCTAATTCGATCTGCGGCTCTGGCCCCTCCGCTCTCCGAGCAGCCCAGCGGCGAGCTGTGGAAACTTAATTCAATTAAGTCGCGCTAAACTAATTAGGCTGCAATCTGCCACGCGAGCTGTCCCTGAGCAAGGTTCGAATTAGGCGCGATGGATTTTTTGTGTGTTTTTTTTTTTTAAACAAAGAATGACTGACACACTGGTGGCTTCTCCTTTATTTGCCTTTTATGCTAATTCTCCCCCCTTTGGGCGGGTCACGTGACCGCCCAGAGGTAACCGCTTACATCTCTGCACAGCAACAAAGACACATTTTGACTCCCATCGAACTTGTAGAGTGCTTGACTCGCCTCACTTCCTTGGACGAGAATCAAGTAAAAGCTGAAGGGGAGAGAGATGAGTGGACTCGTGTATTGATCGACTTTTTTTCTTTTTTTTTTTTTGCTCAGCTGGATGAGGAAGGAGGAGGAGGACAGAGGGACGAGCAGGCTGCAAATTCTGCGTTAAGAGCGGAGACACAAACGATAATAAGGTGGAAAAAAAAACCATGCACCAGCCATCGGTCATTCACCGCCTTCACCTGGACACACTCACACACTACACACTCCCATTGCAAATTTGTGTTTTTCTTGACCTTCTGGTGTTAAAAAAAAAAAAAAATCCAATCATGAATATTTGTCTTTGAGCATTACCTTTCCTAGTTTCAGTTTCCATTCCAAGTGTTTGTTTTGGCACCTTGTTTCCATTTCGGTGCCAACTATCCACAGTGTGACACAATGCATAAAGGGGCAGAGCTCGACCCACTTCAGTCACTTCTGCCCAACAACCCAAAACACAAAGATTGACTTCTCCTCCATCTTCCCCCCCCCCCCCCACCCCCAGCACCTTGAACTCGCCTCCGTTTGTCCTGGCGGCAGAAGGTGGATCCGAGCGAGCGAGTTCAGGAGGGAGCTTACGAGCATGATGGAGAGCCAGGTTTGTGTTTCTCTGTAATCTAATCAGAGAAATGGCAGCAGTCAGAAATAGCCTGACAAACACACTAAGAGCCCCTTCTCCTCCCCCCCTTAGACTCGTCTTCATCCTTGGGGAGGATGAACGATGCGCATACACACGCACCTTAAAACCCAAAGTGCAAAACCTGATCCACCAGCTACTTAAGACAATGGGAAATGTCTATTGCTTACGCTTTTGCACCCGCATTTTACACCATATTTCATAGTGTCATTCTCATAGAGGCGACACTACAATTACACACATGCAGACGTTTTACAAAAAGTTCCATCATCATCAGAATAATATGAGAAATGCAGAAAATGAATGGGTGGATGTTGTAATTCAAGTCATTTTTAATTTACTGTCACAACATTCACTAATATTAATCAGTGTAAATTCTCAGTGATCCAGGTCATAGTAATCCGCAAAAGTTAAATTGAGGCAACTAGGCTCTTTTTTGTTGAATTATTATTTTTTCTTTGTTTTCCAAAAACATTCAAAAATGACGTGGGCAATTTTGCTACTGTGATAATGTTAGAATAAAGTTGTAGAACAAGAGTATTTATTTTATGAGAATAGAGTCAAACATTGCAAATCATTTTACAAGAACAAAGTCCAAATGTCTTATTACTGCAAAAAAATTACAAATATTTTTGAAGTCTGAATAATACAATGAAAAGGTGTGAGACGAAAAGCTGAAATATTGCAACTCATACTTAGAATGAAAACAGCAATATTTAAATTTTTTTATTTTACAAGAAATTAGTCTGAATTGTGTAATATATACACACGAAGTTCTAGAGTGATCATGAGTCAAAAGTGCAGAAAACTAAACAAGTGCAACCTGAAATAGATGACAACAGATCTCAGTGTTGTGTTTTTGGGGGGTCCGGGGAATGAATGCCTCCCCCCCCCCCTGCACGCTAATTCTTCCCTATGGAGAAGAAGACATTCCTGCAGGGTGTGTGCGACGTTCTCTACACACCCAAATTCCAAAGAAATTCTCCTGTCACGTCATCTCACAAGGTGGACAAGCGTCATTGTCGTACGACTCCCACCCACCCGCACGCACACGCATCCATCAAGAGGCGTCAATCAGGACACACACACAAAAACAGGCGGAATTTACTTTTTGTTGCACTGACTTTTATTTCCATTGTGGAGGTTGGCGCACACACCAACATGACAAACGTCACATCTTGCTGGTTCAAACAGTCCCGATCCATCCATTTGAGTGAATATTCTAATCCAGTGTCGACATAACGATTCACGATTAGCATGCATAATAAGGAGCAATTCACATTTTATAACATAATAATTCAAGCGGATTGATTGACGTGATTTCCGTTGTATTGGATGGTCGTGGACGACAGGCAGCCAAACCAGCTTTGGTTTTGAAAACAACCCTGCACAGTAGATCACTCTTCATCACATTTAAATAACAGCCATCCTTCAGTTATTATTATTATTATTATTTAAATGGCTTGAACAACCTCAGCTAACCCACATTTGTGAGAAAAAGAATCTTATCAATATTTTATAAACATTTTAATCATCACTGTGGTCTAACAGCAGTGTGCTATCTGATGCTTCACATTAATGAGATGTTGGCAATGAATGAATATGTACTACACTACTTGTACAACTCTGCTCTACGACGAGGTGAGGGTCTTACTCTTTTTGCTAGTACAGCGGCACCTTGACTCACAAGTTTGTTTTCCATGACTAAGCTCGCAACTCAAATTTGTTGTAATCCATTTTCCCCATTGAAATGCCAATCAGTTTTTAATAAAGAAAACTAGCACTGTATTGTATGAAAACCTGATGAAACAAAAGAAACCATATAGAAATCAGCTGGTTGTATAAAGTGAAATTACTGTACGTACTGTAGTATTTGTGTTGGATGAAAGCCCTTAAGAGGCGTGGCCTAGACTCAGAAGCACGAGTCTGGTTGGTTGCGTTCGATAAACGGCTCAAAGTGCATCGGTGACTGTGTGGCTCTCCTTGCCCACGTGTGAGGGCACCGCCGTACCTCAGGCCCGCCGCACACCGAGCGACACGGTCGAACGAGACTGCAGTGGACCGCCCCGAAAAAATTTCAGTCGGCGACTCACACCCTTACATCGAGTGATTGAGTACCGCACATCTACCGACACAATGCGCCGGAAAAACTGGGACCCTTTATTGGGTTTTAAGGCTACACATACAATATACTATATTATTTTTTTCTATTGAACCACAAAAAACAGGTACTATTGTCAAGGAAGACGCAATGAGGCAATGATCGATCAGCCCATTAATTGATTGCACCCGTGCATTTCGGTGACAAAGACTCTCTCCAGGCTTTGCTTTCTAGCCACAGGCATGTATGAAATTATAAAGAAAGTTTAGTACTTTAAAACACAATATGCTGTATATACTGTATAGGTATGGCTAAGCAGCAGGCTGAATCTGTGTAGAAACACAATTGCGATCAGTTGTCACATCTGCAATATTGCGACGCCGGCGTGGCATATCCGAAGCTCGCTTGTGCTCAAGTTTCGGCTTGCGACACGAGGGGGAAAAAAAAAAAAAAGCCAACAAAAACTCCCAAGTTGTGGAACTTGTAAGTCACAGTAGCACTGTACATGTGTAGTGAAACTAGAGAGGCAGTGACGTGAGGTACTTTTATTGCTAAAAGACATTCCCGACCGTTAGTGTTCCGGGCTGAGCGGAGGGCGGATGTTCAGCGTCCTGGCCGAGCTGTCGTCCCCGACCACCTCCAGGCGCAGGCTGGGCGCGCCCCGCTCCTCGTGGCCCTCCGACTGGACGGAGAGGCGCAGCGTGCAGCCTTTGGGCAGCAGCTCCTGCTCGTAGGCCGCGGCCAACTGGTTGACCACACGCCGCTCCACCTAATACACGGGGACAAGAGGCACCTTTGTTTTGTCTGTTTTTGTGGGGACTAAATGACATTTTGCATAAAGAAAATTGATTGATGTTCAATGTTACCACAAGCATATGATTCGGATGGACCGACAGAGCACTTTTGGAATGTTGTTGATGATGGATGAGAACAAGGCTGACAAGATTATGACCACTGATACGATATAATGAGATCCTATACAAGAGCTGGTTAATTATAATTGACACAGTAAGAGAGAGTAACAATATGCTGTGTAGAACTACACTGCATCATACGATACAAGGCAAAATGTTACAAATAGGCGAATAAAGATACGATTTTAAGATTAAAGTGAAAATATAATGAGAAAAACGTCCTTTCGAATTAATGCAAAATATGAGAAAAGTAGATATTTTATGGAAAAAATATTTTGAAATGTTACAAAAAGTTGTATCATGATAAAAAAGGACTTTTCTAAAAAAATAAAAAATAAACACACACACACAACATTCACACCTATGAACAATTTAGTCTTTAATGAACCTAACATGAATGTTTTTGGAATATGGGAGGAAGTCAGAGTACCCACGGAGAACCAAGGGGGGGGGGGGGGGTGGGGGGGGGTAAGGGTTGAAGCATGCCAACTCCACACAGGAGGGCCGCCTGAGCTGAGATTCAAACTCAGAACACTGAGGCAGATGTGCAAACCACTCGGACAATGTGCCGCCACTGGAGCAAGCGTACTCGTCTCAAACGAACCTCACATTTGTCGCAGAACCTTAGTTCGAATCCTTGAACCGGCCATAAATATGAATTGAATCGCATATTATTATCTCTAATTGCGTACCTCATGCTTAATGGAGCGTGCACCGTAATGCAGGTTGTAACCGCCCGCCAACAGATCCAGGACGGGCCGATCCCACTGAAGGGTGATGTCATGGCGCTGCTTGGCCTAAGGACGGTGCACACAAGCAGAAAGAAACTGGAAACGGAGAACAAACACAGTATGAAAAGAAGGACTAACGCAAAAGCAGTGATAAGATGTCCAGCGGCATTTCTGCTGGCTCTAATTGACACTTCCCTAATGCGTTTTGAATCAAACGCTAATCAATAGTAATGATCAGTGCTGCTCTTTTAGCTACTCATGTTAAATACTCCACTCAATGGAGGAGGCGCTGTTATACTGGAGATGTAAACAACCAATTTGGACCATCAGGCACATTATGAATGCTTGAACAGTATTGTCCATCACTGTCCACCAACAGAGGTTGTCCATCAGGATACCAGCTGTAATATTAATAATTAAATATTGATAAAGACTCCATATGTTAAACACTGTAATCACGTTAAAATGGGCAGCACTGATTATACTGACCTGTGTGTGTTGCGTGCGTGTGATCCTCAAGCCAGTAGTGAGTGTGTTTGTGTAGTGAGTGCGTGTGTAAAAGTGAAACTGCAGGACCTGGTGGGTGACGCTTACTCCCACTGGAGGACACGTACAGTTACAGACACATAAGATATTTACGCCCATTCGCTATACATCAGGGGTGGTCAAACATTTTAAAAATTGATAAATGGGCCAGGTCCTTTGTAGATGAGGTATCATTAAAAAGCAGCACGTACTACTATACTGCAAGTGCAAAATGTTTAAACGTGAAGTAGTTTATGTACGTATAATTAACATTTTTTTAAAATGTGATTATTTACAAATAAATAAATTAATGAGATAAATTCATGAAAAATGAATAATTCTATTGAAATGATTATGAGGAAAAACATGGCTAAATTAATACAACACACTTTACAGGGTTCTTGATCAAAGAAATGCTTTGGGAGTTGCATAAAAGAACGGAGCAAGCTGCAATTGGCCCACCGACCATAATTTGCCCACCCCCATCCACTATAAATCGCATGTGAATTGCTCATGTAAAACGTCCCTGAAGTCTCATCATTCGGAATTCAACCTAAATCCTTAGCTTGAAAATACTCCTGGAAACCCAAAACTAACAAAGGTATCGACTGTTGTTATACCTAATGTCACGAAAGGTCAACCTCAGTTCAGTGTGTATCAAGGGTTTGTGTGTTTTTTTTTTACAAAAACCTTTTATATTACAAAAGGAACAGCCTGAAAAAGAGGCGCTAAGAGAAGAACGTGGGTGGAGGAGAATTTAGCGGACACACATTTAAAGCAGCAAGACTGCAGCATCATCGTACAAGTCGTCACTTGTTAGTTCAGGTAAAATTGTCATTTGACTTAAAATGTACTATTTTGTTCTGAAATTAAAACACGTGTTAACTGGATGACAGTAAAAATGTTGAAATGTTACTTTTAGTGGACATATCATGGAAAATGGACTTTTTAATGTCTTGTATTAAGAATTAATAATATTAATAATTAATAATAGTCTCTGGACTGCCTGCCCATCCAACAAGTGTGAAAATAAAAACAATAAAAAAAGTACATTTTTAGTTATGTCTATTTCCGAAAATGGGTCTATGAGCTCCTATTGTATATAGTTTCATTATTTTCTATGGGAACCATGTGTACATACATTTTTGATCGCTTTTGTTATGAATTAGTGCTACACGAATGAAATTGACTTGCCGCCTCATACCTTCTTAGCCCAGAAGCTCAGCTCCTTGCTGACCAGCTGGAGCAGCTCGGAGTGACAGAACGGCAGGAAGTAGACAATTTCATTGATCCGACCCAGAAACTCGTCCCTCCGGAAATGTGCCTGAGCAGGAACCAACGAATGAAGTTGAAGAATGACACCGGCGTTTTCTTTCATGTCACAGTGCAGTTCAGTGCACAAAGCAAAGTTACCTTCAGGATTGGTCGAATGACAGACTCCTTAAATTGTCTGGAAATTCTGATGTCATCACCTTTCTGTACATCCTCTGAGGAAACCCACAACATTATGATCACTTGCACAATATGATATCCAATGCAAGAGCTGTATTGAATGTTCTGTCTTTACAAAAACAGTATGTTCCATTTTTTGACAAAAACTTTTATTATGGTGGTGGTTATTCTTGTGGTTGAAGTTTGGTATCTGTACTGCACCGTAATGAGAGCTGTTTCCAATAGTTTAGGAAATAAAAATATTAGGAAGAGCTCTCACTCCATGTTGTATAGTTATACATTATAAACTACACGGTGGGTGAAAAGCAACCCCCTAATTTATGCTGTTTAAAAAATAATTTCAATTTCACGATAAGTTAAATGAAAAAGATTTAGTTGTATGGTTTATGTAAAATTCCATATGGGCTCAACCTCTTACAAGCAACTTTGAGTTGTCCAGGAATCGTGTACACTCATTTCAAGAGAATGAAAAGAAATAAACTGTTTTTGGCAAGTGTAATTACTGTACATACTGTAGTATTTGTGTTGGATGTGTGCCTTTAGGGTGTGTGGCCTAGTCAATGATGTCAGGAGCTGGAGTTGGTTAGTACCATAAAGGCGCCATATTTTACCAAACCAAATTTTTCTAGTATTTGGGATGTAATATTGGCTATATAGTGCCTCAGTTAACATGTGAAATATGAATTATAAGTGTCCACGCATTCCAGACTACCGGACGTTTTTCTGCCGAGGCCTGAAATCATCAGGTCATTCAAATTTCTTGAGCTCATCTACGTCACTCCGTCTCCGCTCCTGAGCCAGCGCTGTCAACATAAACACGTGTGTTCTCTCAAGTGAGTCTTCTACATGGAGGCAACCAATCAGAGAAAAGGGGGGGGGGGGTCTTAGCCAAATATGGACAAAGCGGATACAAAACTGGGTCAAACAGAAGTAGCTGTCAGCGGGGCCTTTTCTGGACACGCGCATGACAAAACCAAGGTGTTTTTTTTAAATGAAGTTGACACTTTTGTACTAAGTCCACGTTAGAGAGTCTCTCTATGGAGGTCTAAATAGCCAAAAGATGGGACCTTTCATTGTTCCATTTTCGTCCCCACTTCACTTGAGCGGCGGCTTAAAAATCAACCAAGAGACAGCTTGCAACCTGAATCTGTACCACGGTACCACTATACTGTGCGACTGACCAACTTGCAAAGCTGTCACTGGTCGGTGTATCACGATGTCCCACATAGTGTGACAACCTCAAATGTCCATTAATAATGTTCTCACCGAGATTATCAGCCAGCTTCCTGCGGGTGACCTCCTCTGCTTCCTGCCGTAGCTGTAGCCCATGCTGGGCAATTTCATCACTCGCAACGTTAGACGTCATGATGAAGATGGCGTCCTTACACTCGATGGTCTTCCCCTTGCCGTCTGTAAGACGACCCTGTGGGCGCAGCCGCCACAAACAGCCTTTAAGGACTTAAATAACGTGAGAGTCTGTGTTGATGCTTCTGCAAACCTCGTCAAAGAGCTGCAGCATGATGGTGAGGACGTCAGGGTGAGCCTTATCCACTTCGTCAAACAGGACGACGGCGTTAGGACACGCCCTCAGCAGCTTGGTCAGCTGACCCCCTTCCTCGTGTCCAACATATCCTGGTGGTGAGCCAATGAACTTCGCTACCTACGGACAGACAAACGGGACAAGGTCTTGTTGGCAAATGAACGGCACCCATTTATCCATTTTCTACAGCTTATCCTGTTCAGGGTCACACAGGTGAGCTGGAGCCTTTCCCAGTTTAGGGTGAGAGGCAGGGTACAACTTGGAATGGTTGCCAGCCAATTGCAGGGCACATACTGTATAGACAACCATTCATATTCAGCCTACAGACGATTTAGAGTCTTCGATTGACAAAATGTTTGAAATGTTGGAGGAAGCTGGAGCACATGAAGAAAACAAGCACACAAGCACGGGGACAACATCAAAATTCACATGGGAAAGTCCTGAGCTCGTAAACTCAAATTTAATCGTCCGTCTGATGCATGCATGTGTGTGCGTGGATGTGTTATGAAAGCGAACACATGCAAGTCTTTGGACAAAACACACTTGTAAGTGGAGGGGTTCAAATGCACCATACCTCATGTTTTTCCTGAAACTCAGACATATCCATTCGGATGAACCCCTGCAATGGCACAATGATTCAGAGTCAGAAATCAAGATGGTTTGTGTACTTTCCCAGAGAACATACTGTATGTGGCTGTTGGTCAAGTGCTAATAATATTTACTATGGAAATCAAACATTTTATCCCTCCTGGCTGGGAAAAACTGTACTAAATGTCATATGTCCTATAATCCTCAAGGAGTGCATCACCTTTCCACCTATTGACATAAAACTACATGGATACAATTCTACCATTACATCATATTGACAGGTGTACCTAATACTTTGGTTACTTATTCAGCTAAATGTGTGTGTGTGTGTGTGTGTGTGTGTATAGGTGTAATTTTACATCACCTTTTTGACATCCTTGTGCATGTAACGTGCCACCTGTTTGGCCAGCTCTGTCTTTCCTGCAACACACAGCAGGCAAAACAGAGAGTCCACTCAACTATTCACTAACCCGCATGTAATTTATTTAAAAAACAGACCTTATCGGAACACATTTCGGATACCTGCCTAACACAAAAAACAAAAAAAAACAAAAAACAAAAAAAAAACATCATTATGCACAAAAGGCTGATCTGTTTTTAAGTGCTGGCCTAAATCTCCGTGGCGACCTCTAAAAGAGATTTCAATCATCTCTAGAAGGCCACTTTATGATTGTCTGAAAAATATTCTGCATATAAATGCTCATATTAGATATTGATGTTTTGTGTTTGGTATGCAGATGCATATGTGTGTGTGTGTGTCTTGTTGCTGTGTTTAATATTAATGTTTCTCGGCCACTGTTTGTCGCTGAGGGCAACAGAGAATATGAACAGTCTCCGTTTTCATCTCTCTCTCTGGCCTGCTATTTCGCCATCTTGAACTTTTCTAGCAATTACCCCATCCCATAACATCACATCTTTCTTCCCTTCACACTGCACCACCCACTCTCCCATGACAAGCTAATTTAGTAGGTAAAGCCTTACTGGCGAATGGCGACTGATGGATTGATAAATTATTTATATAAAAAAAAAAAAAAAAAAAAAAAAAAAAAAAGTGACTACCAAGTTTAATTCCCGCAAAGAAACATGAGTGGAATCATTTTCACATTGTTTTCCAGATGACAAGGGGTCCGCTGGAAGGCAATTATGGAGTCAATCGCGCTGTACATTACCAAAGACATAGGGCCCATTTATACATACCAAAAGCAGTTATGGTAAAGTATGTATTTCTCCGTGTAAATGGGGATTGTTTCCATAACAATGTGTGTATGCTGAAGTTTTCGAGAACGCAAAGAAATTAATACTACATTACATTTACAACCTTGTTCTCCTGCAAACGTGTCTTTAATCTTTGTCAGTCTGTTATCTTTGCAGGGAGGACAGAGTCTTCAGTCTTGAAGAAAGTGTTGTGTTCCCTCTGACAATGTGCTCTAAAAGGCTGATTTGCGGTCACCTCATGAGAGAGTGAATGTGAAAGTGTGAAATAATTTACCAATTCCTGAGGAGCCTAGGAAGAGGAACACGAGCGGGTGCTCTTCATCGTACCAACCGTTCTCCTTCCTTCTGATGGCTGGAGAGTGAATGAGAGAGAGCGAGACAAAGACAGAAAAGGAGGCTATTATCGGAAATATTTGCATTTGTTGACTTTGCTTTTATACCCATTCGACCGGAGTTGACCCGACGGCGGCTGGTAGCCCAGAAACTTTGATAAAGGAGTGCTAGGGCAAGGATGAGACGGGTCAGATGCATTTGGGTACAAAATTAGCGAGAGAGAGAAGATGAGGAAACTGAGTGAGAGAGCAAGACGAGAGATCTCCAGAAAGCTACCCACAATGCCTCTCCTTCCCCCACAGTCAGTGGGGCCATTAGCCCACAGTAATTGTGTTAGCCTCCCTGGTGCGGCCATGGCAAAATCAGTTTAGCATGGATCGCAGCCTCACACACACACGTTTGCTTAAAGAGTGCCTACCCAACCCTGCCATCACCCCAGCAACCACGCTCGCACGTACACAAAGGCAGCATGATTAGCTGCATGGCAGCCAAGTCAAGAGTGAAGCTGCTGTGGTTTCCGACTTTCAAATTGAGGCTACGTTCACACCGCAGGTTTTGATACTCAAATAAAAAAAATATTTATTTTTTTTGCTCATATCCATTTTTTTGCGTGCGCGTTTTTTTCATAGTGACCGCTATCAGGCTCCAGCGTGAACGTACTGCAGCCCCAAAGTGAAGACGTCACACTATCTTTAACCAAGTAAATAAGACCGAAGTCAACGTGTGACAATAATTTTTGTTATGTAGTGAAAGGCAGTGAACTTAAAAGCAAGTGCTAGCGAGAGGAGGTAAAAGAGAGCAACATTTTATAATTTAGCGTTTTGCAGATTGTGGCTGCTACCTCTGTTCAGTAGCACGTGCAGATCCAGAGTGGTGGAATTGTGATGTGACGGGCTTAACAAATTTCAGGCTATCACGGCAGGCATTTGATTACATTCGCCAGTGGTTTTCCTCAAGACGCTCACAGGAAGAAACGCATCTCTAGTGGCCCGTATTTCTGCGGGTGGGCGGATGGCTGATCGATGGACTGACAGACAGACAGATAAATACATTATTCATCCTGTGAGTGAAATTAGGTCAGCCTTATATTACGAATACTCTCACCTTTCAGAAAAATAGATTGAGCCACTTTTGTCTGCAGTGTGAATGTAGAGTGAAGATCAAGAAATAGCCACAACTTTAGCAAAGATTGGAACTGATTGAATGCTCAGGCTAAACAATGGCCATACATGAAATTTGGTATTTGTGTCTCTAAAGTTACTGGGATTATGGTTGCCAGTACCAATGTTAGCTGAGTGATCCTGTGCTGTATGTCCTCATTAGCCAATAACATGAAGTTCACCTGCTGCTCAGCAACTTGGTGATGAAGTGCCGCCTCCACGATTAAAAATACAATCGATGCTTGGACTGTCTTTATGGCCGCTCGGGTGTGTTTCTTGTTTTTCTTTAAAGGCAAATTCTGATTCAGGGCTCAAAACAGCGCCACCCGTGGTTGTCTGGGTAACGCAAATGTGTACTCTGTTGGCACACCCAGCAGCAGAGGCGGGTGGGGTGAGCAGTGGCCCATTTGCATGAAAAAAAGTTGGAGCGGATTCACATGGCATCCATCTGATCGTGGCCCGCACAAAGAGAAGGTGGGAGCTGCTCATGGCCTGCCGGTTGCTCATGCCTGCTTTTGAGTCACATGCAAGCACTGGCTGTAACCTCACCTAATTAAACCTTTCAGGAAGAGTAGAGAGTTTACTGTGCTGTAGCTCTTCCATGCAGAGATAAGCAGGCAACCTACACATACAGGGTATGTCACTAAAATGACATTACGAAACATTCCCTGCTCACTTATTTGAGCTGTTGCAACGAATAAGAACTAGCGTTGCTTACTTTCTTCCTGCACAAGTGTTAAAGTGGCCAAAAATAGCTGGTTATTGTCAGGAAGTGAGACTTGGCAGAGGTGGAAAGATGACGATGATGGAGGCAGAGATGGAGAGATGCAGGGAGGAACACAGATAATGGAAGGAAGGGGGTGGGGCAGAGAGATAAAGAGGGCTGATGGTAGATTAGTGGGCAGAAAACGAGGCTGAGAAACAAATGAGTGTATCAGAGATGACCACTGAGATGAAACGTGACAAGCTCCGTCTGTGTTATCAATGGCTGCGTGAATGACAGCGTAACCTTCTGTGTGCGTTTTAGCTGATTGAGAGCGACTTTGACAGAAGGACGCATTGACATTTCTCAGAGGAGCCTGACAAGAACACAGAAAAGGAAGGAGGCGCAGAACAAATGAGCTTGCTCTCTTCCACACACGCACACAGAGATGTGTGTATTGGGCAGGTCTGGTCGGCGCTAACATGATTATAGCGGGATGATTCTCTTCAATAACTCTTAGCCCTGAGAGCTAAACCTGGATCAATTTAACCTCCTTCCTGTGTGTTTGTGTATTTGTACTTTGGTGTCTGTGCGTGTGTTGCTGCAGGCCTGCTGTGTGATAGGAAGTGTCAGGCCATTCAACAAAGTTCTCTTTGTCAGACATGACATAGTGTAGAAATTATTACTCAATGCATCAATCTATCTATAAAGTAGATCAACTGCTTTTCTCCGTTTTATGTAAATGTAACATTTCGGTATTCTTTGGCCCCAGAAACGGTATCTATACCAGCACAACATGAATTATGGCTGTTGATTCATTAACTCTCCATTAACAAACTAGACAGGCATGATCAGTTGATCCACAGCAGATCCCCCTGGGCATCTTCCAAATATTTTGGCTACAGTAGATGTACCTTAAAAGTTGGCAATCAGGTTCCAATGTGGTCATCAACATTTTATATTTTGTTTCATTGGTTTGATTGATTAGCATTTTTCTTACATATATTTCTTACAGGAGTTCTCCGGATCTGATTATGTGGTTGGAAATCAGGGCCAATCCTGCAATTTTCATCTGATCGGTATCGGGTGAAAAAGATTGGATTTGTTTATTTTCTTAATTTTTAAAGATACTTTGGCAACAAAATAATCCTGAGGTACAAATACAGCGGCTGAAATCAGTATTTAACACGTGAACATTTTTCTCATGAACACATTCACTGCCATTGACGGTTTTAGAAGTCAAATATCCATGTTAACTGGGAAGGCTGGCAGTGAATGAGTTAAATATATTTCCCAAGGTGCTAATGATATGAAAATTACACCAGACCTTGGGAACAACCCAAGAAATCCATACATACAAAAAAGTAGAACAAACTGGTTAGCACATCTGCCTCAGTTCTGAGGACCCGGGTTCAAATCCTGCCTCGCCTGTGTGGAGTTTGCATGTTCTCCCCGTGCCTGCGTGCGTTTTCTCCGGGTACTCCGGTCCCCTCCAACATTCCAAAAAAAAACCATGCATGGTATGTTAATTGAAGACTCTAAATTGCCCGTAGGTGTGAATGTGAGTGCAAATGGTTGTTTGTATACATGTGCCCTGCGATTGGCTGGCGACTAGTTCAGAGTGGACCCCAGCTCTTGCCCAAAGATAGCTGGGATAGGCTCCAGCATGCCCACGACCCTAGTGAGCCTAAGTGGTTCGGAAAATGGATGGATGGATGAGACAATTTGGATGTGCAGTCTTTTATTCTACTTAATGCATTGCTGAGGTATTGGCAGATATTTAAAATCAAGTGACTCGGACTCAGGTGAAAACAAAAATCTGATGGGGACATTCCGCTTTCTTACATATACAGCACCCAAACACAACATTAGGTACATGTGCATAATCCAATGAGATTCGATATAAGAGCTGTGTCAACAATGCTGCCTTTACAAAGATGTTTTATTTTCACTGACAATATCAGCGATGCATTCATTAAACAACATAATAATAATTGTGGTTTTAGTTTGTAGGGTTGTATAACTGCGCTGCATAATACTGAAGGCTCTATATTTTGCCCTTTGTAAAAATAACAACAAAAATACACCGCATTTAACCTTGTTTAAAGGTTGTAAACTAGACTCAGAATTGATATTTGAAATATATATAAATGTAGTGAAGATGTGATTGGTGATAGATGATGCTGACTGTCATCCCAGTCTCGCTCTCTCTCTCTATTCCTGTGTGTGTGTCAGTGACTTTAATACATCTCTGGGATCAATAAGCTGTTCCCTTATCAATGTGACCACGTCTTGTATGGCTTTCAGGACAATTTGCCATGATAACAGTGACCACTTATCACCTTCCCAAACAGCCATGATTCGCTCTAGATGCACAAAGCAAAGCCTGTAACTACATGTGTTTTTACACACTTGAGGTTATGTACTTTTTAGCATTGGTTAGCGTTAACATTTCTCTCGACATTTAACACAAGCCTAGTGATAAATACTAATTTTGTTCTCCAGTTGATTATAAAGCTAAGGTAGCTTTAAGGTTTACAGTTATCTGTTCCACCTTTGGGACATAGTTGATTAGCTTGCAAAACCTAAGCAGAAACAGTAGCAACATCATAAAAATAACACATAGCCTCACTTGTGCGCACAAACACACGCAGACAGACACGCAAGCACACACACGGATCAATACCAGGCCTCTCTGGATGCCTGGTGTAATATCAGCTCTTTACTGTCCGCTGTGTTATTGTGCTCTAACTCATCCTCCTTCCTCTTTACACTAATCACCACCTCCACTGTCAAGGTTCCCGAGGTCCATAAAAGCATGCTTGGATGCGGTTGGGGTGGAAGAACCTCACTGGAAACTGAGCTCAACACCATCAAATCAAGCATCAAAACACTTGCGGGATGAACTAGAAGAGATTGTGAGCCACACCCTCTCATCTAACATTGATTCCCACTGACACCCACCAAAATCTTGTAGCATGTTTTGCAAAAAGAGAGAAAACTGCAAGAGCATTACATCCTATAGGTATAGCGTATATGTGTCCCAATACATTTGTCCAATAATCCTTTGTTTTCGCTCACCGCCTATCAGGTAGCCCTGACCCCGTGATGCTGCAGTATGTAAGAACAATGAAGGAAAGATTCTGGAGGTACCACGGAGGCCATGAAGTGAACGTAGAAAAACGCAGAAGGGGGATGTAGAAGGAGTGGGTGTGATGGAGATGGAGGATAGAAAGTATAGAAAGCCAAATGGGGGAGGATGGGGGAGTCTGTAGAATGTCTCCTCTCTCAGTAATCGTGTTAACTGGCGGCTCCGAGCCTGGCCTCCTTCAGCTATCTCACAGCCACATACACACACACCACCTGTGTACTATGTCTGACAGACAGCACATTCATCACAATTAGCCAATTACAGCGTCCACCGGTCTGTCTGAACCCGCCTCCTGCTTGAGGACAGCCAGGCAGGGAGGAAAGGAGAAAAGGAGAAAGGGTACAAAACAAAGAAACAAAAAGTGCCTGAGAGCAAGTGTCTGTGAAGTGTTAAGCTACAAATAACGCTCCATATCAATAACCAGTTATGCTTCTGTGACTTGCACACATAGAATACATGTCCAGTTACCTGAAGCCACAGTATTGATGGCCCCTTCCTGTCCGATGATGTGCTCCTTCAGCCTCCTCTCCAGGGGGAACCTCCTCCTCTCCTCCGCCTCCCGCCGAGCCTGCGCCTCCTGAAACTAGATAGAACAACGGACGCCGTTGAGTTCTATCCGCCTATTTCAATACTTCGTTATTCACTTTCAGAGATGCACATACTCCTTTTCGTGCGACTTTGAAAGCCTCTTCCACACTGCACTATTTGTGCAGCCTTATAAAATGAAAGCAAGCACATAATAGACTGCACATAATAGATCCGCTTAATGTTCACACTGCAATGGATCATACATTTGATCTCGGCTACGACAGACTGAATATCAGCCTCGAAATGCAGTGGCACTGCATCATTAGTCTGTGTCCGCCTCATGCTGCCGTTGTGGCGATGGTGAGCCCAAATGTAGCGCTTGCCACAGTGGTGTTTGCATGTTGAAAATAAAGGAACAAAAGGGATGAAATTGTTATAGAGCTGGAGGTGCATCTCATTATTAATACAAGTTTACATAAAGCTATAGCGTTAGGTTTAGCCAGCAAATAATGACCATAATGCACCAGTGAGTCCCACATAAACATTTTCCACCTCAGTTTCTCCTGCATTCCTTTCATGCTTGCTGCTGTTGAAAGTGGCTAAGACTGTGTGCATTACGCAACTTTTGTTTGAGACGGCCAAAATCGCACAGTGTAGAACAGGCTTTAGACAGTTTCAGTGTGGTTTTAATACAAATTGGACAGCCAATTATGAAAGTTTCATCAAGGATGTTTCACATACAATCTGCATGAAGAGGGAAAAAAAAATAAAATAAAATTCACAACCTGAATTTGTATGCAAGTCAGAACATGCCGTAGTCTGTCACTAGCGTATATCTAAATCTTTACTTTATTTAAAAGTGTTATATAGATATAAAACAAATAAAAACAGTAAGTACTTGTGCCTTGGAAGACATTATTACACTGCTGCACAATTTCTATAATGCACATTTTCCACGCAAAAAAATCTTCAATAGTGCATATTATAAATAGGTATTGTAAAAGTTCTTTAACAGTGAAATAAGGTATGGGTAGATGTTTTAGAACAGCCATAAATTAGTTTTATAAACGCAGTGTTAAAACTAAACACTAGGATGCACCAAAATATTAAATACATTATTAAATAATAAGTAAACATCAGCATTAATAACATTACTGATCAGAATTGATTAGAAAAACAATTTCAGATAGGGTCACCACTAACATTCATTGCATATATGGATATCAATGGATAAAAATTCCTGGATGCACTTTATACATAGGAAAGGATTTTCCTGATTTTTGGAGTCAATTTTGGGCGTGCGCAATATACTCAAGTGCGTATTATACACGAGAAATTACGTACGTAGTTCATGACGTGCCTTTTGTAACCTCTAAACCTTGTATGTTAGGACTGTTGTAAATAGCCGGGGTTGTATATTCATTCTTATGTCGCTGGGGTCGGGCGGAAGGAATCCTCGCATCTCCAAAACCACCACCTTTCCAGAAATCCAAATAAATGGCATGCTTGTTGAGTGATTAACATTAAATCATGAAAGAGAGCAAGTCACTTTCAACACTTTCGATTGGTCAACAAGTCGTAAAAATAACAGTAGGGACTGAGATTTGTGGAAAAATATGAAATTGACCATATTTGGATATCGGAGGTTTCCACCCGACAGTGACGATGTATAGTGTACTCTATTGATTTATCACTTTTTAACTCTTGAACAGGTTTTAACCCCAGTTAACCTCTACCAGCTTTCACATTTCTGGTTCTCCACAGCAGCTGTCACTCATGCAAAGACCTCCTGAAGAGTGTTTGTGTGTATCAGGGTTTAGTGTGTGCGCCAGTGTGACGCATGTCAATGAAACAGATGAGCTGGACCAGGAAACAGACATTTGCACATATTCAAACCAGCGTTGTTCTAATTGCCTGCACATTCTGCCCAGCTGCACAAAATCAGCATGTGTCTGTGTATGAATGTGAGGATGAGCGTACCTTACCTTGCCTTCCCACTCCTGCAGAAGTGTGCTCACTTCTCCGTCTTTCGCGTAGGCTCGTGTAGTGTGTCCCAAACCATTGGCCTGTAAAGGGTTGGCACCTGTATGCGAACACAAATGTTATCAATTTTAGAGGCCTTTAAACATATTCATCAGCATTCACCCACCACCTCAGCAGCAGGTTCACAAGTCGATGAAAAAGTCAGCTAAGGGGGTCACACAGATTCAGGGGTCACAGAGACTAACTGCAGTGAAGCAGGCAGGCCATGCAAGGACTCAACGGGGGGTTTCATATCTGCAACGCGTGCCAATAACACACAGTGTCCTCTACATCCGCACAATCTTTACACTGCGGGCTGTTGCAGGTTGGGGGTCCACCGTCTCACAAAGCGCACAAACGTGCACAACGGAGCAGAGGTCAAGCGGAGGAAGAGTCCGCTTAAAACGGCTTGATGGAAGTGAAGAGTGATGGGAGTATCAATGGCAGTCAAACGTGATGAATTGGGCGTGTGTGCCAGTGTCAATGAGGACGGTTAGCGGTGCCTTCACTATGGAACCAGTGGAATTGTCCACCCTCCAGAATGCCCCCACCTGTCCGTTCATTATTCCAGACAGTAACCTGCTAACTAACAAACAGATGGACAGAATTTATTTCCACTTTAGTTAACAGTTTGGCCTCAGTTTGCAGCTCAGGTTTCTACTGAGTGAAATTCTTGCCTTATAATTATTTAAAATATTAAAATAATTAATTTACAAAGCAGCAGGCTGTCATTGCGTCTATGTTGAAGATTATACATTATATATGAGAAAAGCTCAAATGAGAAAAAAGTTAAAATCCAGTTCAACGAGTTATTAACCAATGCAGAAAACCTTAGCAGATTCTGAAAAGCTGGATACCTCTCCAACTTTTTACATGCTTTGTGAGAAAATTACCATTTAATTATTGTTTTGGAAAATGGGGATCAGTATGTAATTACTTAGTAGTACACAAATACACATGGGGGCATCAGTAGGAATCAAGATGAGTAAGCTACACTCAAACATCCTCAGTGTGCGCGATCAATACAGATGGAGTGTGTTCGTGTTTGAGCAGCAACCTCAGAGACTAATAATGACATCGATAAAACCCTAAAAATTGTGACCTGCTTATGAGGCTATTGATTTTAACAATAATACATCGGCACAACCCACCAAAAACATGAGGGAGGAAAGCAATAAGGTGGGTGCGCATGCACACCAAAATGAACATGTGCGCGCGCGCACACACACACACACACACACACACAAAACATAATAAATAGCATCATTTAGGGCTTTAATATCAGACTACCCCTGTGGGCCACAGCACTTTATAACTGGATCAACACTAACGACACACACCCAACCACATCACAGCTGAACACACACATACATGCACGCACACACACACACACACACACACACACACACACACAGTATCCCTTCATTAGGAGTGCTTTAGTTATGCCTATTAGGGTGGGCCCTTCCCTATCCTCCGCCTTCTCTTTCATAGCAGCTGGCATCAGAGAGCCCCTGCTGGTCTTTGTGCGTGCATGTGTGTGTGTCCTTGTATCTGCATTGTGTGCGTCTCTGAGCATGTGTGCCCATTTTGGCCGACCACTACCTACAGAGACGTCCATAACGGAGTGCCCCCTGATGTGGAGCCTGGGGGAAAACTTGAGAGCCTCTGCAGGTAGGGAGAAATACATGTGGGGCCCAAGGGTGAAGCCAGGGTACTGTGATGAATGGAGATTTGAGTGCAGGGCCGACTAAGGCCAAAAGAGCAAACCCAAGGCTACTGGGGCAGGATGGACTCACACGAACACAGGGGAAATAACAAGGTACTGTATGGGATACACACAAAGTGTACATAGATGGTAGACACACCCAAATGCCCTGAAGCTCTGGCTTCATAGGTTTTTTTTTGTGTGATGGTGAAGAGGGAAGTGATGAAAGAAAAAGAATAATGAAACTCACTTTAAAAAACTCCCCGTAAAGTGAAAATAAATCTCTTCTAAATCAGAGTGTTAAATGTCAAATTTGGAACGACAAAATCATTTAAAAAAAATATATATATTATATATATATATATATATAGGCGGCACGGTGGCCGACTGGTTAGAGCGTCAGCCTCACAGTTCTGAGGTGCGGGGTTCAATCCCCGTCCCTGCCTGTGTGGAGTTTGCATGTTCTCCCCGTGCCTGCGTGGGTTTTCTCCGGGCACTCCGGTTTCCTCCCACATCCCAAAAACATGCATAAATTGGTGACTCTAAATTGCCCGTAGGCATGACTGTGAGTGCGAATGGTTGTTTGTTTCTATGTGCCCTGCGATTGGCTGGCAACCAGTTCAGGGTGTACCCCGCCTCCTGCCCGATGACAGCTGGGATAGGCTCCAGCACGCCCGCGACCCTAGTGAGGAGAAGCGGCTCAGAAAATGGATGGATGGATATATATATATATATATATATATTTAAAATAAAAAATAAAGCTGTTGTCTCCACTCTTGAAAACTGTGGGTATGTCCGCTTAATGCGCTGAAACCATGCCTCGCTCAACTGTCAGTCAAATACCACTGAATCTAGCATCTTTTGACTACACTACACATCCCATGTTTGAGCCGCAAAAATATATCCGCTAAAAGCCTCCACTGTCTAGAATATATTCCACTGGGTCCTTATGGAAGTCAATCAAAAATGTGCACGTTCACAAAACAACAACTGGTTTTAACCTTTGACGAGACCAAGCCTGCCAGCAGCCGCCACGGTGTTGCCAAGCAGTACCAATAGAGTATACAATTGACACCCACTATTCATGGGGAATAGGAACCAGGCCTGACCAAGAATAGTGAATATCCCTGATTAATTTACGTCCGTTATAATTGCATTGGAAAAAAATATATCTATATATTTTTACTAAACATATTGAGTAAAAGGGGCTATACCACCAATGTGTTTTTGGGATTGTTTCACCTCCCCCCACAAAAAAAAACAGTTGCACAGTACCCGCTGTAAGCGCTAATGTATAATATGTAACGTATCAGAGACAAGAATCTCCGCGGAGCAAAGCGCCCCATGAGAAGCTGCACGAATGTTCATGGCAGACTGTGACCGCGGCAGATGAATTGGATAAAGTTATGCAAGATTCATACATCGTGGCAGATGATTGAGGAGCGCTACCGCTAACTAGCAGCTAAGCTAACTAGCTTGTAGTAGACAAGATGTTGCCAGCTAGCGTAGAGTACGCATTTTTCAACACTGAGACCTCCTTAAACAGACCTTGGTCACGGCGAGGGATCATGATGATTAAAGTAAACCATTTTTTGGCAATTGCTTTTTTCAGAGGGAAAATGCACCCACCGCCCGCTTTCTTTACGCAATCTGCGACCTCAAAAAAACTGCGGACAGGATTTAAACAGGGGGCTATTAATAGTTTTCAAATAATCAAAGTGGATTTTTCATTTGTTGGACTATTATTTTGTAATAATACAAGGAGTAAGCGATGGAAATCGATTCGGTCATCGCTCGCCAAAGACAACACGAATATCAAAAGGGATTTTCGAGTCCGAGCATACATTTTTATATGGATGGGTCGACACATGCTGGAGCACCACTACACTGCATCATGTTTTCAGCAATAATCTATATAGAAACAAATCTCAGAATTTACTTTACAGGGTCGTAAAAAAAAAAAAAATGGGCAGTGCGGCGTTTGTGGCCACGACCGATGGTTATTGGTCATGATAGTGGCGCCAACCAAGCAATGGTGGGTCCAACAAGAAACAGTAATAATCAGCCTTAATCCAATTGTCGTCCAAAACAAATGTCTCGGCTTTGCGAAAGTTCGTACCTTTTTTTTTTTTATTCGAAAATGGATCTACGGGAATGCATTTGATCTAGTTACACGGGGTGCTTTGCTTAAGTGTGCTCACAGGGGCAGGGGTGAGATGGGACCGACGGCTTTGAACACACCATCCATCATTAATATAAACAAGACATTAATACTTGCTATGGAGTAGGGATTGTGTAGTGATGTCATTTGACAAAAGTGTTAAAGTCAGTAAAAGGGAAATGGCATAAACCACAAATACAAAAGTATTAGTGCTAAATGAACAAGTGTTCATGAATACGTTTAAAATCACTGAAATAGTAGGTTGAGCGCACAAAGACATTTTGCTCCTGCACACGTACACAGAAGACACACTTCCTGTGAGTGTGGCGTTACCCCAAGGGCATGTTCTGTGCGGAGGTCACAGTTCAACTAGGCCTGGCTTGTTTAAGAGCTGCTCGCCTGGAAACTGGGGGGGATATTCAGCCTCCAGGGTCTATGAATGTTTGTGTGTGTGTGTGAGTGTGTGTCAACGACAGGTGCGAGTGTGAACAAGGACGCAGTATGAACAAGTGATCAATTTCAAATGAGCTTCGTAATACTCGGCCATCACTCAGGGACATACGTGCTTAGGTGGGGGAACAGTGAGAATTTCTTGTAGCGTGCAGAGACAATATCACACTATCTCAGATAGCAAAGAAGTAGACAAGTTCTACTTAAACAGAGCAAACTCCAAAGTTGAATGAGGCCCAACATTTTAGAATTAAAAAAAAAAAAAAAACAAAAACGTACTTCTAAACTTGTACAAAAATGTGACCTCTGTTGTGCATAACTCAACGTGAAACATCCAAATTTTGCTAATACCTCAGAAAAAAAATCTAGTGACAGCTCAGCAAGCATCAAAGGATAGCTCATGGGTATCCGTTTAGCTTTTTGCAACATGAAATCGGAGAGAATGAGCAACCCCGTTCTTTAGGGTGTTTAGAGAAGAACAGGTCTGTCAGGAACTTACATCGAGGGATTCATTCAAAGAAGTAGTACTCCAGCAGTGTGCAACTCTGACTACCGTTGCTCTTAAGTCTCTTGGTAGCTTGTTTTGAGATCCTGCCTGTGCAGCATGTTTATCTAAAGCAGGGTATGCACATACAAATTCAGCCTGATACCCCCCTTCCGATCAAAGTCAGCAAAAGCACGACTATCAAATTCTCTAAAAGATTATCCAAGGTGATTATCCTGTGGTGTGGGGTGTAGTATGAAAGATTTTTCCTCGCTGATCAATCAAAATCCCAAATGTTAAACCTGTTCAATATTTACATTTATCTCATATGCTAATGTCAAATGTCTTTGGTCAACACCGAGTTCGCCCCAGCCACAGACTCTGTGATTGTGGTGTGAAACAGCCAATTTGGAAGAGACCTGAAGCTCATAAGCTAACAGTTAGGTGGAGATATCATTATGAGTAAAAACGTAACAAGATTTCCCCAAAAAGAGTCTGTCGAAATGCTGAGTCTGGTTGGAATGGCCGCTTCAACTTCAGTACAACACAACAAGAATTTTGAAAATTAGATGATGGATTACGGAGAAATTGAGTTTTTCTTGTGTTTTTGGAGGAATGTTTTTGTGTGATATCGCCCATAGAAAATCTGATGGGAAAAAAAACCCCACCTTCAAATTAGAATAAAACAGTATAACTTTCGACCCTTTCATTTCGTCTGCTTCTTGGGGAACCCCTTCTCCGATTGGCCAACAAACCTGGTCAAAAAGTATCCACTAATAAGCTCATAGTGGCCGAAATTCTCCATGCCAACGTGTCAAAATTTTCGTGACGTTTCAAACAGCGTCACTTGCCCTAAAAACCCAACTTAAATAGTGGTAAGGGGACATTATTCGTGAGAAGAGCACTGTGGGCAGTACAATGGGTCACATACTATAGTATTCAATTGTTTTCTTCGTGAATTTATTTGTTGTGGATTTTACAGGTGTTTGAAGTGTTTGTTCCATGTCCACAAAGATGGCAGCCTCTTTACACATTGCTATTATGAGTGCGGTGTGCTGTGTTATCATCTTGAGTACAGCACACAGTATAAGAGCAGTAAGCACAAACTTTCAGACTTTGTCCTTGTGTGTGGAGATTTTAAATATTGGTTAAAATTTCAAAATCAGTATGCGTGTACCCCGCTCAGTGGGATACCATTTTGAAAATGTATACTACTAACAGCAACTCGTCTGTTTTCTCCTGCTTTTTTTGTTGTCTATTGTTGTAGTTGTAGGTGTGACGTACCAAACTCTAGCAGCATGCGGACGGTGCACGGGTCATCAGCCAGGGTGGCGTAGTGAAGTGCTGAACAGCCGCGGAAACCAGCCCTGCTGCTGAGCCTGCTGCTGAACTCATCCTCTCTGGACACCAGGACTGCAGGGAGGGAAAGAGCTGAACATTACCAGGAAATATTTGACTTTTGCAAGCAAGTCCTGAAGTCTAGAATATCTTAGATTGATGAGAAACTGAAAGATGATTTACAAATAAAGGAAGACTATATGAGACTTAAGACATCTGGAACCTTTCAATAGCTAACACGTTCTCACTTAAAAAGTAATCACAGATAAAGCTCCACAGTGTGTGGTAATGACAGCAGCATGGCCGACTACAAAATTGACTTTCCTGTGTCTCACTTTGGAGGAGTTGTTGATTTTCACAGATTTAGGCCCACTTGTCCAAAATGATCCCAACAATGGGAGTTGTGTTTTGCGGTCTTCTCAGCTGTGCTCCTCACTACGTAATACCAGATAAATATTGTTCTCTCCTTACTTCTCTTTTCCATAAGTGCACTCATCTTTGCTACTCGATCATCTTGCTTTATTTTTTCCACCTCCTTCCTCTCCTCCTTGGTATCCATCAATTCCTTTCATCACTTGCACACTCATCTTCCTCCCCCCACCCATACCCTCTATCCCAATAACTTTGTCTCATCCATTTCCTGGCTTCCTCTCCCTCATCATTCCACCCATCACCATCAATCCCTCCCTCTATCACGGCATCTTCTCCTTCAGCTTTAACTTTGCTCCATCCATTGCTGCGCTCCACCTTCTTCCCATCTCTCCATTCCTTTCCTCCATCAGTCTTCCTGCATCCCACTCTAAACAACAGTTCCTCTCTCTGCAGTGTGTTTGTGTGTGCGTGTGAGAGAGAATGAGAGAGAGCGAGAGAGAGCGAGAGAGAGAGAGAGGGGCAGGGCGGGATAATCATAGCTAACCCAATAAAGCGTCGCACAGGCCCCCCAAGCCCATCCATCAGTGTGCATCTGGGAAACGCTTCCCCACGCTGTGCTGGCCCCACGTGGACTCAAACCTGACAGCCATATAAATGTCTGCAATATACATATCCCATATAAATATGTCTGCAGAAAGCCAACACAGGCTGGGGAGGGGACCAAGCGTGTGTCAGTGCCACCCTGCCTGTGTGTGTGCAGCTCGGGAGGAAAACAAATAACACGTGCACTACTTACTAGAACATATACAATGAATAATACACAAGAAATAAAACGTCCATATATGCTAATCTTTATGCAAATTATAATGTTGCATAGTTACCATTTGTACACTTGCGAGTCATATATATGTAATATCAAAGCCACACATAACAAATACATAAACTGCAATATGTTGTTTTTTTACCTTCCAGTGAGTGGATGCCTATCTCCCTTGAGGTGTCATAAACATTGTTGAAGTGATCGCCAGCATTTGGGTCAGCACCAGCTTCAAGCAGAACCTTTACCACACTGGGAAAGAGCAAAAACTAAATTATGTTTCAACAAACAAAAAACATGAATATGAGCTCACAACAAGATTCAGTAATAACAAATATGTATAACAAAGATCGTCCCTAAAACACAATTTAAAGTTTTCACCATCAAATCAAAGCATTTCTATTCATCGAAAACTGTGCTTTTAAGCCAAATGTGGTGTTAATTTTAACTTAGTTATTCATTAAAACCAATGTTCAACCCTTGAGGGAAATTACATTTTCACTCTGCTGTATACATTTCTCTCACGCATACGGAGAGAAATGAAGAATGAGAGATGTTGCACCCCTGAGCTGAGGTTGACAAACACCGCCAACAACGGGCTGCAATTAGTTTCTTATCTGCAGTGGGATTCACACTGTGATGAAGTCGCTACTGGTGAGCTACTTGTTGAGTCTGGTTACGTTATACTGCCAAGGAAAAAATGGATCAGTCCACCCTTGTTTCCTCAGTTTGTTTACTTTTAATACCTGGTACAACTAAGGCCTGCTTGGATAAAATATAATGAAATATAAATATAAAGATAACAAAAATAGGGCATCAGAGTTTCTTTTAAGAGCTGATATCTAGCCATTTTCCATGGCTTTCTTGATTGTAACAAAAATCACTGGGAATACAATTAAGCTTAAGCATGTGAAATATGACCAAGACGCTGCATTTTTCTCATCCATCCATCCATTTTCTGAGCCGCTTCTCCTCACTAGGGTCGCGGGCGTGCTGGAGCCTATCCCAGCTGTTATCGGGCAGGAGGCGGGGTACACCCTGAACTGGTTGCCAGCCAATCGCAGGGCACATAGGAACAAACAACCATTCGCACTCACAGTCATGCCTACGGGCAATTTAGAGTCTCCAATTAATGCATGTTTTTGGGATGTGGGAGGAAACCGGAGTACCCGGAGAAAACCCACGCATGCACGGGGAGAACATGCAAACTCCACACAGGCGGGGCCGGGGATTGAACCCGGGTCCTCAGAACTGTGAGAACCAGTCGGCCACCGTGCCGCCGCATTTTTGTCATGTTCAACATATTCTTCAGGTAATATACCTTTAGTGGTACCATACAATAAAATGAAAAAGTAATTGAAGAAACAACTCTGGTCTTAATTCCCCCCCCCCCCCATAACTGTAGACTAGGAATACGAGAACACTAAAAATCCACCACAATGTGGAGATTAGTTCTAAGTACATAACAAGCAACATTATCATTTTATTCTTTAATATCATTAGAGTTATGTTGAAACCAGTGCATATTTGCCAATGATTGCTATTGCTATAAAAATTACCCAAATTTACTTTACTTTTAAAAGTGACTATTTTCATCATTTCAGTCACTTAAATGAATTTGTATTAACTTCATCCCTTTGAGGAATATTTCCAATACCATGGATATTTCAATCGATAGAAATATTGCATCAGTTTTAAGGATCATTTAAACATATGCTCCAAAACACTATGGATGAGCACTGAGGTAGTCATGCACAATTTCCCATGCAAAGTTCCAGATACTAATACAAATCTTATGGATATGTATGAAATGTGTATTATAGAAATTGTTTGCCCACTACAATATGCAGACATGATTGTTGTAAGATATTGTAATATATTCAGAAATGTTGCATTAAAAAAACAAGAAAAACAAAACTATGTGGTCTGATGGGTTTCCATAATCCCACCCATGCTGTGCTAATGATGCGATCGAGTGTGTAAACCAAGCACATGCACATGGAAAAGGACCTAAAACGCTCATTCAAGTCAGACACAAAGACATAAAAAAATAAAGACAAGAACATTGGCCTTGACTCTTTGCTTGGTTCACCTCTTGTCTGTCTCATTATGGTGGATACAGCCCAGTGACCACTAGACACTAGTCTGCCAAGTCATATGTACATAAGAGTATATGGTAGGGGCAAAGGGTCGGCCCAGTTTCCGGCACCGAATGGGGTGCGGATATGTGTTGCCTGTCATTGGTGCGTACCAACTTTTAGAAGAAACACACACTACCTCGGCAACGCCACTCACTGTGACGTAACGAACATTCCAGGTGCGGTCGCTCTGTCTACAGACATATACATACACAAAAATGAGCGGTGGTGACTGACTTTCAGACACAAACCTGAATATGCACAAACACAACACACAAAAAAATGGTCTGCCAGTTTAAAGAGAAAGAGTGCTATGGATTTCATGTGAACCTTGCCACAACCCTGTTGGGCATCATTAAACCTGCAAGTTTTTAAATGTAGCCTGAGAGGCCATAATGGATCGTTTTCAGCTAACTGGCTACAGCGAAAGGCCAGGAACGGCTTAAATTGAGCAAAGTGATCATTCATTGCAAGGCAAGGTGGACTGCGATGTAATGGGATGACAGTTGTGCTACTGAAGAGGAGTGTACACCTCTGATCTGAGAGAGAATGCATGCAACTCACTGTTTAAATATCTGAGCTGTAACAATTGGTTCACCGATAATAAAATAATCGAATATCCAAAGCATAAGGAATAGCCTAAAGAAGTAATAAAACTAAACAAAAAAATGTTGGCACTCGTAAGTTAAGGTACCAAGGTACAGTGGGAACTTTAAATTGGAAAACCCTATGGCTGTACAATTCGGAAACAGACCAAAATGTGCCTCAGAAGGTTGAGATATGTTTCAGACCCACCCGGAATAGGTGAATTTTATTATGTAGTTTGACCCCTTCCACACACTTTAAAAACATTTAAACTTATCAAAACACTTTTTAAAAACATTGTTAATGTATTTGAAGACAAAAGAATGTTATTACAAATATAAAATGCAGAGACAAAAAAAATGCACATAATGTTTGTTATATGAATACGCAGTGGCCTGGACCGAATGGCGTATTTCACCAATGTTACTGGCTGCTACATTTGAAACGTTTTATGGTGGCGACAATTACTTCCGATTCACTTCCAAACTGAGGCACGAATTGGAACCGATTGTGCTCAGCCTAGGAGGTTCCACTTTAAACGAGTTTCAACATGCTTTCGAAGTGAACCATCCCAATGTTAGTTTTAATGTATGGGAGAGAGCAAAAAGGCTGAGAACCGCCTGGCCAAGTCTTTGTGTCTGACCTTGCTGAGGTCTAAAGGTCTATCGGGGGTCCCCTTTTGTTACTGTATTCCTGTGAGCGGGACTGGCGGGGGGACGGGGGGGGGGGGGGGGGGGGGGGTGACCCACGTAAGGCTCTGCTCTCACCCTTGCAAGCACTTCAACAAACACACGGATGCAACTTCAGAGACACCAACTTACTAGAGCTGGTCACACGAGGCTAGACAGGCCTGTGCAAAGAAATGAGGTGGTGTGAAAAGGTTTAATAGCATCAGGAAGGTAAACAGGCAAGGATAAAGAGTGGAAAACTGTGGAGGAGGAAGAGTAGGGGCAAAGGATGGACATGCAGCTAAAAAGATAAAAGGAGGAGATTTCATTATAAGAAGGATGGTGCCAAACCTAATGAGCTTTTGAAAAGAGTTTGTGTAGTTTTACAAATTAACTGATGATCAAGTGGCTAACTTTATTTGGGAGGAGTTGCCGCACTAATTTGGGGCCAACCCAAAAGAGATGCAGAGGTTAATTAGGTTTAACTAGCTTTTTACAAGGAAACATTTAAAATTGCAGATGTCCAATTACCCTATCAGTTCAATGACAAGATAATAAAACTCACAGCTAAGACTATAAAACTAATGATCGTTCCTTTAATTTTCCTGCATCCATGATATTATTGTAGTTTTATTCCAATATTTATACAAATATACATATTTATACAGTATACAAAACATGACCACTTACACAATATGATATCCCCAACCAGAACTGTAAAGAATATTCTGCATTGCATGTACATTTAAAACATCTTAAAAAAACGTCTTTATTCCTGGGTGAACTCAACATAAAACTCTGCCCTTCTATTAGTGCTTTACTGTTTTAACTTCATTGTTTTTATGCTTAAATGCATCATTTCTTATGTTCGATGTTTATTTATATACAGCACTTTGCTTCAGCTGTCGGTGTTACTAATGATCTTGTTATCTCTTTAAAGGCAGAGTATTTGATGCAACTCTTGTACTGAATATTATTATATGGTGCCAGTGGTCATAATGTTGTGGCTCAGCTGGGCGTATCCCCTGGTGCTGAGGTTGCTAACTTCGGGCTCCGTGCGTGCTAACAAGTGACTGGTCTTTGTTTCCCCTGCCCTGAAGGGAAGACAGGAAGCAGACACTTCCGTCTCACCCGCAATATAATAGACACCCGAGTCGAACTGACCATCCATGTCTTTAACCACCTGGCCCAGACGCTGGACCTCACGTGACCCTGCCTCACCTGCTGCACGCCTGAGGTCAACTAGGTGCCAGGACGAGAGGCTCACGAGTTGTGAGTGATCAGATTTTAAAATATGACAATAAAGTCTAGAACCTTCACCAACACATCTTACGAACATTATTAAAGCATCTATTGGAAGTGACACAAACTGGATTTATAAGATATAATCGCCTATGGTGGCGATTAATTTTGGAATGTGGGCGGAAGCCGAAGCACGCTGAGAAAACGCGCGCAGGCAACGGGAAGATATGCAAACTCCATACAGAAAGGTCTGAGCAGAGATCCGCACCAACAACCCATTTGAAAACAGCTAATAGCGAAACATGTCAAGATTATGACTGAGCTGAAACAAGCAAAAATATAAAGATACTTTGCTCCAAATAAATTTGATAGGGATCATCTGTGGTGAGGATCCGGGGTGACATCTATCCCAAAGCTGATCTCAATACCAGATCTTTTGCATCCCTCGCTTCAGAACGCATAGGCTTGCTCGCTCGTTACATCCTCCCACATCTTTGCTACGCTTTCTGCTCCAGTGAGCCACTCAGTAGACTGGTCGGGATGATCAACAGGCGTTACACACGGCAAAGCGCTCATTGTGCACGTGAATACGGTGAGGGAGGGACGCAGGCAGAGAAAGAGAGATTGAGATGGATATTGTGTGTTAAAGAGTTTAAACAGTGGGCCAGGCCCTGCACCTCCCCGATTTAGCTTCACATCAAAGATAAGCAAACACATGCCCACCCACTGAATGTCTGACCTTTCGTTCTCTCACACACACACACACACACACACACACACACACACACACACTTCACTTTTCTACTTGTCGCTTTACTTGACTAACGTCACATCTCAACACCTAAAGCAGCAAAAGTTAGGATGCCTGATTGATGATTGGCCTTTACCCGCCAATATACGATACTTCAGTTTTATGTAAATTCAGTTGAGCACTTCTGGTTTAGGCAAGAATAAATAATGTGAAGCAGGGGTGGAATCATTTTGTTGCCAGTCCATGACAACACTGACTACAGGCTAGACCTTGGTCATGAGTAATGCTCCCTGGCTTTTCACTTAACTGCTGCAAATAAAGTTGTGTGTGTGACTGAGTAATAGGCAGTTGGCCTGTAAGACATTGGGTAAAAACTCTTCATGGCTTTGTGTTCATTACATGCGCGCGCGCACACACACACACACACACACACACACAGACAGATTGGTGTATGTGTGTGCCATGAGCACAAGAGATGTGTGAGGGATGTGCGGTAAGCAAAGCTCTGTCTTCCCTGCAGCAGTGACGGCTCACAGGGGGGTTGCAAGACGGGATTAAAAACAGACGAGTGTCACCTCTTGGCTGAGTTATAGCACTCATAACGCATACTGTGACACACATCCACCCCAAGTATGGACATAAACATCAAATTTGTAACCAAAAAACTGTTGACACACAGGGAGACACACCGCATCATTAACACGTCACACATACTAGCCATCACTCAACACGTGCTGTAACACTGAAGTGATACAATGCAATTGTCACTTTGAAAATCATGCGGTATGCAAGAAATACTCCTGATGAATATTTAAACACTTTAATAGCAAATGCAGAAAACCAGTAATCTAACACAGAGAAAAATACACAGTACAATAAGGGGACGATTCAGCAACATTAGTTACTCAATTGTGCGCGCTCATTTCATGTTATGTTCACATTTGAACTAAACATTACGTTTCTCACAAGCAGGTGGGGTCGCCGAACAAAAAAAATGACCACAGACTCCTGATGGGGGGAATCTGCTGAAATTGGATTTGGCCTGGTCTTAACCTCGGCCCCTTTCTGTGTTGTGTGTGTGTTCTGGGGGCCAGCAGGCTAATTTAATTTGTTGGACTGAGAGACGGGGGACCGGGTAAAGACCTTCTGTTACTCTGAAAGTTGCACTTCCGAAGACCTGCTGTAACAACGCAAGAAGGGACATGACACACAACAATTCATGCCGACAGCTGCATGATTCCGAGATGGGACACCAAGTCATGAATGGCATCTTTTAACTGTCTACAACTTTCTCAAAGTTCCTTTGTTTCTCCACCTCTTAAATATTATTCACTTGAATTCCTGATCATCTGTATTACAAAATCAAAAATGTTGCGTTTATATTAGGTGTTAATACTGTAAAATTACATGGCCACAAACCGAACTGTGAAGGATGACGCTCTGTCATAAAATAGATAAAAATAAGCATAATACAGTGGATGAGGAAAAATAAAATTCACATTTACTCCAAGTTCAGTGTGACGAAAAAAATATTTTGCAGAAATGATTTGACAAATAATGCCACAGAGAATGCAACAATGGTGTAATGTAGCTGAACCTCAATCATTTAATGTCCCTTGAATCAATACAATTCAGAACATTTCTTTTTTTTGGTAAAATATGCCTTTGAAGTCGCACAAAACGTCAGTTCTGCGGTTTGCCATCATGATGTGATTTTACAATCATCATACATGTCATGAGGTCTTTGTCATGACAGTTAAGCTTCGAGTGTTTTATCGTTTTTACATCCTGGTACTACAACTTACTTTCATACTTGTGACCTGCTATGACCATCAAAAAATGGTACTTAAAAATGTCAGTATAGTTAAGATATGTTGTATCATCGATGTCAAGGGTCTGACCCTCAAGCAATTTTTATAATTTTGAAATATGACATTCGTGTCCACCAGCACCCCATTTGGGGCTCTACATGTTTGTTTGTTGTTGAGTTAAATACATCTGCCATGATTATTTACTCTTAATTTTGTGGCTGGCGATGCTTTTGAGTCAAAAATACACACACCTGTGCTGACGGTTAATGGCAGCCACCATTAGAGGGGTCCAACCAAGACGGTGTCTGTGATTTGGGTCCACCCCTTCCTGCAACAGTCTGGAAAAGGAAAAGGACCCGCAAAGATGAGTTTAACGATACATTTTATCCTATTTTTACATCATTTTGACTTCTTGTGACAGACACCAGAAATGGTATTGGCTAACAGTTAAACACCAAATGGGTTGTCAATGTGTCCGGTGGACCAGCACATTATATCGCTATCTGCAGCCCGGCAGTAAGTGTGTGTAAACCAGCTGTGTGTTAGGTTCTGTGCCTGAGGGTCTGACATCAAGTACTTTGTGACACCGTACTGTGTGTGTGCGTGTGTGTGTATATCCATCTGTTGTCTCTAATGCTGTACAGGCAGACAGAGTGTTTGTTTACAGTCAACATTATGGCCTCTGTCTGATCTGCACTCCATTCGCTGGGTCTGTTTCCCTCCATGGCAAGGACAAATGACTATGTTCTGCTTTGCAGTGCAAGGCCGTCACCCTGACATCGCACCATCTTGATTTTTACCCAGAATATTATGCTTGAAAAGTTCAGAAATCAAAACACTCACCACAGAATAATAGGAACTTTACATTTTATGGACAAAATGTTAGGGAGGATGGGACAAGAATTCCCAGACACACTCCAAAATATAGTGGAAGCGGTTATATCTGCAAAAGGGTGATCAAGTTTAAGTCACCACAGCATTTATCTACCGTATCGTGTGGTAGTCTGAGCAGACATGCCCTGACCTTCTTCAGCAAAACTCAAAGCACTTAACACATCTGTCTGCTTGCACTCTCACCTAAACCATCTGTCACATGTGCACAGGTAACCCAAGCTTGCAAATGGACATGCACAGATAAAAACACACACACTGCAATTTAGAGTGCTACATTTGATCATTCTACCGGTACGATTTAATATAATGAAGTGTACTCCTCTTTTGTGTCATTTAGAACTGTTTCAAACAAATGTTCAATGTTCTTGACTTTGCATTCATTGTAACACACACTGCATTGTGCACTTCACAGTGCTTAAGGTTTGTTACGCAATATTACCAGCCAGACAGATGGGTACAAGAATACTAGACTCCTGGTTCATTTTGGCTGGCTAACTCTGAGAGTGGCAGAGACAAGAGGAAAAGTTACTCAGTAGTAAATCAAGGGAAAGGTATCAAAACATTTGAGAGAAAAAAAAAAAAGCTTTCATTTGATGCCCTCTCTTTATTAGAAGAGTGCCCAATATACAGGTTATCTGTTGCCTCACACATCTTTCAATATTTACATTCAATCATGTCCTGAAACGCATTATACCATTATATTTAAATTTGACACCAATTTTGTTTACTTTATGCAAGTTATATAAAATAAGCACTTATTTTAGGCATTATTATTTTATACATTACACAAATGTATACAAATAGCAGGCTTTACTTTTCACTAGGTTTTAAGTCACAGTAAATAAAGTTAACAAATGGACCTATTTACTATTGAGGAGTAGAAATAGTGTTGAAGAACTACAGTACGATTACTTCACAAGCAGCATGGATGAGAAGTAGTTTTAAGAGCCCCAGAAACAATTAAAGGTGTAAAGAAAAGCCCACTGTTAAAAACCTAATCAATATTAGCCGCTCTTTTCTTCCACCTGCTGGCTTACAGGTGGGACTGCATCAATAAGTGAAAAGAAGTCCTATTTTGGCCAAGACTTGCACGTGAACATGCTACTTAATAAATTGACATTTTAAATGTTACCAATTTAACCAAGTAAGCCATCAAACTGCATGACTCAGCTGGTCCATGTCTGTTGTAGTGTCGGGCTGGGGAGGACATAGTGTTCCTACACTCCAGCCTGTTCCCTGGCCCACCATGCCTTTCCTTCGCTGATTTTTAATGCCCACATACATTCACACATCCTTTGGGGAGCTGGTTGGTCTGGGTGGGGGTGACTGGACATGGGCCATAACTGCCCCGTGTCCATCTCTCCCTCATGCCCACCACTCACCCCAATTTTAATGGATGGCACCCCACAACACATGATCACGGTACAGGGACAATGGTTGCCAGTCTTGGTACTACAACAGACATCTGGTTTTGGGAGTGGACTTGGCACATATTGTTGTGTCTGTGGTGTGCTGTGTTCATAAAGAGCAAGAAGCACACACTTGACAATTTATTTCCCCATCATGTGAGGGCACTCTCACATTTACAAAATCCGTTAAGATGTTAAATCAGTGTGTGTGCGTGTGTACTATTTAACATTTATTACCTGGCCACATCTTGGGCGTTATTGGTCCTTGCTGCCTCCAAAAGGGCATCACCTAGTGAAATAAAACCATGAAGAACATAAAATAGTGCAGAGATTGACAAAGTGTGACTTTGAGAGAAACACTATAAAACAATATAATCCAATCTGTATGCGAACATATCTTCAGTACATTTTCGGGCTGGAGGGTATGGCCTTAGAATACAATAATTTTTTTTCCCCACAAAAATTTCAATTTTAAATCGACTTTCTTTTCGCTTATGAAAAACAGCAAATGATATGTTTGCTTTTTTTGTCGTCCACCCCACCCCCCCCCCTCCCCCCCCTTCTGGGATTTGCTTTACTTCCCCTGATACCAAAAAAGATTTTAAACAATTTGGAATGTTTGTTTTTTTTCCCCACCAGCATGAACATAAAAATATTTTTGGGGTGAAAATAAATGATACATCCCAGAAAAAAATTGGACACGTGGACATGCTACTAAATAAATGTAGATTTTAAATGTTCCCAATTTAACCAAGTAAGCCATCAAACTGCATGGCTCGGCTGGTCCATGTCTGTTGTCGGAAGAATAACGTTGTACAGCAATGGACTATCCCCGCAACAGGTGAAATCAACAAGGTAGCAGATATACATTTTCTTAAAAATAAAAAATAAAAAAAATCTGTACAGGAATCTGTAGATGAGAAGGATAAATCGGGTGGATGTCGTAACGAGTTGAACAGAGGTCACCACCGCCATTAATCCAAACAGAAAAATCAAGTTAGCAAGTACCTCAACGATTTTTTTTTAATCAACTTACATGTCAAAATGGAAATTACAGCCGGTAATTCTGTCTCTCTTCCAAGCAATTGACTTCATGTGAATTTTTTTTGACTGGCACTTCACACCTTCAAACTACGACGGAGGAGGCTCAAATGATCGTTCAAGCCGGGTTGCTCAATCACTCTCCTCTCCTACCCCCGGAAGTACGCGTGATGTGACAGTGAAAGGTCGATACAAAATGAGTTGTACACATTTGGTTCATCAGGGCATATATTGAATCTGAGGTACCTTTGTCATCAGAGTCTTTCTTCAGGCAGAAGGCCACAGCAGCAGCAGATAGCAGGCCGGCCGAGGCCATTCTCAGCGGGCTGGCGGCTCCACCGGTACCCCCGCCGTCACCTCCAGCTCTCTGACCACCATCTTCCCAGTACATGTTGTTGTTGCGCCCTCTGCTGGCCAGCGCGGCCCATGAGCTGCGGCGGTTCTCCAGACTGGACAGCCATCTAGGGGCGAGGTGATGATACTGCACCGACTGGCTCACGTTGTTAGCAGCGGTGTCATCTGCCAAAATCCCCCGTCTTGACACCCGGGAGGTGGACACTATGGGGTTGCGGTTATTATCCGCCGGTGGCTCGCTTATTATGACCTGGCACGCAGGGGCGGCCGAACTAGTCTGGAGGACGCGCTTGCACGGCGACAGGCTTCGCGACCTTCGTGCAAACAACCTAGTGGGAACAGACGTTAACATGGCGAAAAACTCACCCGTCAATGGAGCTGGGAAGAAAACTACGCGTGTGTCAGTAGCCAACGAGTAAACCACGCGAAGGAGATGTCGTGTTAAGTCTAATGGTGACGCCGGAGTACCCTTTGTGTGTGTGTAGCTATTTACAATAGCCACACGCATTCAAACGCTTCCCTCATCTTAGCATGGATGGTGCTCGAATGCGCGGTGCAGTCTGGGAAATGTAGTCGGTTTTTGCTTGGGATTGTAACAGATTGGGTTTATTTATGTATATATATATATATATGTTTGTGTGTGTGTGTGTGTGTGTATGAAAGAAAGTTCTTCTTACTGTAAAATATGTGCCTTGGCTCAAGAAAGATTGTGAGACACTGTGTTATAGTCTATATTATGGCCACTAGCTGTCGCCAACTTACAACAATACGATAGAAACTAGTGTATGGAGCTGCCACGGCTGTGTTGTGAGGTGTTGCAGAACATTCATTCTTTCATCATTTCATACACAAGTCAGTGACAGACAGTCTAGTGAATTCCTAAACTATCATTATAGGAGAGGAAATTATTATTATTATTTTTTTTAATGGGGAGCAAGGTAATCAGCCTTACTCATGTTATGTTTGTGTGCCTTGTACATTTTAGGTGGAAACTAAAAGTATGACTGTGTCAACACTAAAGAGTATGTTTTGTGACTAATACAATCTGAACATAGCTGCTCTAAAATGGGCGGCAGCTTTCACCATGCAGTGGAGGTTTAATCTATGGAGTGGATATTTTATGTCGCGGCAGCAGACTTGGTGTGGCTCACCATCCATGAATCATTGAGGACATCATACTCTGTCATCATAAATCCACTTGCACCTTTCCCCAGACATTTCATTAGGTTGCCATCGGAGCGTGAGTTTGCCTTTGCGAGCACCTGTGGACATTCACAATTGTCCTCAGTAGAAGTAACATGAGCAGCAACTGAGGTAATAGTAGGTTTAATACCTAGTTATAATTAATCTTTACAATAAAGTTCATTAGTGTTGCATGGCAGCACAGTGGCTTGCACAGAGAGAAAAGATAGCCTTTTTCATTATCAGCTGGTATAAATAGAAAAGCTGAAGCCCTCTAACCCTTATTAAAACAAGATAATGGTGTGCTAGCAGTTTTGATTGTGCACACACTAATTAAAGTCATATTTACCTCGAAATCGCCTTCCAGTTATACCAACAATGAAATTTGCATGAATACCTGTGCCTCTATTGTTTTTGAACTATTTAGCCCTGTCAAACATCTCTTACCGTTGCACTTCACATTTTTTTCATTTTTTTATCCACCAAATTAATCAGTGCTCTTTCGTGGTCCAGAATTAATAATGTGCATCACATTCACATCTTTGGCTCTTTTTCTTTTCTTTATTTTGACTATTTCGGGACAAGGCAGCAGAATTAAAAATGAATTCATAAATCTTAATGCTGCCAGTTGATCACACATCAAGCTTTGCATCTATGAGCCTTGGACAGGGATGTCAAACTAATTTTTGTCGTGGGCCACAATGTAGTTATGTTTTCCCTCAGAGGGGCGTTATGACTGAGAAACCATCCATCCATCCATCCATTTTCTGAGCTGCTTCTCCTCACTAGGGTCGTGGCCGTGCTGGAGCCTATCCCAGCTGTCATCGGGCAGGAGTCGGGGTACACCCTGAACTGGTTGCCAGCCAATCGCAGGGCACACAGAAACAAACAACCATTCGCACTCACAGTCACACCGATGGGCAATTTTAGAGTCTCCAATTAATGCATGTTTTTGGGATGTGGGAGGAAACCGGAGTGCCCGGAGAAAACCCACGCAGGCACGGAGAGAACATGCAAACTCCACACAGGCGGGGACGGGGATTGAACCCGGGTCCTCAGAACTGTGAGGCTGACGCTCTAACCAGTCGGACACCGTGCCGCCCTGGGAAACCATATGAATATAAAATGGAACAATCATATGCTATATAGTAGATGCGAAAAAGTGATGGATGATTTGTTTCTAAATCAAAAGTCAAGGAAAATAGATTTTTCAACAGTTTAATGTATTTTAAAAAGGAGTTTGGTAACAAAAATGCTTGCAATATCTCAATGTTATTAAAAGTGAAGTCCAATTTTAATATAGGTACAGATTTTAGCATGAAACCTTAAGTACAGGATTTGCTTTTGCAGGCCACATAAAATGAGGTGGCAGGCTGGATCTGGCCCCCGGGCTTTGTGTTTGACATGAGTAGCTTAGGATGTGGTGTGAATGTAGCACAAGATGTTACCTCTCTCTTTTTTTTTTTTTTTAACTGTACCCTTGCATTGACAACAGACATAGGCAAAAAAAAATCAAGAGATGGATGGATAGCTGTGTGATAAATGTGACGCCATAGCACTGTGAACCAGTGTAACCCACCAATGCATTGAACAAAAGGTAAGTAGACAAAGGGCAACAATGGAGGCCACCCAGTATTTTGTGTTCTTTCTTCTTGGCATATGGCAATTTGTTTAATATTTAAGGGTTTCGTTGACAGCGGTCGAAACAATAACAAAGAGAGAGCAAAATGCGAGCGGAAATCTGCAGGAATAAGCTTGTGCCATAAATTTTTGTTTTTTTTTTGGGAGTAATTTTTGTTGTATGCTTTGTTGTATGTTTGTGTTTGAGTTCCTTCTTCCGACGCTCTCTTTGCGGGGGAAATGTGTTGTTAGATGAGGTGCAATAACGAGCTGCATTTACAAGAATTCCGGGATACAAAGATTTTAATTGTCATACCAACACACATTTACACATGATATGGAACAAAACTTGATATCCAAGGTCCCAGATTAGCCAAATAAGTCTCAAGACCTGTGAAATATTACGAAAATAAGATAAAATAAAACAAGATTTAAAAAAAATCTTATTTGCAGTTGTGAATATGTGCAAATGCAGCAGAAATACAAATGCCAGAGGCTTGAATCGCAAATAGTATTTACATGGTATTTTCATGGTACTTTGTACTTGACTTTGACACGCTAAAACCAATCCATCAAGCAATTACGGGTATATATTATCGTTATTTTAAACTGCCACATCACAGCTTCCTGTGAAAGGTCATAGGTAAATAGTTTTGGATTTTCCATGATTTTGGGGTGGCCTGTATCCAATTAGAATAGATCCGCCGCTGCCCTGAGCAGATCTCCATATTGAAACCAAGACAAGAGCAGCTTGAATTAACTGACAATGTTTAAAACAGTGTGTACTTAAGGATCATAATCATTCATTTGTCATGTTCACAAATCAGGTCGTGAGACAGAGCACAAAATGGAGGAAAATATTTTTCATTCTGAAACTGAATTCTCTTTATTCACAAGGCATTATGAAGAGAAATTTTGTCACAGATTTAGTTGTAAATTGCTTGTTTTCATATCTAGAAAAGCGCTATATACAGCCAAACCAATTATTTTTAATAGTAGTCGTAGGAGTAGTTGTCAGGGGAGTCGCAGCCAAGGAAATGTGGGTGTCGCAACCCTCCTCATTTTTTCAACACCCAATTGTGTTGCAGGCTGTGTCAAATGTTATTTTTTTTTTGTACATGCCACTGGTCACTAAAAAATAGACAGTAGGCCGCAAATGGCGCCCGAGGCAGCAGTTTAGACGCCCCCCGATTTAGAGTCATCAGTGAACCTGGTCTGCCAATTGCAGACAAACAACCATTCATGGTCACATTCACACCTACGGACAATTTGTAGTCTTCAGTGAATCCTAGCATGCGTGTTTGGAATGTTGGAGGAAGGGGAGAATGGGCAAGCACAGGAGAACATGCTAATCACCAGTTGAGGAGTAACTAATTACATGTACCAAGATTACTTTCTTTAATTACAAAATTAATGTAATTGTAGTCCTTTACATTACTAGGAGAAAATGTGTAGTTAAATTAGAAATTTCCATGATTAGAATTTTAGTTACATTTGAAAAATAGCTGCAAAAGCTCAGATTAAAAAAAAAAACAATTATTTAAACCTAATGCCACATTACATGAAATTTCATCATGTTGATTATTGTTTTATTATTTATTTATTTAAAAATATGCGGTTTATTCCAAAATAATGATCAATGGTTTTAATCCACTTTTTAGAGGAAATAGGCAAGGGTCGTGTCGATGCACTCATTCCAAATTAAGAAAAGGAATCCAAATGTAAGCAAATTCAATTACTTTGAAAAAGTTATTGAAATAGTTACACGACTATTATATTTTTCACCAAGGTATTTTTTTCTCATTGTACCCAACTTCATTTCCTGAACACTACTAGCCACACACGGCTTGGCAACAGAAGCTCAGAACTGTGAGACAGGCGTGCTAACCAGTTGGTCAACGTGCTGCTTCCATTTATAACCATAATGATGAATCGTATATATAGCCTCGTGTTGCATACATAAGTGGTTGGCACCGCACCATTTTGTTGACATAAAACCACTGAGTGCAAAGTCATTAAAATGAGCTAGCAAAGTCATTCAAATGAGCTAGCAAACACCCTGAGACAGAGTTGCGTGCTTTCCGAGGTGCACTGAACGCATCACTGGGAGGCGTTCCCATTGAAGTCGCCTTGTGTGGCAATGAAACCATTAAGACAACCCTCCCACTCCTTATCTTGTTGTCGCGTCGCATCCTCCCAACCGGCACCGACTGCAGGGATGGAGAACTGCTACAAACTACGACAGGACCACTGAAGAGCACCGGAAGTGAGAAGGCGAAAGGGAAGGCCGTGATAGCCACACGGAAGGCTAGCGTGTGTGTCGGTGAGTGTCAAGCGGAAACGTAACCATATGGTTGTTCTGGAGAGTGGCTGCTTTTTCCGAAGACCGCTACCCGACCGAAACTTATTCAGCACCGGGCTTCGACTGAACCGTCTCAGTGCTTTTTTTTTTTTTTTTTTTCCCGGAGCAGAGCAGATCTGTCACCTGTGTGCGGCGGCTGCGGGGTCCACACCTCTATTTGACTAGTTAATCGCTCTTTGTACTTCCCCGAGTGAGCATGCGCACACGTCACAAGACCGCGCTGCAGGTTTCTCGCTAAATTGAATGAAGCCGTTAACTTGTTCAAACAAACCAAACCAAAAAAAAAAAAAAGTACGGAGACTCCCCACCGACAGTATCTGTTTCTCCAAGCCCCCGCTCGCGTCCTAACCTCTTTCCCCGGGGACAGAGCCATGTCCGGACAGACTGTGACCATCCCGGACGACCGGGCGTTCGCCAGCTTCAAGTCGGAGTGTCTGAGTGAGGAAGGTTGGAGCGCGACCTACAACAAGGGAGGCATCGCGGTGTGGACTCAGGCGCTGGAGGAGGGCAAGACGGTCCACAAAATTAAGGTAAGGAATATAGGATGCAAATATACTGCTCAGCAACATAAGACACACGTTCAGTACGTTAAGTGCTCTAGGGAAATGTATCACCTTGCACAGTAGTACTAGATGTTATGTAATTTACTACAATTCTACCACACGGTTCTATGAACATGTCCTGCTACTCCCTCGACTTTACTCATTTATTGATGAATGACTTCCAACTATGTATGTGTATGTCATGCAGGGAATTTTTTTTTTTTAAAGTACTGTCAGATTAATGACAGTACTTTAACAACATGTTTACTTTTGTGGTTGTACTTTGCTGCAGTATGTAACTCCACGGTGTAGCTTTCAGGTTAATATACTGTGGTTGAAGTCAATGTTTTTAATGGAAGAATTTGAAGGCTTGTGTAATGTTGCATTTGGTAAAACTATCCATCCATCCATTTCCTGTACCGCTTTATCCTCACTAGGGTCGCGGGCGTGCTGGAGCCCATTCTAGCTATCTTCGGCCGAGAGGCGGGTTACACCCTGAACTGGTCGCCAGCCAATCGCAGGGCACATAGAAACAAACAACCATTCGCTCTCACATTCACACCTACCGACAATTTAGAGTCTTCAATCAACCTACCATGCATGTTTTTGGGATGTGGGAGGAAACCGGAGTACCCGGAGAAAACTCAAGCAGACACGGAGAGGACATGCAAACTCCACACAGGCGAGGCCGGATTTGAACCCGGGTCCTCAGAACTGTGAGGCAGATGTGCTAACCAATCGGCCACCGTGCTGCCATATAATATTTGTAAAGGCAACATTTTCGATGTGACTCTTGTATTGAACCTCACTGTTGTTGCCATTGGATATCATTTTTCAGCCATGAAGAGAAATGGCAACTAATAGAGTTTTTATTCTCTGGAGATACACATTCATTATTTGTGAAGATTTCCTGAAAGTATACTCACCAGTAAAATAATTTCACGGTCACATTTCAGTCTTCCTTACCTTTTTTACAGAGACAAGAACAAACAAAAAAACAGTCATAAAAATACTGGACAAAAGTAGTAAAAAAGTAAGGGGACGTGTTTCACGATTATTAAACAATGTTTTACAATCTTAACACGCTGATTGTTTCTACTAACGTGGAAGAGAATATGGCTTGACAGGCCAGTGGCAAGTAACTAAAAAGTAAACACTTGGTGAAGAATCATACGTGGCAGTTCGTCTCATGTGTGAATGTTTGTCGTAGGAGGTAATGTGGAGGTGTTGTCAGAAGTGCGATGACACTTGTAACGTGCCATCTGACACTTTATTTTTGAACTAACTTGTTATTGGTTTTGAAGGTTTCTGAGACAGAACACCCAACATTCATGACTTTAGGCACTGACTACAAAAGATTACGATACGATCCGGCGACCCTCCGGTTGCAGGGCGTACACGTACATTTTTAGCCTCTATATCATAATTGCGCCAGTCATTTTTAAACTTACACCTACAATATGAATACCATGTGCTTGCTCAAAACCTTTTTTCTTGCTTTCCGAAAATGTTCAAATACCACTTGGGCATCTTTACTTTTAGGCAAACGACATGCAAATCTCATTGTTCATTTTATTTCTGAAAAACTGCACTGCATGCCATTTCTTGTGGGTGTATCCGGGTCTGGGGTGTGAGCGAGCAAACAGTTGTTTACTTAGTTGAATAAAGTGTGTGTACATGTAGCGGTGTGCGTCCGTGTGCATAAGGGGTGTTATCTTTGTGTACAAGAGCAGCAACAGCAGGCTTTTCCCAGCCCCTTCCCTGAGTCTACAACATAAGCGGCAATCAGGATTGCATACCATTCTCATTAGCCCGCATGATTCCTCCAGTTACATCCTGGTGGTGCTCTAGGGGAGGTGTATTATGTTTGCAGCAGCACTGTGTTAGTGTGTGCACACTGCAAGGCACTATTTAGTCATTCTTTTATATAGGACAGGCACAGCAAACAAAGGGAAGCAAAAAGTGCAAAACCCCCTACATAGGTAGTGCTTCTATTCTATACTGGCACGATAATGTCAATGTGAGTGTAACGGATGCTTGAATTTTTCATGGTCACTTTATCTGCTGTTTGCTTTGCTCTCGGAACCCTGACATCACACAGATGAGCTTAGCGCAGTCACCGAATGTATGTTTACATTACATTTATTTATCACGTAGTCATCACACACCATCATCATGAGCATCCGTTTTAGAATTCAACACCAACTACACAGAAGCCTCTTTAATACAGAAATCCCGCAAAATTGCTGCATTATAGCCCTAACAGAAGACATTCATCTGCAGTTGTTTTTAACACAGAACCCAGCAAAGTGGAATATTGATACAACTGTGTGTGTGATCATCCCACAGTGAAACGTCATCCCACAATTAGATGGTTAGATGTATGATGACATCAGCAATTTTGGCTTCTGACAGTGAGAGTGACTGTCAAACTTTGCACTTATGTTGAGCATTATCTTTGTCACAGACACCCTCCCGTCTAGGCTTGTTACGACTCTTGTACTACCTCCGTAGGTGGAAAATTGCCAGGTCTTCGGTCCCCTACATCATCCCCATTCTGTGACGATGCCATTTATACAAAACAACAACAAAGAAAAAAATTGGGGGGAAAAAACATTGCTGTGGTTAAGCATGAAGGTGGTTTTGTTTACATTTAGTAATTTGGACAATGTGCCAAGTAGCTTGCCACTTCTCCCGCCTCCCTTCCACACATGCACAGGGGGGGGGATCACCCTCGATGACGCAGAGGGGAGCCTCTGATTCACTAACACACTTGACAGTTCAGTTGTTGTTTTTTTCCGGCATGTTGTTGCCTACAAGCATCTTATCAGCACCCAAGGGAGCTTGTGTTGAGAGCTGAAAGAAGAAAGTAGGGTTGTGATGGAGACTGGGCGGGAGTGGAGTAGTTATGCAAGGTCAAATATAATTTATCATAGTGAGTGGGCACTGGAGACTCACTGATGTTGTCGTGATTCAATAACCTGACTTCTGTGCTTGTAGCATGGGTTCAGTTCTCTCTCAGTGATGGTAAGAATGTGGATGTGAATGGTTGTCTGTGTAGTTGGCCTTTTGTCTGAGGTCAGCTAGTATAGGTTCTAGCTCCCTGCGACCCCTCAACAGGATAACCATAATAAAACATGGATGGGTCGATGGATAGTGGGTGAAGAGCAGCTGACAAACCCAAACTCATATTGTAGATTATGTAACTATCTTCGGTTTGTCTATCTTGAAGTCACCATCTCCTTGCTTCATCTGATGAGCTAACTGAATTAAAATGTAACCGAATTAAGCTCATGTGTACTTGCCGAGCTGTTTTTCTCTGCTCTGACCAGGACCTCTCTTTCAGCTCAGATTAGCATTCTCCCAACCGAATTGAATTGCAAATAAAAACATCAATTTTCTCTCCAAGGTTTACGAGGCTCTTTAAGTCTGAACCTATGCTCTTGCCTCCCCTGTATTATTAAGAAAAAGTAGAGCTTTGATACAAATAACATTTTGCATTGGAACGATAAACAATAACAACTCCAGATATTGCCACTGTAATTTACTTAAGGTGTTTGATTGCCATCCCAATTGTGATATTATGTTTTTAAATCCATTAACTATGAAAATATTGGTTATAGGTAAAGATACAGTGAATGACTCATATATATATATATATATATATATATATATATATATATATATATATATATATATAATACCGGTAATATATTTCTCCATGCAAAATGGTCCTCTGAAATGGAATGTTACTTATGTTGGTTTCTCTCCTTATAAAAGTTCAACAATGTCTCACTTGTTTTGAAGTTTTTCAACATGGAATTTTCACCACAGTGCAATTCAGTTCAACTTTGTGGTAAATGCAACTCTATTTTTAGCATAAAGTACAGTAACACCTGTAAACTTGAATTCCCGTAAAATGGTTTAATTCAGGATTTGAACAACAGTTATCAGTAAAAATATGGCTCTGAAGTCCCACAAAACCTAAAATCTGCTATTACGTGAGATGTCGCCATATCACATGAGAACTCGGTATACTTCACGAGAGCACCGTATTGGATAAACTCTTGAGAGGATGTTTAGCTTTTTGGGTCATTTTTGTTATTCCAAATGATTAACCAGCATCATAGTGAGAATTCAGAAACACACAAGACCTCGACATACCTCACGAAAGCTCAGTTGAGCGAGCATCAAAGGACAAAATTTTTTTTTTGGCGGGGGGGTTAATGAGTTAGGCCGTGTTTTATTGACTATTAACCAAGTTCTACTAATAAGTGTTTCGTCCTTTTAATGCCTGTTTGATAATGTTAATCATTAGTCTCAATTGTGTTCAATATGAATGTTATGTCTATATAAAGCAGTAAATTGTTTTATTTTAATGTTATTTGTGTAGTTATGGGACTGCATATGTTTTTATAATTAGCTATTACAAAAGTTACACAAAATTATAAGCGGTAAATTATTCTGTATTTTTTAAGTGTGCTGACATTTTGAGCGCCAATTGTTAACTCATGGACTTTCCTAGTTGGAAATCTCAAATCATTATCAGGTCAAATCCCCCTCCTCCCGCCACCATTTAGAAAATAAGAATGTTGCTCTCACGAGGACTACTGTTGGCTTTTTTGCTTGTTTAGAAAAAATATTTGCTACAGGGGTCAGAAAATTCGCCAGGTACTGTGTAGCTTTAAAGTCGCTAATTTGGCAACCTTGAAGATGCAAATTGTTGCTCTCGCTTGCCTGTTTTGCCCAGTTCTGCCCCATTGTATCACTAGAAAGCCACTGGAGTGCTTTGATTTACGCAAATGGGATGTACACTGTATTTAACAGGTGTTTCAATGGCTGGTTCAGTATAGAAATAATATTTCTGCCACGACTATGAAAGAAAGCTCATTTTTCTTCCATTAATCATCCATGGGGGGGAAGAAAAAAAGAAAGAGCAGAATGTTCTTCAAA